>NC_072856.1:22987500-23306250 GCF_028858705.1 Grus americana | reverse complement strand
TAAGAAAATCAGATAATAGAATGTGAACACTTAAAAGACTATTGTTTTTGACACGGGTCTTTGGCTCACTTGTGGCTGTTCACCTGCTTTAGAAGACTCTCAATGCTATCATAAATGGAGGATCACACCTGTAGTCTCTGACAGCAGCTTCTCCTGACCGCAAACGTACACCTTGTGGACATACTAATCCAGCCTAGTGCTCAAGGCAAGATCAGTTCTGAGATCAGAACAAGTTGCTCAGGGCTTTGTTCAGTTTGGTCTTCAAAATCTTCAGGGATGTAGATTGCACAACATCCCTGGGCAACCTGTTCAAATGCTTGACTGTCCTTATGGGGAAAGTTTTTTTCCAGTCTGAACCCAAATTAAAACTTTTTTGGATAGACAAAATTACTTTTTTTTTTTTTTTTTCTTTTTTCTGAACTTACCGGGCAAGAACCTGCCCAGGATTAAAGTGTGCACTGACAACTGGATAGGCCTATAGCTGAACTCACATGTCATTTTGAGATAGAAACCATGTGAACACAAGTAAATTACATGTGCCAAACTGGAGCTGGCTTACATACAATGTATTTTTTTAGTACCCTAGAAGGAAATGGAGTCTGTATGCATGTACTTAACAACTTCCCAAAAAATAGGTTTAACAATAACGGGGTGTAATGTATGAATTGCCATATACATAAAAGGAATCTCCATCTGCCTGAATGATTCCTGTGACTGATAATGCAAAATCTTTTTGGGGTGTAGAAGAGAAAAAGGTTGACACTCAGCAATAATAATTTTCTCATGGGTAAAATTCCACACTATTGTACACCTCTGCAAAATGTTACTTATGCATGTTCAAGGGAGATTTTAACTTGAACCAGTGTTGGGAGGAGCAACTAAGTTGACTGAGAAGGTAAAGCTTATTTCACAAAAGACAACTAGCAGAGCTTGGCTTGTTTAGTCTAGAAAAATGAAAGCTGAGAAGGAACTGATTGCTCTCTATCAATTCATCAGGAGAATAAACAGAGAAAAAAAAGAGTTACTGAATTTAAAAAGAAAATGTAATGCTGTCATAAGAACAAACTGTCTATGAATAAATTTAGAATGGAAATTAGAAGGTTTTTAATCATCATAAGCATAGCTTTCTTGAACAGATTTCTAGTAGAGGCAAAGACCAAGTGATATTTAAAATGACTATAATAGTTTATGAAAGAGTTGCTTGTGACTGCAGATAACTAGATCTGGTACAAGACTTCCTGTTTTATATTCTTAGTTCAGCTACTGACCTTTTTCCAAGTCTCTTAAGGCCTAATTCTCAAAAATGCTAAAACCAGATCAAATTGGTTTAATCTTGTTCTTCTGAGAGTAGTTCCTTCATCTGTAAAACAGATGTGCTACTTAAGCTGAATGAGCATTTGCAACACTTAGAATAATGTAAAAAAAAAAAATCAGTTAAAATTAAGAGCATATCCTCAGATTTTTTTTTTAAGCAACATAGGACTGTAATAGAAATAGGCAGCTAAATTAATGAGAATTTTTGAAAATCTTATAATGCAGAAGTAAGTCTGAATTATGGCTTAACTTTGTTTCCACAGAGGCTCTTTAGGTACTCTAGTGTGCATAAAGAAATTTTGCTAGCATTGTACGCAGTTTAGGAGCACACAGCAATTATTTATTAATAAGTCGCAGTGAGTAGTTAGTAATAACATACCACCAGGTTAAACATTTGCATGCTTACAATGCAGGCATGTCATAAGTCTCTGCTGGTAAGGGAATCATCAGACAGGAGGTGAAGGGATATTCTCTGTTGCTCAAAGTGGTGCTGCATTGCTGTGTCCAACTGAACGCTCTTTTTCCTAGGCTTTTATATCATCTTATACTGACGCTTTTCTCTCAAATCCATGAGTTACTATTACCATCTCCGCTTCTGTCTTTATTCTTTCTTATCTTGTATAAAATTAGCTTTTGTTCCCTCTTACAGCGTAATGAGCCAAGGTCAGATACCTGTGTTTTAAAAAAGGCAGGCTTTGGATCACACACAGCTGAATCCCCAGGCTGAGTTACAGTAGTATCATCACTGAATAATCAAAACTTTGAGGTCTGTAGATCCAACACTAAGCATAATGAACTGCCCTCCTCCAGAATCTGTATTACCACCCAGGTCTGAGAATGTTCTGGGTAAAATGTAATTCTCTTACTCTGTCTCCTTCACAGTAATTGTAATTTACACACTGAAGAAACTGAAACTTTTGCATTACTTCATTGTAGTTTTTCTGTATAAGTAGATTCTATTATGTGTTGCCTGTCGTTGGCGTGACGACCTGGTTCAGGAACGGCACGACGACCAACCCCGGGTCGTTCGGTCCATTAGCTCACAGACACCAATGTGGTGGACGGCAAATGGCGTTTATTGGTGGGCAACGGAGCATTATATAGCTTAGGTTTACAACATCACATCCGTCTGCTTACGTCGTAAATTAAATACTATTGGCTATTAAGAGAGGGGTCTTATCTTTCCGTACAGCGCGACATCTTCCGGCCGCCGGGCCCTAACTACCTACATCTCCCCCCTCCCTATGCATAAGTAAATTAGTTAAAATAAAACAATTCTAAGAATAAGGTCTATCTCTATCGTTTTTCTATATTATATGACACTCTTATATGTTATATATTTGAAGAAAAAGATAAGGCACGTTAAACGGGTGGAAGTTAGGGGTAACCGTTAGTAATGGGGTGTAAGTTGGGATAATTTCAGGGATAATTGGGGGTAACACTGAGCACACCTTTTTATTATTCTTATATATATATATCTATTCACTATTCTTAAAGCAGTTGCTGGCGTTCTACTAACATAATGTTAACACTCTCTAGTCGGCTTCTAACAAACGACACGATTCTATTCAATAGACAGGGTCCAAAGATCAGTGCCATCATGATCATTGCGATTGGCCCTATCAAGGTAGATATCAGGGTGGTCAGCCATGGTGAGTGGTTAAACCATGATGTAAACCAATCTTGTTGTGTCTCTCGTTCCTTTTTTCGTTTTTCCAATCCCTCTCGCAATTTGGCCATAGTGTCTCTCACTACTCCTGTGTGGTCCGCATATACACAACATTCTTCTTTTAGTGCAGCGCACACCCCTCCTTGCTGTAAGAAAACCAGGTCTAATCCTCTTCGATTTTGTAACACGACTTCCGATAATGATCTGATTGATTGTTCTAGTGCAGTTATTGATTGCTCAATTCTAGCCATGTCCTCGTCTACTGCCACTCTCAGGGCGCTGAATTCTTTGCTCTGTTGTACCAGGGATGTTACTCCTGTGCCTAGTCCTGCACCTCCTATAATCATTAGAGTAGCTATCGTTAGTACTGTAAAGGGTTCCCGTTTTGACAGATGATGTGCTGGGGTAATATATGAGTCGTAGGCATATTCTTCAGGATGGTAAAAGATCTTAGGGATTATGGATGCCTGGACGCAGTATTCTGAGGATTCATCAAATATTTCCAGGGACAAACAAGGTGTAAGTCCAACAGTGGAACAAATCCACTTGGCATTTTTGACCGGTATTAACCACCTTGCAGGGGTTCTGTACCGTGCCTTACCAATACATAGTTGCTTATTGTGCTCTGGGACTTTGCCTATACACATGCCACTTCCCACCACTTGTGTCAGTGTAATGGTTTGTTTTTCTGCGTCCCAAATACATTGGGCTGGATTTATGCCATTTGACTGTAAAGGCATATCCGTTATTCCTATAGCCTCATAAAAGGGTGGTTTTCTTCCGTAGCATAACCAGCAATGCTCTGTAAGGTTTGGATTAGTTTTGTTCAATACCTGGTAGCTAGCTTGCATCATTTTCCAGAGAGGATTTCCATAAGGGATTTCGGCGGTGGGTGGCGTGGTAGATGTTTTCTGGTTGTTGGTCTTTCTGATAATGTAGTCCTGGCTGCGAATAGCCCGGACCACTCTCTTACCAATTGCTTGGTTGGGGTCTGTTGGCCATGGATCATTTGGGACAACCTCTTTTTTTATGATGATTAAACCACCTCTGTCTGTCCCTGGTTCTGTGTATCTTATTCCCCACATTTTTCCAAGTAACCAGCTGTTTTCTCGGGACTCGGTAACATTTAAGAAGAGGTATTGGCAATTTCCACGTCCTCGCCATGCTTGCGGTGGAATGCACCCATATGGACCCCATTGGACTTTTAGGTATTTGTCTCTACCACTACCCGGTATCCAAGCAGGGGCTATGGTCTCACACCCCCAGTAACTACAGTAATATTGGTTAGGGGAGTTGCAATATGCCTTTCCAGGGTTAGAGCTAGGACACATATAAAATCCTAGGTATTCCCAGCACCGGTCTCTCGGGACAAGCTGACACAGAGAGGTAGTGAAACTTGGCGCACCTGATGTTATTTGAGTTGCGATAATCTGGTGATCCTCAAATCGGAAGAGGGACCATTTAAATGGCTGATGGGGGTGGCCTGATTTTACCTGTTCTATGGTGACAAGCTCTAGGATCAAAACCACACAAAGGCATCGCGGCCCCCCCCTGCGGGGGCTAATTTGTCGTTGTTTGGTTTCTCCCAGCGCGGAATTTTCAGGTTCGGATGGGGTGTTTGTCGGCTTGTCGTCTTCTTTTGCCACCGGGGTGTACGGGTTACGAGGGCGTCCAATAATCCGGTCCTGTGAACAAAAACTCATAGTTTTCATTAGTTTTATTCTGGAGGTCTGGTTTAATAGATTTAAGCGGACACCACTTAACTATTCCATCTTTTTTAACTGCGGCATATCCTCGTCCTGTAAGGACTAATCTCCATCCTTTTTCCCATTCTCCCAGCTCATTTTTAATTATGACTAACGGGCCTTCCTCTAATGCCCGAGTGGCCCAATGTTTTTGGGTGGGACTATTTACCTCTTCTCCCCTGGGGAATTGGTTTAGTGCTAATAAAGCAGTTGCTAGTAAGCGTGCCTGATCTCCTGGGGGAACAGTGTTGGTAAAGCCTTCTGCTTTTGCTAATACCTCTAATTTAGATTTTAAAGTTTGGTTTGCTCGTTCGACTATGGCCTGCCCCGTGCTATTATACGGGATGCCGTGTATTAAGGTAATGCCCCATTTTAGAGCGAATGTTTGGACTGATTTGGATACAAAATTTGGACCGTTGTCTGTTTTGATCTGATTAGGGACGCCAAGCCAAGCCATGGCTGTCAGCCAGTGTTGGATGGTTGCTTTGGAGTCGGTCTTGAGGTGTTGTGTAGCTACAATCATCCCGCTATACGTGTCTACAGTCACCGCTAGCCACGCTCGAGGTTTCAGTAATTGACAGAACGTAAAATCCGTCTGCCACACCTCAGAGGCTTTGAGACCTCGGGGGTTGACTCCACTAGACCATAGAGGTGTTTTTTGACAATGGGGGCACGTGGCTACTATGTGTTTCGCGTCAGTGGCTGAAATTCCACATCTCTTTGCTAGTGCTTTAGCTCCAATGTGGAGGGATTCATGTAGCTGGCGGGCATCTCTTAGCGTCCACAATCCTTTAGCAGCGGCATCTGCTTTGTCGTTACCGGTTTGGAAAAAGCCTTTAATTGGGTCGTGGCTGTTAACGTGGATGACCGATATGGTACCCTTTCGGGAAAAAAGCGCTTCCTCTAGCATTAGAGCTATTATAGATGTCGACACACCGGGTCCTGACATGGCTAAGCAAAGCTTGGCCACGAACATTGAATCGGTTACTATATTGAGATGTTCCATTGGGAACAGTCCGCATGCCAGTACCACTGCCGCCGCTTCCAGCTGTTGAACTGAAAGCGCACGATCGGTCATTTTGATACGGTGCCATTCTCCTTCCGATTGCCATACTGCTGCCGCAGTTGAGGTTACTGAGGATGCGTCTGTGAAGACTGTTGGTCCCGGCTGGGGCCGGTCCATGACCTTCTGTGGAAGGTCGATGTCGACGATTTTCAGCATTTGAGTCCAGGGGGGCTTTCTGGCATGCCGGACTTCTCCGCCAAATCCGACGAGGGCTACAGCTAGATGTTCTGACATTGCTACTGATTGCGTTGGGAGCTGCTTGCGGAAGGGTAGGTATATTGTGGCAGGTTCAATACCTAAATGTCTTAGGGCGAGTTTTCTGCCCTTCATGATGAGGTTACCAAGGCACTCGATTCCTGGGGAGAATGCACGTGATGGTTTTCCCAGGACTACCCATTGTATTGGTTGAGCTTTTTCAGGGGGGCCCTGGGCCAGTGCCCCTACTCCCCCCCCTGCCGTAAAATGTACGTATAGATCGAGTGATACATTTGGCTTCCATCTGGCGAGTGAGCTTGACGATATCTGCTGCTCGATAAAGTCAAGAGAGCTCATTGCTTCTGTCGTTAGAGTTTTTTGTTCCCATGGGTTTTTGCCTTTCAGAAGGTCATATAGGGGGGACATGGTTTCTGGAGGGACCAGGACGATATTGCGGAGCCATTGCAAGGATCCTACTAACTGCTGCATGTCGTGGAGCGTCTTGATGTCCCGACGGATTTTCATTTGGGGAGGGGTTATGTAGGAGTTCGTGATGTTTACTCCTAAAAAACTTACACATGGTCCTTTTTTAATTTTTGCAGTCGCGATTTCGAATCCGTTTGTTTTTAGAGTGTCTGAAACTGTCGACACCAGCTGGTCTACCTGACTCCCTGACGGTGCGGCGATCAAAATATCATCCATATATTGAATGATAGTTGCTGTCGGGTCGCTGTGTCGAACCGGTGCCAGTGCCCGATCTACCGTTATTTGGCAGATAGTAGGCGAGTTAATCATTCCTTGGGGTAGTACTTTCCACTGGAAGCGTAAATTGGGGCGTTGGCTATTTGGGAATACGACGGAAAAGGCAAATCGCTCTCTATCCTCCTCATGCAGGGGTATCGAAAAGAAACAGTCTTTAATGTCGAGAACAGCGCAAGGCTGTCCCTCTGGTATCATAGAGTTCATAGGTAACAGCGTTTGGACGGGACCCATTGGTTGAATTTTCTCGTTTACCTTACGTAGGTCATGGAGGAGGCGAAACCCCTCACCCGATCGTTTGGGTATTACAAAAACTGGGGTGTTCCATGGGCTAGTAGAGGGCTCTATATGGCCTCGCTGTAGTTCGCGGTCGATTAGCTCAAGAAGAGCATCCATTCGAGGCTTTGACAGGGGCCACTGCTCGACCCACACTGGGTCGGATGATTTCCACGTTAGTCTGATTGGCAGAAGTGGGTGTGTAGCAGTGGCCCTTATGGTAAATTTGTCACCCTGGCTTCTAATAGAGCCAGAGCGTCCCTCCCCAACAGGGGTGGGACTCCTGACATGACATATGGGAAAAGGTTGATGGTTTTCTCTGGTCCTTTTTCTGTGTGAAGTGTAATTGCTATTAATTGGGCGCTTCTCCGAGCTCGAGTTAATCCTCCGACTCCACCTACCAAGGGGGCATCTTCCAATTTCCAGTGTGGGGGCCAGTTCGTTTCGGGGATAACGGTAACATCTGCTCCAGTATCGATCAAAAAGGGGACGCTAATGGTGGTGCCATCTAAGGTATTGTAGAGGGAGCAGATTCCCCATATCACTGGCGGGTTATCACACCTTACTGTCAGGGCCACCCTGGGGTCTCGCCCCCGAGGGGTGGTAGTTGCTGTCCCTGAGGCAGGGACGGGTTCGGCTGGATCGTCGGTTGAACCATAAAGTCGGTCGCCCGTCGAGGGGGCAGTGGATTCGGGAGCGCTTCGCCCCACTCGGGGTTGGCATAATTGGGCCGCCTTATGTCCCAAGTGGGAGAGGGCTGTGTGCGGCCCGGGTGCCCCCTCCCCTTTGCGTTTCCCTGGCGTTTAGATCTGCATTCCCTGGCGAAATGCCCTTTCTTTCCACAAGCCCAACACGGTCCTCTGGGTCGATTTTGACGCGGGGCGGGCAGCGTTGACGGGTCCCTAAGCCAAGGGCAGTTTGCTACGATGTGGCCTGCCTGGCCACATTTAGAACATACCATCATAGTGGCTATTGCGGTGCGAACGGCAACTTGAATCGGGGCTAGATGTTCTTCATTCGCGACACGTTTAATCATGTCCGCGATAGTTGATCCCGCTGGCAGGGACCGTAAGATTTCTTTGGCTTTCGAATTACACTGTTGACGTAAGCAGTCTGCAAGGACCGGGCCTTTTGCTTCCACAGGCAGGGTCGAGGAGTCGATCGCTGCCTGGAGGCGATCTACAAATTGTGTAAAACTCTCACTTTCATTTTGTTTTATTGTGGACCATGGCGATGGCTTGGCGACAACTCTGGAGGCTACACGGATAGCTTCTCTGGCCGCACGAGTAGTTGTCATAACTTCGTGGGCCCGCAAGCCCTGGGCTTGCGCATGGGGGGTAATCATTGTTGGGTCTGTACCCATTAGCCGCTGTAGGCTGGAGCCGTGTAGTGGATGGTCCGCCCCGGTTATTCGAGCTAGTTGCCTCGTGCAGTTGTCCTCCCATTCTTGTTTAAAAACAATCATTCCTGCCCCGTCAAAGATCAGTCTGCAAGTCTGTTTTATATCGAATGGGAGCATGTCATCTCCTCCGAAAATCCCGTCTATCAGGGTGGAAACCAAGGCAGAATTAAGCCCTTTATCTGCAATTGCTTTAACAATTGTTTGTATATCCTTAGGATTTATTGGCGAGTGGACCCTTTGACCCCCATCCGTCACCCGGACTGGGAATGCTAGCGCGGCCGATGGGGCCCAGTCGGCGCATGCGGTCTTTATTTTTCTCCAGTCCGTGAGAGGGATCTCTCCCCCTCCTGGTTCCTCTTTAATTTGGACAGGAATATTTTGGCCCTTAACTCTGTTTATCTTCGTTTCCTTCTCCTCTAAGTTCGAATCACTTGTAAGCCACTCGTCCCAGGAAGTGTCTGATCCGGAGTCGGAACTCGACTGACTGGTCACTTCCGGGTTCCGGTACCTTTTTGTCGGGCTCCGGCCCCGCCCACTTCCCTTGCGGGTGGGTCGTTCCCGCCATCTTGGCCCGCCTCGCCTTCTGACCGACAGGGTGTTTGCCCTATGAGGGCATTTCTTTCGAAAGCCGCTCTGACTGGGTTTCCGTCCCTTATTCACGCCCCCCTTCTCTCCCCGGTCGTCCCCGCTGCTTTTCTCCTCCTCGTTCTCCTCCCCTTCTTGTTTGTGTGCGCTTGTTGATTTTAGCGCTTCCTCCCTGTTCCCGCCCGAGGCATTCTCGCCCTGCCCTTCTTCTTTGTGCTCGGCGCCATCTTGGGGCGCGTAGGGCGGTGGCGT
This sequence comes from Grus americana, assembly GCF_028858705.1. Taxonomy (NCBI): domain Eukaryota; kingdom Metazoa; phylum Chordata; class Aves; order Gruiformes; family Gruidae; genus Grus; species Grus americana. Next base: position 23,296,987 of record NC_072856.1, on the reverse strand, counting down.
AGTCCAGATTTCTTTAGATTCTGATTTTTCTGCGGTGCTTCTGGCCTCCTCGGCTAGCGCACCCCAGAAGGATTTAGCTCGTTTCTGTCCTTCCGTAAGCGGGTCGGGGTTTGGGGATTGAGGGGACGTGTCGCCCTCTTGCAGATCTTTAGGCTTAGCAGAATCATCAGCGTCTGGGGGGAGCAAAGTCTGTGTGGCTGCCCCGACTCCTAATTTCGGAGTAGCCAGCAGACAGTTCTTTGCTGCCCTCCAGGTCTCCTGCTCTTGTATAGCTTTCTGCAGGGCGTGTACCACTTTTCCCCATGATTTAAGGTTTTTCCCACGACCCGAGGACATCGTCTCCTCGGCTAACGCTCTAGTGCACTTCTCCCACACTTCAGGGTGGAGAATATCCACCGGCTGGTCAATGACCCCAATTTGTAAAAGTCTCGCAACTGCGAGAGTAAAATCTTTAGGTCTACAATCAATCCCCCACTGTTTATGTAATTGAGATACGACCTTCACAAGGGCTTCCATCCTCCTTGTTGGTCCGGGAGCGTCCTCCCCGCCGGGCTGGTCCTGCCGCTCCGGCCACCGTTCACCCGATTCCAGGCGAGTGCTTCCCGGGTTTCGGCACCACTTGTTGCCTGTCGTTGGCGTGACGACCTGGTTCAGGAACGGCACGACGACCAACCCCGGGTCGTTCGGTCCATTAGCTCACAGACACCAATGTGGTGGACGGCAAATGGCGTTTATTGGTGGGCAACGGAGCATTATATAGCTTAGGTTTACAACATCACATCCGTCTGCTTACGTCGTAAATTAAATACTATTGGCTATTAAGAGAGGGGTCTTATCTTTCCGTACAGCGCGACATCTTCCGGCCGCCGGGCCCTAACTACCTACAATTATGTGCATATATTAACAGGAATAATACTTAATTGGAAAATAATAGAATGGTTTGGGTTGGAAGGGACCTTAAAGATCATCTAGTTCCAACCCCCCTGCTGCAGGCAGGGACACCCTCCACTAGACCACGTTGCCCAAAGCCCCATCCAACCTGGTCTTGAACATTTCCAGGGATGGGGCCTCCACAACTTCTCCTGACAACCTGTTCCAGTACCTCACCACTCTAACAGTAAAGAATTTCTTCCTAACATCTAATCTAAATCGACCCTCCTTCAGCTTAAACCCATTACCCCTTGTCCTGTCACTACACTCCCTGATAAACAGTCCCTCACCATCTTTCCTGTAGGCCCCTTCAGGTACTGGAAGGCCACAATTAGATCTCCCCACAGCCTTCTCCAGGCTGAACAATCCCAACTCTCTCAGCCTGTCCTCACAGGAGAGGGGCTCCAGCCCTCTGATCAGCTTTGTGGCCCTCCTCTGGACTCGCTCCAACAGCTCCATGTCTCTCTTGTACTGCAGCCCCCAGAGCTGGATGCAGTACTCCAGGTGGGGTCTCATGAGAGAGGAGGAGAGGGGGAGAATCACCTCCCTCAACATGGGTCATGCTTCTTTTGATGCAGCCCAGGATACGGTTGGCTGTCTGTGGTGCAAGCCACGTTGCCGGCTCACATTGAGCTTCTTGTTAACAAACATTCCCAAGTCCTTCTCCTCAGGACTTCTCTAGATCCACCTCAGGGCCGCTTTCAATACAATACACAAATATGGCATACATATGACTGAATAATAAGCTACCTGGGAAGGGAAGCATTTGCATCATAAAAAAAAAAATAGAAAATGACTGGAGTTTAGATCTTACTGTAATGAGAAAAGCCATTTAGCCAGAAACAGTTTTCTAAAATGGACCATCTCATTATTTAGCAGACATTTTTCGGTATGTGTCCCAATCCAATGTCAGAGAGGTTTTGATACGATCCCAAGAGTGAGATTAAGACACAAACGAGGTCAAATGCCATATACCAAAAACAGTTATGATGAAAAAAAAAAGTAAAAAAAAAGGTAAAGGTAACCGATAAGAGTGATAGGACAGAGCAGAAAAGAAAGGCAGAAAACCAAGCAAGACTCCAGGACAGAATCGCAAGAATAGTCACCGTCACGGATCCACAGTGTCTCAAGCGGTCCAAATCTCTTGTTCTGCGATGGTGGACGAACGCGCAGATCCACAGCGTCTCGTGGGTCCAAATCTCCCGTTCTGCGGTGGTGGGCGAAGGCACAGACACCCTCATCTTGGCAGTTCCTTTTTATACCGGTGGTGGTCTTCACAATGGCACGTGCGACATGGCTCCGTGTTTTCATGACGGCACGTACGACACGGCTCCACGTTCCTGCACATGTGCACACACTTCTTGCAGTTCCAGCCGCCGTTCTTCAAGCGACTGTTATCTGATGCCACGGCGCATGACCTCGCAGGGTTCTTTTTGCAGGTTGAAAGTCTCGACGACCGGGCAATCGTCCTCATCACACTCAGTAGCTGGAGGGGTTTTCCGCTTGGGCAAGAGATCTTTAAGACAAAAGTTCTTACAGTCTGATCTCTCACAGTATGACAATAGCAATCAGTGTTTGCAGAACAATGATGTCTGTACACTCAGCTCCTAAATTTTTTGTGCTGATCCCCCCTTCAAATCTGTGGATATTTGGAAAGAAATTTAAGTGGTAGAAGGTTTGACAGCAGACTATTTGGCCTTGGCCTTGGACTTCCATTTTCATGAAACAGACACAGCCTGGTTTTTAAGCAAATACTATTTTAGCTTTTGTTCAGCCTTGGATTTGGTAAAGTTGCCATTTGAATTAACAGCAGCCCTCCTTTTTCTTTATAAATGACCCATTTAAAAGAAGCATGAAGCTATTCCGACTGGGAGTGTAAAGCCTCTTAGCTGAGGTTAGAGTTTTGAACCCTGAGTGTTCATCAAAAACAATGTACTATATTTTGGGTTGACATCATGACGTTAACTGTGCAATAAAAATAGAATAATGGTTAGGCAAAATTTCTGAGCTTTTAAAGATAAATACATTTTTATTAGTAAAATGTCAACTGGTCCATAAGCTCACATAATAAGCAGTGCTTGCCTACTCTTGCTTGCCAGTATGAAGTGCTGTAGTAATGTGTATTCTAAATGTAATATGTTCTTATGCAAACAGTAAATCCCTAAAAATAATATAAGGACTGTAATTCTAAATGACAGATTCTTTGCATAAACTATTCTCATATGCTCTAAGTAGACAAGTCTGTTCAAATTAATTTACCTTTTACATGTGGTTTATAACCCCTAGAACAGACCACTGCCTGTTAATTTGTATACTTCTATTGCAAATTGTCATCAGTTATGATTTCCCTCCTTAGTGTTCCTCCTGGTTATCCAGTAGATTTATACTGGACCCATTGCTATGTTTCATGTTAATATCAGGACACTCAATGGATCAAAAAGCTTTGCAAGAGTTTTCTCCAGTCATGACAGTAACAGTTCCTTCCTTCATTTTCTATCATGGTACTTTATTTCCATGTCTTCAAATTTGCTAAAACTTTGCATGAACGAGGTAACTAGAACTATTTGAATAGTGACAAATTGGCACCACCAAACTTAAAGGAAAACTGTTACCCTGAGCTATGTAATTATGTATCCTTACATACTTTCAAATACAAATTCGATGTATGTAAAATATCCTACTGACTTCTTTCTTCCTTATGTTGCCACATTACATATTTATCTATCTCTTCCTTGTTCTGAAAGAGGAGTAAATAAATTTTTGACAGCAATACTACCTGCCAGATAGTTCTAAGTTCTGAACGATTTCTTCCTCAAAAAAAAAAAAAAAAAAAAAAAGACTTGAGATTTTCATAGCAATTCCTTTTAGCTCTTTGCTCTAGCTCTGTTAGAAATGAGGACACAAAACAGAATCCACTCAAACTTCTTGTAACTCTGTAGAAAATCTACTTCCAAAGAACATGGTTTTGTATACATGAATAAATATACCTCTTGTATTTTTAATTCTATAAAATGTTGTCCTTCATAAGGACTCCTAATTTCGATCAGGTAAAATTGTAATGTAAGATTTTATGATCATTCTACATTTCAATATGAGAAACTAGTTCCCAGAGATTTCTTTAAAAATATTTCAGTCTGCCATAAGTAGATTTTTTTGCATAAGCATCGTTTTTCTCCTCCTTGGAAAATACTTATTTATTGAAGATGTTTATTTTTTCAAAATTTACAGCAATCTCTACTGGTGCTAAGTAGTCTTCCAGCCTTTGCTGTTCAAAACTGACATTCTCTTTTGTCCTCAGGACAAGTGCCATTTTCTCAACAGATGTATTAATGCTTGGGGAATGTCAAAAGACACTTAATGAGAAATCGCCTGTTTGAGAAGGGATGTCCTATTTCCAAGCATGATTGAAAGCTCCCCCCACTTTGTCCCTGATATCTTATTTCCCTGCCACTCTCACAGCTTCACGTTAGTCACACACTGCTTGACATGACCATATTCATCAAATAGACTATTTTAAGCTATTATCCAGCAGTTTACATTGTCCAAACTTGTTATGAACTTCACAGATATTTTTCCAGCTTCTTGCTATAATGAAACAAATAGTAGTGAGGCTCACTGGGACTGTAGCCATAGAAAGAAATCTTGCATACTCAGTGTGAAAGCTTAGAGGATTACAGCTAACAGTTGTAGTAGCAGACCTTGAACATTTAAAGTTACAGACAGGTTGTACTGTCAGTTCTCACCAACCCTATCTTGCTATGCTTTTCCTGTCCATCACCTGTCTGTCCTCCATCCCCCTTGCAACATCCTCAATCCTGGTATAAAATCCCTCACCAGTAGGTGAGGCAGAGGTGAGCAGGCAAGACTTGACTCAACCTTTGCTACTTGTGACACACAGCCACTGTCGTTCCTGCCCCTTCTTTTTCCTTTGTTTTAAAGCCACCACTCACTCTACTGATCCTGCAGCTAGCATCTGCCACATGCTACCCCTGTCACAAAACATTTTCCAAGCAGCAACAGGTCCTGGAGTCCCTCACCTTCTGGGTTGAATGGTGTGGTGGTGGTAGTAGTGAAGGTGGCATTAACTTGTCGTATCCTATGTTTTGTACAGAAACCCAGGCATCAGTACACTCTGACAATTACTGCTAAAGCAAGTTCTCTATCCTAAAGCAAGTCTTCCCCACAAAAGACAGTGCTGAGCCAGCATGTCTAGGATCAGAACTAACGTATTGATTATATTGGCAACTATACACTGTATCTTTCTCCAGTGCTCGTCACCAATTGCAGTAGGCATTTAATTGAAAAATTCCATTGTTTTAGACACAAAAGTTGGAGGAAATCTTGGACACAAACTACATCAGCTTACATATGTGCCAAAGAGCTACTTTAAAAGAGCCAACTTTACTTATGGCTAAAATGTCTTAAAAACAGGTAGGTATTTCATTTAATGATGACAGTCCAAAACATACCCACTGGTTACCTATATGGTTCAATTAATATTATAACCTGTGTACTTTGTAATGTATATGAAACCAAGAACAAGCAGCTGGTCCACTGGACACTCTTGTATAGGACATCAAAGAACAAATGCATCCGAAGCTCCTTCAGAAGAGCTTCTTTTTGATGTTATATGACTAGACTATAATAAAGCACCTTCTGCTTATAGACTTGTTCTTTTTTATGTGATATACCTTGGCTCAAGTTACCAGCTACTTTACACATAATGTTTCAAGTTGAAATAGGAAGTTTGTGATGATATCCCATGAAATACTTTTACTTTTGTGGGGCAGAGGGCCCAACCTGCATAAGTGAGAAGAGTGATTATGGTTCATTTCAATGCCAGCTGATGATAAAGTGCTTGTAAGAAGTAGAAGATGACCTTATTCAGAAGATAGTAGTAAAAGGTGTACTCCCAGACTACTGAATTTGATTTAAATACACCAAATTTTAATGGGCTCATCATTATCGTGTCTTAATTTTTTTGATCAAGTTGTTACTAGCTATTAAAATTCAGATAAATTTTCTTCCTGCTTTTTCTGAGTCTGCAGTGAGCATGCAGAATACAACATGAACATTCGAGGTTTACTTCCATGTTATCCTCCCTATTTGCTTCAATATTACCAGTACAGAATCTCACAGCTTTTTCTCTTAGGTGTAATGATAGATATAAAAGTGAGTAAACTTACACGGTCTGTATATATGTGAGTGAGACTCCATTTTTCCTGAAGAAATGAGTGAACTCCATTATGTGTGTGTTATGTTACTCTGTATGTCCTGGGTTTGTCTGAGAGATTTAATTTTCTTCCTAATAGTTGGTATAGTACTGTGTTTTGGATTTAGTATGAAAATAATGTTGATAATACACTAATGTTTTAGTTGTTGCTAAACAGTGTTTACAATTAAGGACTTTTCAACTTCCCAAACCCTACCAGCGAGGAGGCATGAGCTTTCTGCAGGAGGTGCACAAGAAGCCGGGAGGGGGCACAGCCAGGACAGCTGAACCAAACTGGCCAAGGGGATATTCCATACCATACGACATCATGCTCAGTATATAACCTGGGGGGAGTTGGCCAGGGAGGGCCACGGCTCGAGAATTAGTTGGTCATAGGCCAGCGGGTGGTGAGAAATTGTGCTGTGTGTCACTCGTTTTTTATATTTTATTATTGTTATATTATTATTAACTATATTATTATTATTATTATTATTATTATTATTATTATTATTATTATCTTCTTCCTTTTCTGTCCTATTAAATTGTTTTTATTTCAACCCAGGAGTTTTACTTTTTTTGTATTCTCCCCCCATCCCACTGTGGAGGGAGTGAGCAAACGGCCGTGTGGTGGTTTCAGCTGCCTGCTGGGTTAAACCACACCACTGTGCTACTGATTCTTATATGTATTTTCCAGCTGCATAGATAGGAAATACTGAGATTGACTGGTTCACCCAAAGTCATTCAGCAAATCTGTGGCAGAGTGGAGAGTGGTAAAGAGAGCCAAATAGTACTCTTCTCGAACTGCTAGGTAAAATGAATTGACCTACTGTAGGGCTTATGACTAAACAACTGGAGAGTCCTCCTCTCTTGTTTCTGAGGGGATTATAATGGCAAATGAAACAAAAGAATGTCCCAAAGAATTTGAGCCCATTCTTGCTGTTTGTTTTCTAACCACCTATTAATTTTCACAAAGTAAAAATGGGCATAAATAATGTAATTAAAATAATAGTATGTTAATCTTCTATTGCTAAGCTTCCATTTAATTGCTTGAAGGGTGATACATTTGGATCTGATATACTTATTTACTAAGGATGATTGCTTAATCACTTACCGTATTAATATTGACAGATGTCCCAGAGAGATAATATGTGAAAGCATATCAGTAGTTTGCAGTCATTTAATGTTAGCATATAATGCTATTTAATACATGTTGGCTTCCACATTTAGCTTCTCTGGTGAACAGAACAGCATGAGAGACTTTTCCAGAGTTATTTTCATCAAATAAATGTAAAATGACATGGAAAGAAACTTGCTTTCTAAAATGACAAATTTAATGTTTTATTCCACTAATAGGAGGAAAAATATAACATTAAAGGCTAGTTTATCAGGTGCATTTATGAAATAGATTACTCCATGTGGTTTTGGAAAAGCTTTTGAACACTAATTATGATAGGAATTATCCTCTTAAAGGCTGCATAAAATTCAGAAAGTCAGGGGGACACAAGTGTTTCAACAAAATTTCCCTCCTAAAAATTCATGGGGAACAGAAAGAAACAAAGACTGATAAACTCATTCATTCCACCCCTGCAGGGTGTGTTGTATTCTTCCATGATATATTCTAAAGCATTTCCTGGTCTAGATGTGATAATGCTGAGTGATTAATCTCTACATCTGCCCTTGAGTGTTTCTCTCACTCTCAAATGTGTGAAGAATTTTCAATACTAATTTCTGAATGTCAAGGAAATACAAATACTACTAGTAGTAGTAGTAGTAAAAAAAAAAAAAAAAGAAAGGAAAGAATGTTTAATGATTTTTTTGAGGATTGTAGAACAGTATTAAAACATATATTGTACAGGTCTATGTTTCTGCCACACAGTTCATCTGACATGCAGTAACAAAACAGTATGTATATAATAATATAACACCTGTCTTAACACACAGCTTTAGCAACTCTTCTCATGTAGTACTAGCTAAATTAAAATTAAGTATTCTGAAAGTTATCCAGGAGCTTGATATTTATATGAGTCATCTTTGATTTCTATCAAATTTGAAAAATGTAGCTGACAATGTTTAGAGCAATTGGCTTGTTGCCTGATTGGTGTTGTCTCTGATACATCTTTATTGCAGGACTTGTCAAGTTTTTATCTTTTCTTGGCCAGGGAATGCAGAAAGGTATTAAATATATACAAGTATCAGTAAAAATACAGAAAAAATACTCTTTATCCAATGGTAGTGATAGTAGTTGACATCGTTATTCAGGATTAGGGAATGGATTTGCTTTTGCTTTCTTAATACATATGCCTGTTTTGTTTCACATCATCCCCAGTTTGGCCAACTTAATTCTGTTGCCTTTTAGAAGGGCATAGACTGTTTCAGTAGGTAGAAGCTGCTCTGGTTTACTGTATTTTCCTTACAAATTAAAGAATCACCATACCTGGATAGTAAATAATAGTCCGGTTTTATTCCCTACAGTTCTTCAGCTGTTGCTACAAAATCAACAGTGACTCAGGAGCAGCCATGAGTCACTGCCACTCTCTTGAGGAAATCTGTATCAAATGAAATAATAGATTGAACCATGTATCAAACTGTGAATGAACAGTGTGGGGTAAATGAACTGAAGAAGTTGTCTGCAGAGGAAATGACAAGAAGGGTTAGTTTGGAACAGGTCAATATGTGAACAATTTATTCAGCGAATGGAGCCTTTTGTTTTATTTGCATATCAAGCACCAGAGTGGATTGGAGCCCTAACCCAGTGAGCACAGTCAGGAGTACAGACTGGGAGAATTTAGTAACAGGGAGAAATAGCTTGATTATTCATTATTGGACAAGAGCAAAATCTGTAAAATGATTACAGATTTTCTTCAATAATTCAATATATAATCTGAATTAAACCAATCCCAGAAGAAAAATTCTGTGAATTCATTACATCAGGATGACTGGGAAACAGCTACATGCTTCAAGCTAAGTGTTGTTTTCCCATATAAGCCCTTTATGTCTGTCATTACTTTTGAGCACATTTGTTTATAAGGAACAAGGGAAAGAAATGACAATTTTAGAGACAAGATACAAACACAGTCATCCTCATAACACCCTGTTGTTATCCTCCAGGTGAGGAAATAAGTTCTGATTATAAAAAAAAAAAAAAAGAGCCCAGATGGAGGAATTCCTTCAGAGGCACTCTTCAAGGTGGCTGACTTTCTCATAAAGATGAGGTCTCCCAGGGATTAGGGAGCATTTCAGAGAGAGACTTAGGTGTACTTATAGCAGTACTGATTACTAGGGATGCTGTTAGCTGGGTGGTAGTTTTAAAATCACAAGAATCTTGATTTCTCCATAGAAACCGGTATTTTTAACAAGGTTCTCTTCAGTTTTATGCTGTGGTAAAGGAACGTATTGGTACAATCTGTATACAGAACTAAAGGAAAAAAACATGTAAGCTAAGAACTATAGTTAGAGTTCTCATGATTGCATTCTCTGTAACATTCTATATCTGAGAATAGGCCAATAGACTGTGAACACAGTGATTAAAAAAATGAAGACAATTTATAATTAAAGGTATCAGCATGCACAATTGGTTTTGTCTTTTCCACTTCTTCTGTCAAGCTGTTCAGCCCAGGGATTCTGTATTCATCACTACCCATGGATAACTGGACACTTTGGAAAATGTCCAATTTTTTGGTTGCTGTTTTGTTTGGGGTTTTTTGAGGTTTTTTTTGTTATGGTATGATGGTTACATGATTTAGTTACCTGTAGAAAGATTTGCATTTTTAACATGATTGGCAGACAATCCTGAAAGTCTCGGCCACTGATCTTTGCTAAATGAATGTTGCAGTCTCCTAAACAAACTGACTCAGTAAGACTGAGTTCAAACAGTAACAGTGAGATTTACTTCCTGTTTAAAGAAGAGGAAGAAAAAAGATGGAAGTGTGGGATAAAGTTGGTTTTACATTTATTCCTGATATTTTGTTCATATTTGTAGACCAAATATGCCTCATTTAAGGTTTCATGTTGGACAGCTTTCTGAGAATATACAGAAACATAGAAAATGCTTGAAAGTGGTATTCCTCCTGTAAGTAACTAATAAACTCAACAGAAGTGATTCTAAGTTTGGGAGAAAAATAGCCATAAGCTCTGGGAAGATGGCTACTGATTTACAATAAAATTATTGATTCAAGTTGCCTTTTGTGTCAATTGTTCTTTGAGAAGGAAAACTGATCTCAGCCAGCAACAGTCAAGTACTGTTCTGAAAGAGAACGCTTTAAATATGTTTTTCATGCAAGGCATAGAACTGACTGGAGCTTGCAGGTGTATCACATTAAATTAGATGAATATCAATGCAAAAAATTGTGTAAGATTACTATTTCAAAAAATCGAGTTTCAGTTCCTTTTTCACTTTTCTTCCCCACTTTGAACAGGAAATGGCAAGATTAAGACAGAAATATTTCAATTTCCTCAAGTGTAATATATGACTCTGACAAGTCTACTGAAGATTAACTTCTCTTTCAGTGCTCCTTAGTGCCAGTCACGAGGAAACACTCAATCAGAAGCATCACAGTATTTTTTTTAAAGAAGCTGGAAGGTTCTGATCATGTTAAATCTCGTTAGGCTGGCAAGAACAGGCTTGATGCAAAGATACCTCCTATGCTTTTTTGTGTTTTCTCAGAATTTAATACTGACTTTTAAAAGGTTTCATTTCCACAGTTATTTCACCCTGTTATATCAGAGCATAATTATCCATACAAGGGCAGAAATGAAGAGAAGGTAAGAAAAATAGTACGGAGGCAACCAATACCTCCCTTCATATTACTTGATTTTTATTTTATTTATTTTAACAAAGGAGACATTGACAAGTTCCAGATTCTTAACATTTCATACAGATAAGGAGCAAATCCTTACTGTCAGAAAACCAATAGGAAAAAGTAAGTTTAATGTAGTTCTGTAAAATTCTTTAAAGCCCCAAAAGCAGGAATTTAGTGATTTTTTTTCTTAAATTATACAATATACAGACAATACATGGCCAGGATAGAAAAAAAGAAACTAAAGGGTTCAATCAGGCGTAAAGCATCTGTTTGAAGCTCTGGCTGCAGTTCAGTAAAGTATCTGAATGTATGCTTAACTATTGTTTTCAATTTTTGTTCTCCCTTGGTTGAAGCATATTTAGTTTGAATTGTGAAATGTGTTGCTTGCTGGATGATTAAGCTCAATAAGGAAGAAAGAGGACAAAGATTACAAACTGCACCTAGGCTAAAAAGAAGCTGAAAGCACTCGCATGGAAAATTCTGACTTTTAGTATATATATCTATATACCATGCAGCATTAAATCTTCCAGCTTGGCTCATGACCATTGTAAATACTAATTAGTAACATATATCCCAAGGACTTGGTTATCACTCTTGACCCTATTAGTTTGATTATCAGATATAGACGAGAGGCTGTGCTGTTTGCTTTTGTAGAAAATCGCCTCATGACATAGAAAAAACACCACCACAAGTGTATGTTTGTGGCCCTGGCAAAATATATGAGACTACACTACAGGAGTAAATAGTTATTAACACCATTTTTCTTCAGACAAGAAAATTACCCTTCAATTAATCAATAGCTAGTTCAGAAGGAGAATTTTGGAATTGTATGTCCTATTTCACAAGTTCAAAATTTTCTTTAGTTAGCTGAATCTTCATGTTTGCTAATTTTGTCTGTGACCACTGACAATCTTCCTAGCATGCACATTGTCTTGAATAAGACGCTGTTGAACTAGCTTAACCTACATTTGTGTCCCTACTGTGTCCATTTGTTACAGTCAAGAAAACATTTGAAGGTTAGCTGAGTTCTGCTTTACCAATACTATAGCTGTATGTCTCTGTTTAAAATTTCTTTCCTATGTGTGAAATTTCATGTAGTTTGATTAGCCTCTGGACTAGGAGTTAACCTCATATTTGATAATCATTTTGATAATTCTAATGCTGCCATTTGTTCCCATTTTATGTTACAGAGTAATATTGTCAAAAGTGTATCTTCAGTTTATTCACATTTAAACACCTACCTGCCTGTCTGTCTGGTGTCCATCTAGTAAGCCTCAGAAGTTAGGGGTTTAGTCAATTAATTTACAGTCACAGCCTATTTTTAACTGGAATCTTCTCTTTTTGTATCATTCATCTGCTATTATCTGCACACCCTAATGTTCAAAATCGGCCAGAGGTTTCCCTTGGCTTTCCTGGAAATACGGTTCTTTGGTATCAGTGAAATTTTTTGAGATATAACTCAAGAACCAAACAGATCTTTGTACCTGAAGATCTGGAATAGTAGTTCTTCGGGGGCACTATTTCCATAAAAAGAACATTCACTTCAGCTTAGTAATCTGATCTTGGTCTTCCCTGAAATTTTCTTTCACCTCTGTGGAGGGACAGACTTCCAGTCAGCTGATTTTACTTACACGAGCACTTAAGTGAGTCAGCGAGGCAGCTGAGCCAGTATTTTGGTCTCTTAGAAAGGGTAAAAACAAAAACAGAAAAAGATTTATTTTAGCAGTAGAACAATGACTGCAGACCATGTTCTCTTTTTTTTTTTTTTTTTTGATCATTCTCCCTCAGGATAACCATCTTGGACTACACCAACTTGACCCTACTATGCAGCTCTAAAAGGGCGAGAATACACTCCATATAGCTATTTCCTAGGGAAAGCTTACAGCCTTCTAGCACTACGTCTGCCTCTTCTTACTTAAGGTTATTAAGTATTGGTTGGGGTTTTTTGTTTGGTTGGTTTTTAATGTGAATAGTTTGACAATCACTTTCAAGTCAAGAAAATAATTTCAAAGTAAATCTGGTTAATGGTACTAACCAAAGAGAAACAAACACAATTACATTGAAATATTTCCTTTTGATACTAACAACCAATGGTCTGAAAAAAAGTTTTCCATGGAAGTTTACTAACATGCTTTGGCTTGTACAAAATATTTGGGGAAATATGAAATACATTATTTTGTATGATAACATAGTAATAATACAACCCACCTTTACTACTAGATGCCCTCTTACTTTTTCTCTTCTACTAAGTTGCTCTCCAAGTGCTTTTTTTAAATTGGTACAAAGTGATATTACAGCTGAAACCACTAATAGCAATAATGGATTAGAAAGCTAATCAACTACCACAGGACAAAAACAGCAGTTGTCCATTTCATGGGTATATTAAGTGAATGTAATTTTTTAATCTGAAATGTTTAAATATATAGCCCAAAGCTCATATCAGTGAACTCCATGTTTCTCCATAGTTTCCCACTAAGACACTTGAAACTTTTATGAGTATTTAATTTTTCCAAACAGAATTCTGCCTAAGAAAGACTGAGAAAGCAAGCAGAAAACCTCCTGGTGTTACAGATACAATAAGTGTGGTATGGCAAGAAACAGAGCATATTAAACGAACAGAAATGACACTACAATTGTAAAGATGTACTGTATTAGATACAGGCAATTTCATTCAAACAGCTTCATTCCATTGCTTAGGCTTAATTCTGTAGTAGATTAAATAGAAACATTCAAGGTTCTCAAGTCTCAGTTGTTTTACATGTAATGTTCTCATTGAAAACAAATAAGAGGAGACTCACATCAGGAGAAAACAGAGTTTGTAAGCTGTGCCTTTCATGCTGCATGACTACATTTCTTTTTTGAAGTCTGTGTTGCACTTGGGTGCAAGAACTGTGATCCTATTACTTTGAGGAGACTTGTTTGAGCTTACACAATCACTTGAATTTGGACTTTTCACATGACTGATCAGGAAAATTCAAACAAATTAGTAAAAAGAATATGACTTTATTCCTGAAAAAAATATCTGGAAATTCCTGGGATTTTTTTTCCAGTGTATGGTATATGATTTTGCTAGCTAACAATGGATAACTGTTCAAGTTTAAAAAAAGTAGATTAAAAAAACCTGTAATGCTTATGCATTGTTGTATTAAAGGAACAGAAACATAGACGTCGTGTTACAGAGCATGAAGTGGCAAGGAAAATATTTTGATGATTAAAAAAAAAGTAGGAATGGAATAGCCTAGTTGCTTTGTAATGCATTGATGGAGCACTGCTCTTTGTCTTTCTATTCACAGAGCTTCCATTAGCAGTTTTACCTTCTTGCAGCAAAAAATGAGTATCTGTTGGATAATATGGAATATAGGATATGTGGCATGTATTCCCAAGAAAATTATATTTCATGGCATGAAAACTTTCTCCAACTAAGTGCAGCTGCACTGCCAATAGGCTTGTGACTTGACTGTTAATTCTAAGCACTATAAAATTGATTTTGGTAGCACGTGATAGCAATGACATCTCATTTTCATATTGCCTTTAACAAAAAATTAAGGGTTTATTCTGTCTACACTAAGATGTTTTAATCGACAATAATTCCTCCATGAAAATTTTCATTAACTGAAAATATCAGTTCAAGGATTTAATCAGACTTACTCTGAGAACACAAAACTCTTCAAGATACAACTAAGTATATTTGTAAAATGATTAAAAAGAAAAAAAGACAAAAAGGAATAAACACCCCCTTTAAATTATTTTAGACTTTTTTCTACAATTTCAAACACCTTGAAAATGATTCGTAAAAGCCAATTAAAAGCTAGGGATTCATATATCCCTTCAGCACAATCCTCACTGAGGTATGGTGAAATGGAGTGGAGGTAAAGAAATAGTAACTTTCTAGACTTAAAAGTGACAAAGTATCTAGTTACTCCTCGTAGCAACTGAAGGGGAAAAATCAATTATGTCTCTGCATCTAAAAATACAGCTCATACCTCTGCATGGTGCATGATCATCAGAGCTGAGCAGATGAGAGAGAAAAGAGGGAATGGCAGACTGAGGAAGTGATCACCAGAGGATGCATCAGAAATTCAGCAAGCTGAAAGCAATTTCAGTTAGAAAGGAAGAAAGAAAAATGTTTTGATGTTAATCCATTCATGCTTCACTATTTGACTTGCAGTCAGGGCCACCTGCTTTGTAGCTTACTTACTGAGAGCAGGTAAAAATTTGTATGCCTGATTCTGATATGTCATCATGCTGAAGCAAACCAGAAATTAATCCAATACAATCAGCCCAGAAGTATTTATGTAGGATTAGTGTAAAAATTAGACCCCTTGTACTCAGTGGTATTTCTATGACATAAATCTGTAGAATTCATGGCTATTTCTTTCAGACGCCCGTCAATTCTTTGGACAGAACTCATAAATGTCATTCAGAGCAGTTCCTTAAGTAAGTAAGTGGTTTTATTCTTGCCTACTTCCTCTTCTAAGAGGGGAGTCAGAACTTTACCTTTCCTTCCTGAGAGGCATATATTCTTCTTAGGCAAACTCTTTCATAAGAAGTGTTTGGTGTGAGTTCTGGATGAAAGGGTCTTGGTTCTTACCGTTTTCCAACCAGGTCAGTCTGTCCAATTAGGGTAGAAAGCAAAAGGCCTGCCCCAGTAATCATACCTACTCTTTGCCTATGATCACTGCAAGCATTGACTGAAAAGGAATGACAGTGCTTCTGCTCTCCCCATACTGCAGTCAATTACACTTTGTTACAGCAGTGTTAGGACATCTAATACTTTTTAACTCACTCTACAGAAAGCGTGGCTATTTCATATAGAAAATTCAAGGGATGCCATTCTGTGATGGCCAGACAAGGCATAAGTAGTTATATTAGAGATCGACACCTTGCCAGTTTAAACTATGCTTCATTTTAAGCACACTGCTAAATTAGTAGAAGATACTGAAGTGCTACATATCACCTACAGCCAGCAGGTCTTGTTCACATGATTTTGTTAACCCTGCCTATGTTCCTCTGCAACATAGTTTGTCTCCCATTTTAACACTTCATTCACCCGTCCATCTGTAAAAAAGAAAAGTTTGTTACCTTCAGAAATATAACTCAAAGAAACCCATTTTCTCTGTGAAGAAAGACAGCTAAGCCAAGGCCATTAAAAGGTTGAGTACAAGGGAGCAAAACTACGTCTCTGAAGAACCAGCAGACACCTTGAAAAACTGTGCTTGTGGTGAAACTGCCAGAAATAGCTATTTTTCCACTGACTTAATTGGTTCTTCACCCAACCAGAGCAGGATTCATTCTTTCATATTTTTCCATTCAGTCACTAGGAAAAGACTATTAGCTGCTATGATGTATACCAAACCTTTAGTCAGTTAACAAGACCTAGCAATTTGTTCAGTCCATCTAGGTGAAGCAAAATCAGACAAAAAACTTTAGTCCCCTTTGGTGCATCAACTGAGCTGCAGAGAGAGCTGTCGATAGAAAATAACTGAATCAGTGCATTTGACTTAATATATTGGACTTCATTACTAGGGCCAGAACTGAAGAGAAAGAAGGGTGCCCCCTCCACAGCCACCCTTGTGGTGAGACATATGTTCCAATAACATGCTTACAAGAATTCCCATTCTACAACCATTTTTGTGATTTTTTATGTTATAGAAAGATTTAAGTTGCCATATGATTATATGGTATAGCATTGTTCAGAGACAACATTCTGACCCATTTGTAGCAATCGTAGAACACATTGTTCAAATGAAATGAGGATGGAAAAAATGCAAGCTTAAAACAAAAGTATAATACAAGAAAGTCTTTTCTCAATTATTTCACTTTTTTTAAAGTAGGGCTTAGTACTTCTACAAGTAATTACTTACAAGAAACAGTATTTTTAAAGGATACAGATATCTGAAAGCAGTGTGAAAGAAATGTATCTAAAATATGTCCACCAGGATGAGTCTTGGCATTCCTTCACTCTATCTGATAAAATAACTAAATTATAGAACAGAAAGTGCTAGAAATTATATGTGAAGATAGATTTAAGCAAGATTTCTGGTTTTAAAGCTCCAGAGAAGCAAGGTCTTAATTTGAGGTCAATTACTGCATCTTAAAGCCCTATTGTGCTACATAGCTTAGTATTTAGTGTGAAAAGACCACATAGAGATCCTCTAAAATAAGATGCTTACTTGACCATGGCTTCTGATTTGTTTAAGTATTTTCCTGTCACAATTTCCTAGCTTATACTTGTCACAGGGAAAAAAATAATTTAAACTGCAAACATTAACACCTATATGTAGGGGTGAATGTCTGAAATTAAACTGTTGAATTCTCAAGCAGAACCTGCTGCTTACTAGCTGCAGCTGGTATGGGCTGCTTGTAAATTTTGAGAACACCAGGTCTAAACAAGTGTGTCATGTCCTGAATCCTTCAGTTAGTAGAGACATGAGACAGGGGAGGCTGCAGACACATTGTGCTTCTACATACAGATTATTCAGGCTGAGAAAATGGAGGGCTTGGCGTTCTGAAAAGGAGAGCAAGCGGTGGAAAAGAAGAGCTCCTTAAGTGACATAGTCTTCATCAGAGGAAGGGTACATGAAAAGAAGAAGGTGAAGATCCTGGCTGGAGGAAAGATCCTGGAAGTGGGGGAAGATCCTGAAGATCTGACAGCTGCATGGAGACAAATGCTGGGGGCCACTCAGGGAGCTTGGCCGGTGATGCCTGAGACAGGTGACTGCAAGCAACAGCACAGCAGGAGCTGTATGACTTTCTTGCCTGACCATTCTGTGCCAGCAGTGACCTCCCTGCTGGGAAGTCCAGATCTAGCAAGCTAGGGAAGAGTGAGTAAGTGTGTGAGATCATCAAGCAGAATAAAACCTCAGATCTTGCTGATTCTTAAATACACCCAAGTATCCAGCTCCCACAGGGGCTGTGGTTTACTCCATCCCACCCATAACATAAGTGGTGTTGGGAGCGGGATGCTCTCAGTGAACTTTGGTGTAACAGCATTAGGGGACCCCCCAGCAGTAGAAACTCTGTGTGTGTTGGTGGCAGGTGCACAGCTTACCACCTTGTTGGAGTCTATTGAGCTCAGCAGGGGATCTCACTGGGGATTTAGCATGCTGGTAACCACAACGCTTCTGGGGCACAAAGTGCACTTGGTGGACGTTTAATTCAGTGCATTTTTCTGCATAGAAAGTGATGAAAAATGGACGCTGGTCTCTTAAGATAATCAAAGAAAGCAAAGCAGAATGAAACTAATGCCCTGATATCATCCATATTAGTAAGCACATAAATATTTTAGTCTTCAGTTTAATTGATTTTATTTGGATCTGTGTCCATTGTTGATTTCTCAGGAGGCAAGAGGATGCTTCTTTTAGGTGACCAATTTAAATCTCAAAATAGGACAAACTGTGAGGTGGTCTTACTCTAAATTTAGCCATGGGACTAGATTTTGCCAATTGCACACACATTTAAACATGGAAAGTGTTCACAATATCCACATGTGGACTGAGTGAAAATGACCTGAATTAATTCAAGTATTAAATAAAAATAAAGAAGAAAGGAAGGAAGAATAGAAGAAGAAAAGACATGAAAGAAGAAAGGAGGAACAGAAGAAAGATGAACAATAGGTCACATGAAGGAACATGCTAGGAAGTTAATCCAAGATAGGTGTGTTTTCTTAAATTAGACCACAAATGCATCCAGAAGGGTTTCATGAGCCATAATTCCTTTGAGTCCTATAAAAACAAGAAGTGCAAGTACACTTCTACTCTGTGGCTTAGGATGTTTTCTGTGCATGTAGGGAAGCATCAGCCTTAATCATCAGATGCCCCTCAATGTTTTAATGATTTCTTGGTTTCTTTCTAATATTTGGTTCTCTGTGTTGTACATATCCACTTGCTTTTTTACTGTAGGATTACTTAAAAGTCATGATTGTGTTGATTTGTAAGTAGTTAGCTGTTAAAAAAAATCTTGCTTGCATTTTTGGAGGCTGCATTTTTACTTTAACAAGCAAAAAAAAAAATTTTTTTTTTTTTTTTTAAAATGTACTTGGAATTGCATTAGGTTTTCTAAGATATAAAAGCAAATATGCTAAAGCAAGGACTAGTCAAACATGACCATTGCCATTTAGGACTCTGCCAAGCTTTTATGTCCATGAACACGGCATGAATAAGTACGATCCCAAGATCATGCACTTGAACTCCTCCATAGATTATTGCAGGGAAAGCAAATATTAAACCCTTTATGTCAGAATCAAAGTGATTTAATGGTGAGTTTGGTAACGGCTCCTCAATATTTTTCTGTGCCTCAGAGACTAGGGCTTTGGGCTCATTGCCTTCAGGGAGGATTACTCAATTTTTGGTATGTTAGCATGCATCACAACTCCCTTCCCCGCCCCCCCCCCCCGTTGAGTTATAGGAAGATCAGCATCCCCATTCTTAGAAAGGAGGGCAATCTGTTTAAATAATAAGCATTGGGAAACTAGTTTATGATTCAAAATCAAGTTTGGAATCTGTGCTAGGGAGACAAAAGCTGATTGGATATATCCTTAACAGGAAATATTGCCATAGAAACTGAGGGAATCCTTGGTACCTGTAGAAGCACAGAGATAGGACTTATTTTAATTTTGGGGGGCTTTTTATTATTATAAAATCCTTGCAATTTCAGCAGAAGCAATATCTATAATCCCCTGATATTTATGCATTTATTTTAAATTTCATCCTCCATGAGGTACTAGCCTCTATAAACTTTCCTGGCCTGCAGCATTCTAACTTTAATTCGTTACTTCATCATAATAAAACTTATTTCAAGGTACATTAGGCTTCTCCAGCTAGAACACTAATATGATACGTTTGTTTCAAGCAAACAAACAAACAAAGTGGTGATGGGAGGGACTTCTCTTTCATTCAGCACTCAGTGAGCTGAGACTATCTCAAAATCTCTAGCTGACTTCAGAGTTATTGACTGTGTTGTGCTCTGCCCTCTGCTTTAAATGTATTGAAAGAGTAGGAAGAAAGTGATTCATGCAGTTTTAAGGGCAAACTTGATGTTAGAAAAATATCTCAAGAAAAAAAGGAACAATTCCAAAAATAAGAAAAGGTTACAGGGCAATTCCACATGACAGTTTCTAGTTACTCTCCTGGTAATTGCAGGAACACATGGTAGAGCCTTCAAAATAATATTTTATATATATATATATGTACATACATAACAATGGAGATGGTCATCTCCCTTCTGTCTTTTCTCTATATATAATTTCTCCAAAACCAAATCTGTGCAGGTCTTCAGTCAACTCCCTATGTAAATGTATACTGTATTGTTAACTTGACATAGAAATACAGGTGTCAAAGACCAACTTTTTATCATCTTTATTATAAGAGTCCTTTTTAAAAATAAAAAGAATGGTATCAGATTCTAATCATAATTGTTTATAGTATAAAGGTGATATCTTCAAAGTGAAGTTCTAGAATTTTGTTAAATGATATTGTAATTTGGAAGCTATGTTTATCCTGAAATACTAGGAAATACAATCTGTTGTTTGAAAGAATTGAGGAAAATTAGGTTTTCAAAAGTTTATTTCTAAATTTTTACCTGACAGTGTTCATACATATTAATTGCACATTTGCAAATTATCTGTGCTGATGGAAATTGGAATTTTCATAAAGAAGAATTAGAATATCCAGTTTTTAATCCATTATTTTTGTGATCAAAAGATATATGTGCTACAAATTCTGAGATGTGTCTTATGGTGTCTTCCTATGTGCATATTAAATTATTCATGGAATATCAACTACAAAATTTATTTTCCAATACACACATAAGATACATTTTATGTTTCACCTACATAACTAAAAGAATAGGTTTTAACTAGCTCTAAAATAGCATCTCAAAACTATGTCTGTTTGTCAATTACTTTCTCTTGCATGGCCCTTTTGAAAACAAGCTCTGTAAACAGTACACAAGAGCCAAAAATCAAAGTAAATTTCTGGCTCAAACCTAAGATTTCTGAAGTAGGGGATTTGCATTCAGAATTTGACCCTGGACCTACTGGTGTACACTGGCTTTGCCAGACTTCGAGTATAGGAATGATTTATGACAGCCAATCAAGCATAACTTCAAATACACAGAAAACTATGTTGGATGCCACTTTGACACAATCACTTTGCTGATCCAAAATAATGCACTTTTAAGAGTGCATTAGTACAAAAGAAAATGAGGACATTCAGTCCATGAAAGCAAACAAGCGGGAGTAATTTGTTCACTAAAATGCTACACTGCATCGCTTTCTGAATGGACCAAAAAATAAAATCATACATTAAAGGGCCCTTAGTAATGTGAATGTGTGTCGTGGTTTAGGCCCAGCCGGTAGCTGGGTGCCACGCGGCCGCTCACTCACCCCTCCCCCAGCGGGATGGGAGAGGAGAAGTATAACAAAAGGCTTGGGTCGAGATAAGGACAGGGGGAGATCACTCACTAATTACCGTCACGAGCAAAACAGGCTGAATGTAGAGAGGAGATTCATCTAATTTATTACTAGGCAAAACAGAGTAGAGCAATGAGAAAATACAATCAAGTCTTAAAACACCTCCCCCCACCCCTCCCATCTTCTCGGGCTCAACTTCGCTCCCGGGTTCAACCTCCTCCCCCCTCAGCGGCACAAGGGGGCAGGGAATGGGGGTTGCGGTCAGTTCAGCACACATTGTCTCTGCCGCTTCTTCATCCTCAGGGGGAGGACTCCTCTCAACATTCCCCTGCTCCAACATGGAGTCTCTCCCACGGGCTACAGTCCTTCACGAACTGCTCCAGCGTAGTCTCTCCCACAGGGTGCAGACCTTCAGGAGCAAACTGCTCCAGCGTGGGGTCCCTCCCACAGGGTCACAAGTCCTGCCAGCAAACCTGCCCTGGCGTGGGCTCCCCTCTTCACGGGTCCACCGGTCCGGCCAGGAACTTGCTCCAGCGTGGGCTTCCCACGGGCCACAGCCTCCTTCAGGTGCCTCTACCTGCTCCGGCGTGGGGTCCTCCACGGGCTGCAGGTGGAATCTCTACACCCCCTCATCCTTCCTCCATGGGCTGCAGGGGACAGCCTGCCTCACCATGGTTTTCACCACGGGCTGCAGGGGGATCTTTGCTCTGGTGTCTGGAGCGCCTCCTCCCCCTCCTTCCTCACTGACCTTGGTGTCTGCAGAGCTTCTCATATCTTCTCACTCCTCTCTCCGGTTGCAAAAGTTTCCTTTAACTCTTTTGTTTTCCTTCTTAAATATGTTATCACAGAGGCGCTGATTGGCTTGGCCTTGACCAGGGGCGGATCCATCTTGGAGCCGGCTGGCATTGGCTCTATCAGATACAGGGGAAGCTTCTAGCAACTTCTCACAGAAGCCACCCCTGTAGCCCCTCCCGCTACCAAAACCTTGCTACACGAAACCCAACACAATGTGAAATAGATCCTTTAGTGTATACTCCTCTTTCAGTGCTATGAGATTTAAACTGAATGCTCCTACCTACATATCCACACATCTATGGTAATAGAAAGATGTAGACTTTCTCAAGAAACATGAATAAATTTCACTGTCTAGGACAGTTGGGTGAAAAATAGAAAGGCAAGAATATGGCTGAATTAGCAAATTTGTTAATGTAATTTATCAGAGAACTGCCAAGCATTTTTTTATACACTGCAAATATGTCCACCTGTCAGAAAGACAATGTCAGCCCATTTTTGGATTCTTCTTCCCTCCCATCACATGGCAGTTATAAGAGATAGATATGGAAAGTATTTTTACATTCTTGCTGTGTCAGAGAGAAGTAATTTCAACTTATTTGTCAAAATCTTCCTCTTAGATGATTTTCAATTTTAGCTTATTAGGAGACAGCTCCTCATGCAAATAAATACATACTTGCACAAGAAAGTTCCGTCTGTTAAATCACAGCAACTCAAACCTAACCCCTTGATCAACTGCCTTAGATCATTGACTTGTTGAAGACAACATTAAAACAACAAAAAAAGAAAATACAAAATCATGTCTTTTCTATTTTGGCAGTAAGTAAATAATCCTTTCCCCATCCATACCCCATCTCTCTCCTTTGTTCTTCACCCTTACAAAAGATGAGGACTAGTATGCCTGTATTGGGTCTGGGTGAGATGGAGTTAATTTTCCCCATAACAGCCCTCATAGTGCCATGCTGTGTGGTGGTAGTTCAAAAGATGTTGATAACACACCAGTGTTTTGGCAATTACTGAGCAGCGCTGGTACACATCAAGGCTATCTCTCCAACATTTCTCCCCCCCCTCAGCAGCAGGCCAGGTTGGGCAAGATCTGGGGAGGGCACACAGCCAGGACAGCTGACCCAAACTGACCAAAGGGATATTCCATACCAAATGACATCTGCTCAGCAATAAGAAGCTGAGAGATAGGGGGAGGAAGTGGGGGCATTCATTTTTACATTTGTCTTCCGGACCAACGGCTACAGGTGCTGAAGTCCTGCTTCCTGGGAAGTGGCCAGATGTCACCTGCTGATGGGAAGTAGAGGATAGTCTTTTGGTTTTGCTTAGCTTACATATGCGGCCTTTTGCTTTATTAAGCTGCCTTTATCTTGACTCATGAGTTTGGGGTTGTTTTTTCCATCTTTTTTTTCTCCCCTCCCTGTCCTGCTGAGGAGGGGAGTGATAGAGTGGCTTGGTGGACACCTGATGTCCAGCCAAGGTTAAACCACCACAATGCCCAAGAGCTACGGCATAGTTTCTTGTCAGTCCATTATTCTTAAGTGCATGGCACTGCAGAAACCCTTAAAAGACATACTACTATCTTTTCTGTATGCTTGGGCAGTGTTTGAAGAGTTAAATGTCTATTAAAAAAAAAGAGAAAACTTCAGAAAAAAACCCTTGTGTTGCATGCCTATGTGACATGATTTTACAAGACACTAGGATCTCATTCTTGAAAAAAAAATTGGTTTCATATGTGTGACCCTTGCAAATTGCATCAAGTGAAATACTAGTGAAAAATGTAATTTCATTTTTTAGAACAATAGCTGTCAGATTATGGCATTCTTGATATCTCGTAATAGAGGAAAAGGAGGTAAAATGTTCCATAATCGCCTTCTTAAACAGGTTGCCACCAAACTGCCCCTGTGAATTGTGTAGAAGACTAATCAATATATGCATTGCCTTTCTTATTTGTGAAATGCAATCTCATCTTTGCTTTAAAAGCAAGAGACATATACGTATATAAATCCTCCGGCCATTCACCTCCATTCATTTTAATTGAATGCTTATGTGTATTGGTCTCTCAGTGCTCTGTACTGATAACAAAACTCCTTTCAACTCTCTAAGCTATGAACTCTATTTGCAAAGACACTGCATCTTCATTGGGATTCTTCTTCAAAAATTATCTATCATGGTTTAATTCCCCCCCCCTTTTTCTTCTCTAGCCCCATGCAATGCTCCAAAGATTCTTCTTTCAGGTTCCTAGAAAGGCAAAAAGACATTTCTCTATTTCTCTCTTTTCTCCCCTGCATTAAGATAAACTTGAGTGGCAGCCAGTTGGGGGGATTAAAATGGGAAGAAAATAACTTCAGATCAAATATTTAGCTGATATCTTTTCCTCTAGATTATCAGCAGGAGATGTGAATACATGTTTCCGGGTACGTCATTGTTCAGCAAACCGTCTGCTTTTGATTGCAAAGTGACTGCAAAAGTTTTAATAATGTGTAACAACTAGCAACTGCACTTCAAAAAAATCTAGGAATGACTGCTAGAAATACAGATAAAAAGTTGCTATTTTTTATTAAAATTAATGTTAAAAAATAAATGGCTATATTTCACTGTTGGTAGCATGATAATACAAGCTGCCCTGACGTGGCTTAGGTCAAGCCACACAGCAGGAACGGCAGTAGGCTCTCAGACGCGCATAGATGTCCCGGTTCTGGTGAGGATAGAGTTAATTTCACGAGGAGCCAGGACAGACTGGCCAAGCTGGCCGGGGGCTATTCCATACCATGTGACGTCATGCTCACCATAAAAGTGGGCTAGTCGGGGAGGGGCGGGTGCTTGTTCTCTGTTATCACCCATTGTGAATATCTGTTATCAGTACTGTTGTTGTTTCCCTCTCCCAGTAACCTGCCCTTATCCCAACCCACGAGGCTTTGCCTTTGTTTTTCCATTCTCCTCCCCATCCCGCCGGGGGGAGGGGTGAGCTAATGGCGCATGGTGCTCAGCTGCCGGCTGGGGATAAACCACTTCAACAGGCTGCTACATTTTTGTCCTGAGCTAACTTGCAGAGACATGGGGAGTAGGAGAGATATCTGAATGCAGCTCTGGCCATTGTTCCCCCTTAGGATGTGGCCCCACTTGCATCCTGCACCAGGCATAAGCAGTGGGGTTGAGGCAGCAGGACTGCTGGCTGCCCTGTGCTGGGGAGCCACGACCCACCCTGGGCCGGTTCCAGCTGCTCCAGAGGGGATGAGGAGCAACTACTGCCTGCCAAAAGCTTCAGTCAGTCGAAGGAGTGCATGGCACCTCATGTGAACTTATTTAAAAAAATTTGGTAATGGCTGCTTGAGGTCTGTTGGTGGAGGCAAGTGCCAGGGGAGCCCTATGCCCAGGAGAGGTGCCACCACAGGGGACCCATGCCAGAGCAGGTATGACAACAGTGAACACGGGCGATGGCTGCCCCAGGCATGGCCTGGGGTGGGAGTAACCGAGGTGGTCCAGAGACTCTGGAGGGAGCCATTGTCCTGGTGCTGGGAGGTTGTGTGACCGAGGTGGTGTACTGGCTGTGCATGGAACACGCAGGCAGGTGAGAACTGGGGAGCCCAAGGGGACCCACGGAAGTGCTGGCTAGGTGGGGAGGTCGTTAGAAAGAGCTGGGACTGGTCCTGCTCCAAGCCCTTGCCCTCATCACCTGGTGCGGAGCAGAAACCAGGGGCTCTGGGACCCTGGCAGCACACATTAACCCCTATAGCCTGGTCTGCAAACATGAGGGGATGGAGTTTCTGAGGAGTAAATACAATAGAGAAAACCCTGATAAACTGTTTACTGGGGCAAGGAGTAGAATTTTGCTGCCTGTATGTGTACATAGTGCCAATGTCAATTATTGTCTGACAAGAAGGGAAGATTTCATAATGCATGTATATGGATAGATATTCAAAGTGTTCTTGAATAATTTGTTTCACAGAGGTGTGAAGGGTGGAATGTATTGGGCAGGGTTTCAGCAGTGGTCTCTGCAGGGTGCCTTGTGTGGGGGAAAAGGCTGTGAACTGCCCTGAGCCAGTCACAGCTAGTTCCTGCCTGAAATAAATTAAAACAATTCATTGCATGCCAAAGTTTCCTCCACTCAGAGGATCACACAGAGCTACTCAAGTATGTTTAAGAAAGGGCAGTAACTGCTGGGGGCAGGAGAAAAGACCTAAGGCCGTAAAAAAGGAAAGATGTGAGGAGATGCAAGGAGATGCAAGGAGACCTGAAGATGTATTTGGAGAAAAAGGAGGAAGCGGAGGAGACATGGAAGGCGACACTGTTGGGGTCACAGCTAATGTGCTTTTGGAAGGAGGTGCTTCATGGCAGAGGCATATGCCTCTGAGGGTACTGCAGCCCAGTGGTGACCCATGCCAAAGTAAGGATATCCCTATGCATGAGCCATGCTGGAGCAGGGACACTCCCAAAGGGGCTGTGGCCTGTAGGTGAGCTACACTGGAACAGATACTGCACTGAAGGGCCTGTAGCCCATAGAGGAACCCATGCTGGAGAAAAGGAGCAGTAAGAACTGAGTAGAGTGGAGGAAAAAGGTAAGAGGCATGAAGGAATAACAGAAAGAAACTGTTATGCATTGATCCCAACCTCCTGCTCCACCTGTTGCCTCACCAACGGAGTTGGAAGGGTCTGAGTGAAAACAAGAGAAGCTGAGACTAGGAAGGGAGGACGTGTTTCCCTGAGTGTTTATTTGTTCTCTTTTTTCTTCAATATCTGAATCAGTAATTAGATGCTTGTTAATTAAGTGAAATTCCTTTACTCAACACTGCCCATGACATATCCATGTTGTGTGATTACAAGGTAGAGTTCAGTTATGGACTCTGTAGACAAGTATTGGAGAATGTTGAAGTAGAAAACCTGAGCGTGCATCCCAGATAATGAATCCAAGTTTATGGAGTTACTTGTCTGAATAG
This sequence comes from Grus americana, assembly GCF_028858705.1. Classification (NCBI taxonomy): domain Eukaryota; kingdom Metazoa; phylum Chordata; class Aves; order Gruiformes; family Gruidae; genus Grus; species Grus americana. The sequence continues at coordinate 23,269,903 of NC_072856.1, read as the reverse complement.
ACAAATTGTGACACAGTGCCTGTTCTGTTTTGCAGTGAACGTGACTGCTCTGGGAATCGCGAATTGTGCAGATGCACAAACTAGCAATGCTTTGGATGCTTACCTCAGGTTGAAAAAAATTACATTGAGAAATAGCTATTTCTCCCCACTGAGTCTTGACAGCTAGTTCTGTCAAGCTCAAGCTCCACCTGAGCTATCTGAAGAAATCAGATGAATCTCACTCCAGGAGCACTAACTGTTGTTTGTGTGTCTGTTAGGATACACACAGCCGTCAGGGAGTGCTACGAACTTCAGTCTGTTTCCTGCCATTGATGAACAAAAGTTTTGGACATAACCTGAGAAACCTCTGACAGGTCATAAACCCCTCTCTTTTCAGAGACCATCAGTAGGGATTTTGCAAGTGGTTTTAATGAAGTTCAGATTTTATCCTCTATCTATGTAAATAAAGCTTATGATACTTGTGAGTTTAAGATGCTTACCCACAAAGGCTTACTCATATATTTAGTTTTTGCATAGTAGGTAAATTCTGACTGTGCTGTAATCAATGGGAGTTTTGCCAGTGTCTTAACCTGGGCTAGGGTTTCACCTTGAAGTCAGTAAGATTACTTACAAGGTATAAAGTGAATTACACGAGTAAACCTAGGACCAAATTTATTCATGGTGCCTTATAGTACTTTATGGATTGATCTTGGGATTGCTAGATTTTAGTTACTGTAGAGCTTGTTTTACCACATCAGTTTTCAAGTTCACAGACTAGTCTAATACTGAGACTAAAGGTACATTAGCAAACTTCTTTATTCAACTGTAAGCTCTTAAATTGCCTATAAAATTGCAGTTACACAAAATTCTGTTCTCACAATTTACTTAAAAATGGGCAGGCAACAAACAGGTAAAACAGATTCTGTGTTTCAACTACATGAGACTTAGCTTGCTTATATTTAAACATAATATCTATAAATACTTCACGTTTTAGAAACATGTGGATAATGTGGCCTAATGCCACTCATTAACTGTCATCTATTCAGAGGTAAAATTAATTTGCTAGATTTGTGTTCTTTTTTAGCTCATTTAGGAGATGAAATGTAATTTGTAGGGTAGGTAATAAAGGTTTCCTCTGAGGGGAGAAAATACAAATGTGGGTCATGAATTATGTTGTCTGTATACTGAAATATGGTGTAGTAATTCTGTATAACTTGTGAAAGTAAAATGTCAGATAGTGCATTTAAAATGAGTGTAAATCTAAAATAAGTCCAGGTTAATCACCTTTACATGAGAGTAATGGTGGTCAAATCCTGATTATAAACTGTTTCAGTTAATTCTGATTATAAAACATCTAATTGGTGCTAAGTTAATGTTTTGTATTTGGTTTCTGATTACCGTCCAAATGTGCTAGCTATGCCGAGTAGCTAGTAAGCATCCTTCCCTATGATCTTCAGCAGCAGTAACCTCTGCTCTCCTTCATCCCTTCCCTTTTGCTCTACTTCAGCTTCCTGTGCTGTTGCTCCCTTCTTCCCCCAGTTCTCCTCTGCTCCCATCCTTCAGCCTCCATTTTGTACAGAAGCTTTCAGCTAACTACAGAAAGGGGAAGGTACAAATGAGGGGGGAAAAAAAGTGATATTCACAAAACCAGTGACTTCCTGCAGTTGCATTTTTAGCATTAGCAGTGTCTTCTATATTAAAGAAAACTTGATTGCCAGTAGTAGAGATGACTAACAGACCAAATGAAGCACGTTTAAAGAGGAGAGTGCAGACTGATGGCAAGCTGCAAGCTTGTGTGTCAATGTCACCTTATGCAATTTTAGGCCATGCAGTAAAGTGGATTAAGGAACCTGGCCATCAACAAATACTCTGGCAAATCCACAGCCTGTCAGCAGTTTCTTAGCTGAAAAGAATTGATGGTAAATCAACAGTGCTCACTTGTTATATACAATACTGCATAATGGCAGCACCTAAAAGCCAAGCTATTTATGAGAGTCTTCTCTGTAGGAGAGTGAAGCTAAAAGAGTTAATGTCTCAAACACTCAGCAGAAGAAAAGAGATGTTGCAGTTAGCTTGCGAAGGCCTGGTAACACCTTTCTGGGGCCAACTTACTTACCTTGGGTAACCATCTGAGTCAAAATTGCATTTTGGTGGGGGTGGGGTGAGATCGGAAGGCCACTGTGCCCCCCCTCCCAGAGGGTCCTAGAGCAACAAACTGCGCACGCGTGGGCGACTGAGGGAGCTGGTGTCCAGTAGCACACGACGTGGGGTGCGTGCAGGAGCACGCGCAGTTCTGTGTTGCTGTATAAGTACAAGGGGCTCACGACCACCCGAAAGACCCCGAAAGAATCCTCGAAACTGACCCCCCTCCCCAAAATGGCACCTGCGCAGAAGACCAAGAACATTCTGAGACCAGAACCATGTAAGTCATCAAGGGGCGTGACTAGGTGATCGAGACGCGGGGACTAGGCCGTAAAAGACACAAACCCAAGGACCCATGTGTGTGCATGCACTGTCTGAGGGAAGTGAGTTGGTATGTTGTTGGAACCCAGTGTGGTGATCCGGACCTTTCCTTTGCCTCTATCCTTCTATCTTTTGTCCTCTCTTTCCCATACATTACAAGCTGTTCAGCCCTTTTTGAAATAACAAGGTTTAAATAGTTTCTGCCAAGATAACTTCTGCCAAAATAGCTTCTGCCATTAAGAAAGCCTTTCAATCTATTGTCTGATGTTATGTCACCTTAATTTAGCCCAAGGGTATCTCAAATATCAGCTATGTCCGAGTGGGTCATGCAGGACGGCCCTCTCTGGACCCTACGTTCTCCTTTGAGGAAAGCACAGAGAGATGTTCATTTCTAGAAATAGATTCTGATTGTTTATGTGTTTGGGAATTAGATTGTTCCTTTCCTGCTGATTTCCCAGTATGCATGAGAAGAGGATATCTCTCTAGTGCTATATTGAAATCACAAATGTAGATGTGACTATCTACAGGATTCCCAGTCCATTGTGAGATAGTAAGGCATTACTAATATTTCTCTCAGAAGAAAATGTAAACAGATTTAGAATTCATGCATCTGTGGAAATAATTGTGGGAGGATGTACTCTTACCTGAAGCATAGATAATTTTTGAGACTTTATTTTGGTTTTTTTTCTTCCTTTTGATCATATTTATCTTACTGAAATGGTGTATACTTTTCTTTTTCTTTGTTAATTTAGAAATAGTAAAAGATAACATCCTTCCACCTGAAAAAGATGGTAGTAATGAATTGTTCACCTGACCATATGTCTGCAATGTGATCCTTGAGTTAGAGAGCAGAGCTGGAGTTCCACTTTGCGTTCCATCCTTAATTGCCAAATGTTTTGTTTACTGTGAAGCTTAAACTACATTGAGGCTGAGGATCTAAAGAGAAAAGATTTTCTTTTTTATGCACTGTAAGGCATAGAGCTCTTAACAAAAAAATGCCTTAGGCCTAGAACTTTTTTCCTGAAGATGTCAGTGAGATTTCTGTGTTCCTTTCTTACTAGAATTTTGTTGAGTTGCAGTAGTATCTATAGAGTGAGATTTTTTAATACTTTTCTATTTGTCAATTAACCTTTCAATTTGCTTTTCACAGTGGTCTTGCAGGTTTTCATGGAAGGCACATTGACTGCAGCTATAGTTTTAGTGCAGCTTTATGGGAATAGGCCTATCTCTTACCCAATGTTTCAAGACAACTTAAATACTCGGCCTTGTATTATCAAATAAAGGAGAACAGGTGTGTAAGTTATATGTATAGATGTACACATGAACATGTGCATATATATGTTCTTGCTTGTTTCAGGTCTTTCTCAGGTTATCAAAATACTCAAGAGTTAGTCATCCTGGGCAAGTGTTAAGTCATTCCAGGTTCTTGCAGACCATATGTGTTCCCAGTTTGTCAATGATACTTTGGAAGAATCTCTAAAATGAGTATAGGTTGTGATCTTGCAACAGCACTTCACTAGAAGCATAGCTGATACTGACAGTAGGAAGTATGCCCACCTGGCATGACATGACGGGGAGGTCTATTGTCATTCCTTTCTGAAAATAACTAGTATGTTTCTTATATTATTAAATGCATTATACCAACAGCTAAGGAACGTCATTGCATTAGGCACAGAGAATAGTCTTTGTCTTTACAAAGTTTTTATTTTGGTGGAATACTGTAGAGGACATTGTTTTATTGAATAAGCAAGTGGGTATGCATGTCTATTCTTTTTTTTTTTTTTTTTTTTTTTGCAGTTGTGAAAGTAATTGAATTTCTTATTTGCTAGCTGGGGAGGGAAAGGGAGCAAATCCGGACAGGTCAGCTTCAATTGTTTTCAGGGTGGAAGGGTCTGTAAAAAAGCATGGCTCTTTTCCAAAACATTATTCTTGCTTGCTTTGTTTGAGGAATGCTATTAAAAACAATAGAGTATTGTACATGTAAGAAAATTTTATTTGAAGATAATATTTTGAATATTCAAAATACTGAACATTTCACTTTGAAAATTATAACTTAAAACTCATTTACATGAGATGAGTCTTTATAGCCTCACCTTTTTGACCAAATTATTCACTGAATTCAATATAAATTCAAATTTTGTTCTTGCAAGATCAGAGCTACAGACTTAGTGAATAAAATGTGATATATCTCCATTCCCACATATATTTTCCTGCTGTGATATTTGCATTCTAATCTACATGAATTCAGAATAAAATTTGTCAGAATTTGTTTTCACACCACAGCACTAGTGGTCTTCTGCCTCTGAACTACCTTGGAGGCAACCTACTAGCTTTGCTGATAGTACTGTGCAAAAACCCCCACCCTTCTCCCTATTTTTCTTCTGCTCCACTTTTTTAATCAGAATTCTGATTTCTTTTAGAAACACATTTTATTTAATCTGGGTTACTGTAATCACCTGAGTTAAGATATTTCTTTGTCCTGGTTTCAGCTGAGAGGGTTAATTTTCTTCATAGTAGCTACTATGGGGATAAGTTTTGGATTTGTGCTGGAAACAGCATTGATAATATAGAGATTATTTTGTTCTATGGACCTACTGTTGAGCAGTGCTTACACAGAGCCAAGGCCTTTTCTGCTTCTCGCACTGCCCTGCCAGAGGGATGGCAGGAGTTGCACAAGAAGTTGGGAGGAGACACAGACAGGACAGCTGACCCAAACTGACCAAGGGGATATTCAATACCATATGGTGTCATGCTCAGCTTATAAGGAGCTTGGGGGAAGAGGGAGAGGGGGGGCGGCAGCATTTGCAGTGATGGCGTTTGTCTTCCCAAGTAACCGTTATGTGCAATGGAGCCCTGCTTTCCTGGAGATGGCTGAACACCTGCCTGCCCATGCGAAGTGGTGAATGAATTCCTTGTTTTGCTTGCTTGTGCGCACGGCTTTTGCTTTACCTATTAAACTGTCTTTGTCTCAACCCATGAGTTTTCTCACTTTAACTTTTCCAATTCTCTCCCCCATCCCAATGAGGGGGAGTGAGCAAGCGGCTGCGTGGTGCTCAGCTCCCGGCTGAGGTAAAACCACAACACTCTTTTTCCACTTTGCTTTTTTCTGAGTGGCAGAAAATATAGTAAAGACAAAGTGGCCTTCACTGGCACAGCAAGCATATCATGAAAATGGGTCTGAAAGATGTTTCTGTATCTCTTGGCTGAAATTTATATGGATACCAAGATTTTATTGCCCTAGTTCATTGTATTATCTGAAGCAATTTATTGTGGTTTCTCTGTGAGATATAAATTCACTGAATTCATGCTTCAGTGCCGATAGTTTTTATGCAAGTTCTAATACATACATCAGATAAGAATTGTTGATGTATAGCTTCCAATTTCTCACATCTCTTCTCAGTTACAACACTGTGCCCTAAGTTTTTTTCCTCCATTCTTCTCACCACTGTATATTTGATTTGTCATCTTGCCTCCTATCTTGAAAAGGGATTTATATTGATGGATCATATCCCCAAATGGACTTTTGCATAACATGCCATGATCAGTCATTGTTAGCTGCAAATTTCATGTCTTTACAAAAATTTTTTCCTAGATTTCTAGTTAAAGTAATGCCTTTGTCCAATACATCCTTGGACTCTTGATAAGCACTGAAGAGGAAAACCTAATAAATTTTGGTTTTCTGAGTTGTCTGTTCCATACCGAGCACAGAAATAAACCACCTCCCAACTTTAATAATGCTACCATTACCATGTTTTTCTAGGATGCTAGCATCTCAATTTTCCACCAGCATTTGAGAAAGGATACTGAATGTTGGGCTTCATTTCCCTTATTATCCTTTAATTGCAAAGCTCTAATGAAAAGGAAAAAATTGCAGAAGTCATGTGGTGAACAGCAGAACATCATAATTTTACATTGTACCTCATTTTGGCTTGGAGCCACTTTGTACCAATTGATTTGATAAACAGGAAGTCCCTAAAATTTTATTGCTCTGGATTAGTGATGTCTCATGCTGGTTATCCATGGTGTCAAGTTATACCACACTAAAATTTCAGTGCTGATAAAGATCTCTATTCATACAGTCGTTGACCTTATGATTGTGGTGGGTTGACCCTGGCTGGTCACCAGAGCTGTGCTATCACTCTCCTCCTCAGCTCAACAAGGGAGAGAAAATACGGTGAAACGCTCATGGGTCAAGGTAAGGACAGGGAGAGATCGCTCACGAATTACTGTCACAGGCAAAACAGACTCAACTCAGGAAAATTAATTTATTAACAATCAAATCAGAGTTGAGTAATGAGAAATAAAACCAAATCTTAAAAACACCTTCCCCACACTCCTCCCTTCTTCCTGGGCTCAACTTCACTCCCAGTTTCTGTACCTCCTCCCCTCCCCAGCGGCACAGGGGGATGAGGAGTGGGGGTTGTGGTCAGTTCATCACACATTGTCTCTGCTGCTCCTTCCTCGTCAGGGGGAGGACTCCTCACATTCTTCCCCTGCTCCAGTGTGGAGGCCTTCCCATGGCAGACAGTCCTCCATGAACTTCTCCAACATGAGTTCTTCCCGCAGGTTACAGTTTGCCAGCAAACCGGCTCCAGCATGGGCTTCTGTAGTGGGTTTGTGTGGCAAAGTTTTGGTAGCAGGGAGGCTACAGGGGTGGCTTCTACAAGATTCATGGGAATCTCTGCTCCAGTGCCTGGAGCACCTCTTCTCCATCCCTCTTCACTGACCTTGGTTTCTGCATACTTGTTCTCTCACATATTCTTACTCCTCTCTCTGGCAGCAATTCCTATGTTGTTTTTGTTTTCTTCCCTTCTTGACTCTGTTATCCCAGAGGTGCTACCACTGTCACTGATGGGCTCAGCCTTGGCCAGAAGCAGGTCAGTCTTGGAGCCAACTGGCATTGGCTCTGTTGGACCTAGGGGAAGCTTCTAGCAGCTTCTCACAGAAGCCTCCCCTGCTACTAAAACCTTACCACACAAACCCAATACAATGATTCACAAGTCTTCCTCTGTTTGAGGAAAATGCTGTATGGTAATGACTCAAAGTTGAATAATTTATCATTTTTAAACTTTTTCTCCTCCCCTAATAAAATGCTTATAGCCTAACTTTTAGGTGTTCATGCATGCAGTGCAACTCTTAAATCAGTGATACTATACCTTAAATGCTGGGACTGCTTAGTGACCTCTTATTAATAAATTCAAAGTAGCTTTATGTTTTAATAGCTTAGTCTTAAAATTTTTGACTTTAGAAAAAAATCATATTTTTATATGTAGCCAAGACATATCCCTTTATAGAATTATAGAATGATTTAGGTTGGAAGGGACCTCAAAGATCATCTAGTTCCAACTCCCCTGCCATGGGCAGGGACACCCTCCACTAGACCAGGTCACTGAAAGCCCCATCCAACCTGGCCTTCAACACTTCCAGGCATGGGACACCTACAGCTTCTCTGGGCAACCTGTCCCATTGTCTCACCACCCTCACAGTAAAGAATTTTTTCCTTGTATCTAATCTAAATCTACCCTCCTTCAGCTTAAGGCTGTTGTCCCTTGTCCTATCACTACATGCCATTGTAAACAGACTTTCTCCAATTGTCTTGTAGGCCCCCTTTAGGTACTGGAAGGCTGCTATAAGGTCTCCCCAGAGCCTTCTCTTCTCCAGACTGAACAACCCCAAATCTCTCAGCCTGACTTCCTAGGAGAGGTGCTCCAGCCCCCTGGCCCTCCTCTGGACTCGTTCCAACAGGTCCATGTTTGAATTGTACTGGGGACCCCAGAAGTGGATGCAGTATTCTTGGTGAGGTCTCACGAGAGCGGAACAGAGGGGCAGAATCACCTCCCTCGACCTGCGGGTCACTCTTCTTTTGAAGCAGCCCAGGATGTGGTTGGCTTTCTGGGCTGCAAGTGCACATTGCCGTCTCATGTTGAGCTTCCTTCTCATCCACCAACACCTCCAAGTCCTTCTCCTCGGGGCTGCTCTCAATATATTGCCTCAGGAAGGCATTTGCCCATCCTCATCAGTTTCAATTTACTTTTGTATTCAACCTGCTACACCATTTAGACACACACAAGTCTATAGGGCCAGATGGGATCCACTCAAGGGTACTGAGGGAGCTGGAGGAAGTGCTCACCAAGCCACTTTCCATCATTTGTCAGCAGTCCTGGCGAACTGGGGAGCTCCCAGTTGACTGAATGTCATGCTTCTCCACAAGAAGGGCTGGAAGGAGGATCCAGGGAACTACAGGGCTCTCAGTCTGACCTTGGTGCCAGGGAAGGTTATGGAACAGATCATTTTGAGTGCCATTACGTGGCATGTACAGGTTAACCAGGTGATCAGGCCCAGTCAGCACGGGTTCATGAAAGGCAGGTCCTGCTTGATGAACCTAATCTCTTTCTATGACTAGGTGACCCACTTAGTGTATGAGGATGTGGTCTACCCATGCTTTAGTAAAGCCTTTGACAGTTTCCCAAAGCATTCTTCTGGAGACACTGGCTGCTCATGGCTTGGATGGGTGTACACTTCGCTGGGTAAAAAACTGGCTGGATGGCTGGGCCCAAAGAGTTGTGGTGAATGGAGTTAAATCCAGTTGGCATCCGGTCACAAGTGGTGTTCCCCAGGGCTCAGTATTGGGCCCAGTTCTCTTTAACATCTTTATCAATGATCTGAATGAGGGGATCGAGTGCACCCTCAGTAAGTTTGCAGATGACACCAAGTTGGGTGGGAGTGTTGATCTGCTTGAGGGTAGGAAGGCTCTACAGAGGGATCTGGACAGGCTGGGTCACTGGACCGAGGCCAATTGTATGAGGTTCAACAAGGCTCAGTGCCGGGCCCTGCACTTGGGTCAAAACAACCCCATGCAATGATACAAGCTTGGGGAAGAGTGGCTGGACAGCAACCCAATGGAAAAGGACCTGGGGGTGTTGGTCGATAGCTGGCTGAACATGAGCCAGCAGTGTGCCCAAGAGGCCAAGGCGGCCAACAGCATCCTGGCTTGCATCAGGAATAGTGTGGCCAGCAGGATTAGGGAAGCGATCGTCCCCCTGTACTCAGCACTGGTGAGGCCACACCTTGAGTACTGTGTTCAGTTTTGGGCCCCTCACTACAAGAAAGACATTGAGGTGCTGGAGTGTATCCAAAGGGCAACGAAGCTGGTGAAGGGTCCAGACCACAAGCCTTATAAGGAGCAACTGAGGGAACCAGGGTTGTTTAGTCTGCAGAAAAGGAGGCTGAGGGGAGACCTTGCCACTCTCTGCAACTAACTGGAAGGAGGTTGTAGCAAGGTGGATGTTGGTTTCTACTGCCAAGTAGTAAGAGATAGGATGAGAGGAAATGGCCTCAAGTTGCAACAGAGGAGCTTTAGATTGGATATTAGGAAAAATGTCTTCACTGAAAGGGTTGTCAGTCATTGGAACAGGCTGCCTAGGGAAGTGGTTGAGTCACCATCCCTGGAAGTATTTAAATGACACTCAGATGTGGTGCTTAGGGACGTGGTTTAGTGGTGGACTTGGCAGTGCTAGGTTAACGGTTGGACTTGATGATCTTAAAGGTCTTTTCCAACCAAAACGATTCTATGATTCTATATGCGACTGCATTTCTTTAGGCAGTGACATCCTTTATTTGTTTTGAATTTACCTTCTAATTGTAGAAAATTAATGTATCAAGATAACAATACTTTGGTATGTCCTTCTCTACTCATGACTATACCACACAGTGAGGTGTGGTCCAGTGTGATGTCATTGCCATTGAAGTGAACTGGGACTATAACCTTTACTCTTTTTTAGGCATTACATATGTATAATTTGCAAGGGATTTTTCTGGAAGCGTGGGCAGAATTATCTTCTTTAAGAAGAAAAGCATGGTGAAATCATTGTAGGCAAGATGGAGATAGGGAGATGATTTTGAATTTATTAATAAATCAAAAACAAAGCTATGTGAAATAAAAACGCACTATACACTATTCTCCCCATGGGAAAAAGAATGGGAAAGGGAGTGCACTGTAAATGCTAGTGACATTGTTAAATGCACTATTCAAAGGTATTCAAATATTAGAACAAGGACAGTTAATCTGTGAATAAACCAGGAAAAATAATATGCACATTCAAATATAGTCTTATGCTCCTACTTTAAATACCTAAATGAGCTAAATGTAATATGTATTTTATGTATTATATAATTTTATGCATTATGTTTTAAGTCCCTCTTCAATTCTTATTTATACTCAAGCTTTCTTGTGAGAAACTTAATTACCTATAACCTTACAAATGTGATTCTTAAGCAAATAAAAACCCCCAAACCTAGTCAATACGTTGTGCTTTGCATCTGTTCTGATAGCACCCAAAAGCAATTTTTCCCTAAATAGTATTATCTTGATTTTTTGATCTGGACAGGCTGGAGAGCTGGGTGGAGAGGAACCATATGAAATTCAACAAGGGCAAGTGTGGGGTCCTGCATCTAGGAAGGAATAACCCCAAGCATCAGTACAGGTTAGGGGCTGACCTGCTGGAAACCAGCTCTGCAGAGAAGGACCTGGGAGTCCTGGTCAATAACAATTTATCCATGAGCCAGCAATGTGCCCTTGTGGCCAAGGCGGCCAGTGGTATCCTGGGGTGCATTTAAGAAGAGGTTGAAGAGGCAGCAGGTCAAGGGAGGTTGTCTTCCCCTTTTACTCTTCCCTACTGAGGCCACATCTGGAGTACTGTGTCCAGTCCTGGGCTCCCCAGTTCAAGAAAGACAAGGAACTACTCGACAGAGTCCAGCAGAGGGCTACAAAGATGATTAGGGGACTGGAGCATCTCGTATGAGAGAGCACTGCTCTGTGATATATAGAATTTTCACTGCCAGGCAGAGGTACTGTTTTCAAAGTTCATAATTCTAAAACTGTGCTCTGGAGAGACTAACGCTGCAGGTAAAAATTTAAGATGCAGCCTGTCTTATTGCGAAGAGCATCAAGGAAATTGTGTGAAATATGGTGTACAGTAGCTACAGAGAGCAACAGTAGGACTACTTCTGTGTGGATCTTTTAGATGTTTGGGACCTTTTTCTTTATCCAATCCTTTTATAGTAATGTATTTTTTTCAGTTTTTCCTAATTTTGGCAGATTTGACCACTGATGGCTTGAGCTTTATTCACCAGTTTTCTTTCATTCTACATACCTCTAAGAAATGCATTTCTGTCATTTTGTGGTGAAGGTATTGCTGAGTCAGCATGGCAATAAATTACAAAGAATGTCTCTGCAAATGGGTTATTCTGGCACATCTCACCAGTACTTATATGCTTTAGTGACTACGGCCAAATGCTCTTCCTTAGTTATTATGAAATCCTCATTTCCATCTCTTATGTAATTTAGGCTAAGCTACTTCTAATTGTTAAGTTTGCGTAATTTCCTTGAAGGAATGGCATAAAAGCAGCAATAATTCACTCTCTGATATGCCTGTGTAACGGCAGAAGCCTGCCAAGTTAAAGAATGAAATGCCCAAGGTCAGTGACAGTGCAATGTAGAAACTTTCATTGTGAAACAGATATAAACACCTAATTCTAAAATACATCAGCAGTTGACTAAACTGGAGATACTGATTTCTCACAAAATATATTCCCATGTTGTCTTGGATGCTTTATTTTAGAAGTTCTTTAAGGTGCAAGGGATTTCCAGTCTTTCATTCAGAGATGCAGTGAGTACCCAATTCCAGTGCTCAAAGTAAAGAAATTTTTCATCATATTGAGATGGAACTTCCTGTGTTCCAGTTTGTGATTGTTCCCCCTTTTCCTGTTGCTGCCCACCATTGAAAAGAGTCCGGCCCCATCCTCTTGACACCTGCCCTTAAGATATTTATAAGTGTTGGTAAGATACCCTCTGAGCCTGTCTTCTTCAGGCTTCTCAGCTTTTCCTCATAAGAGAGATGCTCCAGTCCCCTAATCATCTTTGTAGCCCTCTGCTGGACTCTGTCGAGTAGTTCCTTGTCTTTCTTGAACTGGGGAGCCCAGGACTGGACACAGTACTCCAGATGTGGCCTCAGTAGGGAAGAGTAAAAAGGGAAGATAACCTCCCTTGACCTGCTGCCTCTTCAACCTCTTCTTAAATGCACCCCAGGATACCACTGGCCGCCTTGGCCACAAGGGCACATTGCTGGCTCATGGATAAATTGTTATTGACCAGGACTCCCAGGTCCTTCTCTGCAGAGCTGGTTTCCAGCAGGTCAGCCCCTAACCTGTACTGATGCTTGGGGTTATTCCTTCCTAGATGCAGGACCCCACACTTGCCCTTGTTGAATTTCATATGGTTCCTCTCCACCCAGCTCTCCAGCCTGTCCAGGTCTCGCTGAATGGCAGCACAGCCTTCAGGTGTATCAGCCACTCCTCCCAGTTTTGTATCATCAGCAAACTCTGATGGAATTTAAGAAGAGAAAGCCTATCACACAAGGCAGTAAACGCCGTATTGTAAAGACCTGCTCATTTCCAGAGATACAGCTGATTACAGGCCACTGCAGTGAATGTCTCAGGATAGGTTATATTTTTTACTAGAATTTCACTCTGTTCCCTCATCCAGGTCATTGATGAATATGTTGAATAAGACTGGACCCAGTACCGACCCCTGGGGCACACCACAAGCTACAGGCCTCCAGCTAGACTCTGCATCGCTTATCACAACCCTCTGAGCTTTGTCCTTCAGCCAGTTCTCAGTCCACCTCACTGTCCACTCATCTAACGCACACTTCCTACGCTTACCTATGAGGATGTTATGGGAGACAGTGTCAGAAGCCTTGCTCAAGGTAAACAACATCCACTGCTCTCCCCTTATCTACCCAGCTAGTCATGCCATCATAGACAGCTATCAGATTGGTCAAGCATGATTTCCCCTTGGTGAATCCATGTTGACCACCCCCAATAACCTTCTTTTCCTCCACATGCTTAGAGATGACATCCAGAATGACATGTTCCATCATCTTTCCAGGGATGGAGGTGAGGCTGACTCACCTGTAGTTTTCTGGGTCCTCCTTCTTGCCCTTTTTGAAGACCAGAGTGACATTGGCTTTCCTCCAGTCCTCAGGCACCTCCCCTGTTTTCCATGACCTCTCAAAGATGATGGAGAGTGGCCTAGCAACAACATCTGCCAGCTCCCTGAGCACTCGTGGGTGCATCCCATCAGGGCCTATGGATTTGTGGATGTCGAGTTTGCCTAAATGATCTCTAACTGTATCCTTCTCAACCAAGGGAAGGTCTTCCTTTCTCCAGACTTTCTCCCTTACCTCCAGGGCCTGGGTTTCCTGAGGGCTGGCCATAGCAGTAAAGACTGAAGCAAAGAAGGCATTCAGTAACTCCACCTTCTCTGTATCCTCTGTCACCAGGGCACCCACCTCATTCATTAGTGGGCTCACATTTTCCCTAGTCTTCCTTTTGCTGCTAATGTACTTGAAGAAGCCCTTCTTTTTGTCCTTGACATCCCTTACCAGATTAAATTCCAAGTGCGCCTTAGCCTTCCTTGTTGTGTCCCTTCATACTCTGACAAAGTTCCTATATTCCTCCCAAGGGGCCACTCCCTTTCTCCACATTCCATAAACTTTCTTCTTCCCTTTGAGTTTTTCCACGAGCTCCTGGCTCATCCATGCAGGTCTCCTGCCTCCTTTGCTTGATTTCTTACTCATGGGGATGCACTGATCTTGAGCTCGGAGGAAGTGGTACTTGAATATTTACCAGCTCTCTTGGACCCCTCTACCTTCTAGAGCCCTAACCCATGGGATTTTCCCAAGCAGGTCTTTGAAGAGGCCAAAGCTAGCCCTCCTGAAGTCCAGGGTTGTAATCCTACTGATTGCCCTGCTTCTTCCACGCAGGATCCTGAATTCCACCATCTCATGGTCACTGCAGCCGAGGCTGCCCCCAATGTTCACATCCCCAACCAGTCCTCCTTTGTTTGTTAGAACAAAGTCCAGCATCATGCCTTTCCTCGTTGGCTCCTCCACTGCCTTTGTCAAAAAGTTATCATCAGTGCTCTGCAGGAACCTCCTGGACTGTGCATGCCTGGCTTTGTTGCCTTTCCAGCAAATACCAGGGTGGTTGAAGTTCCCCATGAGAACCAGGGCCTGTGATTGTGAGGCTGCTTCCAGCTGTCTGTAGAAGGCCTCATCAACTTCCTGTTCCTGATTAGGTGGCCTGTAGTAAACACCCACAACAGAGTCACCCATATTAGCCTGCCCCTTCATTCATACCCATAAGCTCTCAACTCGTTCTTCATTCACGCCTAGGCAGAGGTCAATATGTTCCAGTCTGTGACATAAAGAGCAACTCCACCACCTCACCCTGTTGGCCTGTCTTTCCTAAAAAGTACATAGTCATCCATGACAGCATTCCAGTCATGCGAGCTATCCCACTATGTCTCTGTAATTGCAGTGAGATCATGGCCCTGCGACAGCACACAGATCCTCCTGTTTATTCCCCATGCTGCATATGTTGGTGTACAGGCATTTCAGAGAGGTAATTGGTTTCCCTGGAGGGCTGCATAGCGTCCGCCATAGCCATACACACCCTTGAGGTTGTTGGCCTTCTGGTTCTCATCTTGAGAGGCAGCTAAGGAACATTTGTCGCTGTTCTGGTTGGCCTTATTCCCCAGTTGGATGCAATGGCATGAGCATTGCCACTTTGGACCCTGCCCCCTGAGTCCTTCAGTTTAAAGCCCACTTCACCAAGTTGGCCAGCCTTCTACCAAAGATTCCCTTGCCTCTTCTAGATGGGTGGATCCCATCCCTCCCTACTTATAGTCATCAAAGAATATCCTGTTGTCATAAAAGCCAAAACCCTTACACCAGCCACGTAGCCAGAAGTTGATATACATTATACGTCTATTTCTGGCTACCCCCTTTTCTCCAACTGGAGAAAAGAATGGAGGAAAAGTTAACTTGGGCACCAATATTTTTCACTTGCACTCCCAGGGCTTTATAGTCTTCCTTGATTCTGCCCAGATTCTGGCTTGCAGTGTCATTCATGCCCACATGAAAGAATAACAGTGGATAGTAGTCTGTGCTCTTGACAAGTTGTGGCACCCTCTCAGCAGTGTCTTGGATCTTAGCTCCTGGAAGGTAGCATTCCTCTTGTGACTCCCTGTCAGGTCGGCAGATGGATGCCTCAGTGCCCCTTAACAGAGAGTCACCCACTACAAGTACTCGTAATTTCTTTTTACAGTATCCACTGTGTGCTGCTGGTAGTTTCTCCTTGCAGACCTTGGTCATGGATGCGTAGAGCTGTTGAAGCTTCATACCTGTTTATGGTTCTGAAGCTGGAGGGTGGAGACTGAAGGAGAGTCCTGCTTTTGTGGGTCACCAGGGTCCAAGGTGCCTCATTCTCAGTGGTGTCTGCTACAGGAGCTTGGTTTGTTAAAGAAATTCTAGTAAAAAATATAACCTATCCTGAGACATTCACTGCAGTGGCCTGTATTCAGCTGTATCTCTGGAAATAAGCAGGTCTTTACAATACAGCGTTTACTGCCTTGTGTGATAGGCTTTCTCCTCTTAAATTCCATGCAGTAGGAGAACAAAATGTCATTGGCTGTTTTTAGACGCTTTAAATGTAATTACAAACCATTACTCACTTTGAAATAATGCCAGATGTGTAAAGTTTTATGAAAATAGTGATATACGAAATGGTTATTCATACAAATGCTATTCATGTGTGTTGTTAACAACCATGTAATTGCTTCCAAATTGTACAAGAATGAAAGGGAAAAGGATCCCAGATAGCACAGTGTAAATAATGA
Source organism: Grus americana (assembly GCF_028858705.1). Lineage (NCBI taxonomy): Eukaryota > Metazoa > Chordata > Aves > Gruiformes > Gruidae > Grus > Grus americana. Next base: position 23,253,720 of record NC_072856.1, on the reverse strand, counting down.
CCATAATGACATTGCACTTAAGTAATATTTTAAATTATGGATATTAAGATATAGTTCTCTCTATGAGGATCACAACCTGGAAATAATACGCAATGCAGCTTCCCTGTTAACTTCATTTTACTTGATTCACTGTAAAAGAGTATGAGTAAATGCAAACCAAACTGAAACCCAAAGGGTTACGGATACCAGCACTTGAAGCAGAACTTTTTGAACTCCATTTCAATTTCACAAAACATAGAAAATACTCAAGAGATATAATTTACATATCAGTGACAACCAACATTGCTTTTATGCAATAACACCAAAGTAAAAATTAGATGTGAAAACTTGCAAAAGGAAAAACAATATACCATGTACTAGTTTTAGAGGTACACATCTTTAGACACTGAATTATTTTGGCTATCAAAAATCAGATTTTTTTGTATGAATCAGACCTACTAAAAGACGACAGTGCAAACTGAGTAAAATCTTCCTGGTTATAAAGTGAGATATGTGAAAAATTGGAAAGAATGGTATGAAGTGTGGAAATATATACATCTTTTAGTTGAGATCTAGGATGTAAGACTTTAATAGAGTGAAGCTGAAAAGAGAAAAACAAGAACAGCTTCTGCCCAGTAGTGTGGAAGAGCATTCATGTCTGATAGCATAATTAAGACTTAAAAAAAAGTCCTCAGTTATAAGATGAAGTAATTTTAATTGAGGAAGAACTGCATAATAGGGAGATGCTGAATACAGCACTCGTTATTAAGGATCTATATTCTTTCACACAAAAAAAAAAAAAATTATGTCTTGGCTTGAAAAGATTATTCATCCCTTTAGTGAGCTCCTACAGGTTACTCCTTCAAACCTGTACATAACTGTTATTCCTTTTTGCTTTAAGCATGTTCCTTTTAGCTATGTCTAATTCAGGGCATCCATTCCTCAGTCAAAAGTTTATTTTTCAAATAAAGTTCCTATTTGAATTACTACACAAATAATACAATAATCAATTATACAATACAACTCATAGCTGACTTTGAAAAAATGTATAATTTGACCCATAAAGCCCTTGTGCCCATGTATGGTGCTTTCAATGATTCTACTGTATGTATACTTTTGTATGCTTTTGTGTTATTTTTGTTAAAATTAATTATTGTGACCTTTTAGATATATTTAAAGGATGTAGATCTCTGTGCAGGGCTTTTGTGTGTATATGTGGGTGAGTGAAAGGTAGCTCAATGGCTACTAAGTAAATAATAGAATGGTTTTGGTTGGAAGAGACCTTAAAGATAATCTAGTTCCAACCCCTCCTTTGACTGCACCACACAGCTTGGTGTTGTCGGCAAACTTGCTGAGGGTGCGCTCAATCCCACTATCCATGTTGCCAACAAAGATGTTAAACAGTGCCGGTCCCAATACTGACCCCTGAGGAATGCCACTCATCACTGGTCTTCACTTGAACATCAAGCCATTGACCACCACTCCTTGAGTGCGACTGTCCAGCCAATTCCTTATCCACCGAGTGGTCCATCTGTCAAATCCATGTCTCTCCAATTTAGAGACAAGGATGTCAGGCAGCACAGTGTCAAAAGCTTTGCACAAGTCCAGGTGGATGATGTCAGTCACTCTTCCCTTATCCACCAACACTGTAACCCCGTCATAGAAGGCCACCAAATTTGTCAGGCACAATTTGCCCTTAGTGAAGCCGTGTTGGCTGTCACGAATCATCTCCTTATTTTCCATGTGCCTTAGCAGAGTTTCCAGGAGGATCTGCTCCATAATCTTGCTGAGCACAGAGGTGAGGCTGACTGGCCTGTAGTTCCACAGCTCTTCTTTTTCTCCATTTCCCCCCCTTTTCAATCAGTAGGAACTTCACTGGACTGCCACAACTTTAAATATGATGGACAGTGGCTTAGCAACTTCATCCACCAGTTCCTTCAGGACCCATGGATGCATCTCATCATGTCCCAGTCATTGAGTACCTCAGACTTCTCCAAATCCCAGGTAACCAGGTCTCCCATATCATTCCAGAGAGGGTCCAGATTTTCCCTAGTCTTCCTTTTATCACTGATGTACTTACAGAAGCTTTTCTTGTTGACCTTGACATGCCTATCTAACCTGATCCCTGGCTGCTCATACAATTCCTCTGTATCCCCCCCAGGCTACCTGCCCTTGCTTCCAACCTCTGTAGGCTTCTTTTTTGTGTTTGAGTTTGTCCAGGAGCTCCTTGTTCATCCATGCAGGCCTCCTGGCATTTTTGCCTGACTTCCTCTTTGCTGGGGTGCATCGCTCCTGAGCTTGGAGGAGGTGATCTTTGAATACTAACCAGCTGTCTTGGGCCCCTCTTCCCTCCAGGGCTTTGTCCCATGGTACTCTACAAAGCAGATCCCTGAAGAGGCCAAAGTCTGCTCTCCTGAAGTCCAGGGTAGCAAGCTTGCTGTGCACCCTCCTCACTGCTCTGAGGATCTTGAACTCCATCATTTCATGGTCACAGCAGCCAAGGCTGCCCTTGAGCTTCACATTCCCCACTAGCCCTTCCTTGTTGGTGAGAACAAGGTCCAGCATGGCATTGCTGCTCATTGGCTTCTCTGTCACTTGGAGGAGGAAATTATCATCAATGCATTCCAGGAACCTTCTTGATTTCTTATGTCCTTCTGTGTTGTCCCTCTAACGGATATCTGGGTTGATTGAAGTCTGCCATGAGGACCAGGGCTTATGAACTTGAGGCTGCTCCTACTTGTCTATGGAGGGCCTCATCTGCTCCGTCTCGCTGGTCAGGTGGCCTGTAGCAGACCCCCACTATAATGTCCCCTGTCCCTGCCCTCTCCTTAATCCTGACACATAAGCTCTTGGTGGGCTCCTCATCCATCCCCAGGTGGAGCTCTGTGCACTCCAGCTGGTCATTGACTTAGAGGGCAATACCCCCTTCTCATCTCCCCTGCATGTATCTTTCCATTCCTACATTCCAGTCACAGGAGCCATCCCACCACCTCTCCGTGATACCAATGAGATCATAGCCCTGCAGGCATGCACACGTCTTGAACTCCTCTTGTTTATTCCCCATGCTATGTGCGTTTGCATAGAGGCATTTAAGTTGAGCTCCCCATGAAGCTGACTTACTGGTTGGAATTCCTTTGTGCTGAACTTCAGGTGTTCTGCTGATCTGTGATCCTTGTCCAGGCTCTGGGCTTCTGTTGCTGACACTGGCATCAAACTGGTAGTAGTGGGATGGATTGAGGTTCCTCTCAAATAGAGAATTACATGTTCATTTGTTGTCATAATATTTAACTATGGAAGGAGATTGTTTAAATGTTGATGTTAGAAAAAAGGCTTCAGGAAGAGGAGGAGAGTTCTGGTATTGTTTTCAATGAGAACAGAGTAGCTTTGAAGTTTTTTTGGTAGGAGAAGGCAGAACATTAAGGGGACCACTGCAGTAAGCAGAGTCCATGTAGCCACTTAAGGCTAAGAGTTTGCTAGCATAGGAATGGTGTGTTCTGTGACAGTTGATCTGGCAACAATTCTGGGCTTAGTTTATTAGTGTCAATATAGCCTCTGAGAACTAGAGATTTAATATACAAAATTTTGTATAGGGAATTTCCCCGATGCGCAGATCATTTAGAGCTAATTGAAGGGTGCTAGACAGTCTGTTGTTAAAGGACTATTTCACTGGTTTCTGTGGTGCCTTAGTACAATTGTAGAACTTTATATCAAGATAAAATGCTGCATTTGAACCTACTGAGTCATTACAATATTCCATTTCCTTCCACTCCTGCTTTAAAAAAGTGACACTGCTGATGGCAACCCCTGAAAACCTGACTCAGCAGACCTTTATATTACCTGCTTGCACTGAAGAGGTATGAGCAGTAGTAATATGCAGTAAGTGCTGGCAAAGGTGCAGCAGGCTAAATGCCAGTTCATTTAACTAAGCCTGAAATCAGTTAAAACTCAATGGTAGATAGCATTTGGGAAACAAATAGATTTTGTTCCCTGCTATACTCCTGCTTCTTTTACACATTAAATTCTTTACTGATTTACAGTCAACTCTAAACTTACCCTTTCTTGATCAGAGTGATCCAAATGTAGTCTCAGATGAAAAACAGATATAGAAAGGGAAAAAAATAGGAAGGGTGGCAGATACTCGTCATGGTTGTTCTTCATTTCAGAGATCAAAGTCAGGTCATGGGCTTTTGTTGGAGTTTCTTTGATTTTTCTTCAATACATATGCTTATGCTCTTCATATCTCCACCAGCTCTCATAACAAGCATCAGAAAGAAAGGAGGGTTGCGTGTGTAGCATCAGTTTTGTGTATGTGATTGCACTTGTGCACACACACTTATGTTTTCTGAGAGAATAGAAATACATTAAACAAGTCCTATTAGGAGGAGATATTTATTTAAAAAACCCCACAAAAGCAACAAAACCTGGAAATAGCCTGTCTGGAATGTAGGACAAAGGATAGTTAATTTTCCTTTATCTTTCTTTAAAAAAAAAAAAAGTAATCTATTTTATTCATGTAACAAAATCCTAGACTGTAGATGTTACTCTCTGCAGTATTTTTAATAGGTATTGCAAAGCAGGAAGCAGGGAGAAAAGGATGGAAGTGGAGAAGAAAGCATTGTAAGGCAGGCTTCTTAGTTCTAGCCCTAGGTTTAAACATGAATCAATAATTATTCACCCTAGAATAAACCAGTCCACACTGGACACCAGACCACATACATGCCTTGAAGGATGTAAAAATGAAGTCAGAGTTCTGACTGTAATATACAGTACTATATCCACTAGCTCAGATATTCCTGACTTGACACTCAGTGAGGGATAAACACCTGGGGACTTATTCAGCAGCTTAGGCAAATTTTACAGACTGAATTAAACACTGGCACAGATACACAGCTGATGTATTGAGGTAGGCAAGTCAGTCCAGTTATGTCTAGTCAAACTTAGTTTAGCCCATAGACTCTGAAGCTTTCTGACATTTTTACAAACTCTCTGGGCTGCCAGATAGCCAAGTATCTACTGATACACTGTGGTGTTCTGCAGGCCACAGGCATTCAAGATAAACCATTTTTTTCCATTTTTTTCTGGACAGTAAAGCTGAGTGGGTTCTAAGGGATGTTCCTACAATTGGCTACCAGTGCTTATACCTGGAGGAAAAAAATCCTTTTATGAATATTTTATACTGCTCACCATCTTATGCACTATGAAAACTTTGACAAGACGATCTCACAATTTATATATGCGCTTATGTATGCTTTTGTTTGTACAACAGGAAATAAAGAATATAATTAAAATTATACCCTTAATTATATGGAAATCTGCAGATAAGGCTTCTCTGCCTATGTAGTTTTGTAGTCTACTTAGAGCTTGTTCAGTAGGTAACTTATGCTCTTGCACTAGCAATCCAGTTTTTCTGTTAATAAAAGCTACTCCATTCTGCAAAAAATGATTTTTTTTTAAATTTGAATGTTATTTTTGTTTTATGGTATTTTCATCACCTTTTAATGATAGATCTAAAATTAATCCCAAATAGAACTGCTTGAAAATGACAAATTTCCCCATTTTCAATGAAGAAGAATGAGTGACCTTGGAATGCAGCTACAAGAGTCAAAAATGAACTGGAGATATTTTTTTCGTAAACATGATGGCAATACTTTCTTACATTAAACCTCCTGATGAAGCCAATTGATATCCAGGATAGTTGTACCTGAATGGAAATTTTTAAATTTATAAAATAAAAATCCTCTAACATTAAAATGTAGGATGTCTTACCTGACTTCAAATTTTATTGTCCTAAATGTTTTGGGAAGTCATCAAGAACCATAAATAGATGCACCTAAATTTAGATGCATTGAATAAAATAAAGCAAACAGAGCAAAAATACATTCAAAATATTTCATACCATAGAGGTATGAAATATTCATAACATATTTAATAAAAAGCTCAGCTTCCATTCAGAAAGCAGTTCTGAAGGGGGAAGGAGAAACCTCTGGAGAAAGACCTGTAGAAATAGGCTATGTGAATTGAACATTTCAAGGGGAAAAAGCCTTAAATTTAATTGTGTATTGGGTTTGCATGGCAAGGTTTTGGTAGCGGGGAGGCTGCAGGACTGGCTTCTGTGAGAAGATGCCAGACATTTCTCCCATTTCCAATAGAGCCTGTGTCAGTCAGCTCCAGGATGGACCTGCCACTGGCCAAAGCTTGAGCCAGTGACAGTGGTAATGCCTCTGTAATAACAAATTTAAGACAGGGTAAAACCTGCTGTGCAACAGCGGCTGGAAGAGCTGCAGTTACACCCAAACTAGTTTACCTGGTGCTCTGCCATAGTACTTCACCAACACTTTAGACTTACGGTAATGGTGGAAAAAAAGGAGCTGATATATGGGCAGTTCAACAGGCTCTATCTGCTTATGAATTCTATGTAATTAAAGGTTACCAGATAGAAGATAGTGGTATGAGAGGGATATAAAAACCAGTCTATTAGACTCATGTTTTATTTGCTGCTGTGCCTTTAAACTTTGTTTTTAAATCTTAAAAGATTCCTTTTTATTTGGATACAAATGGCTAATTTTTAAATGATGTTTGGAATGGTAACTCTTTTCTGACCTTAAGCAGAGGGATCATGGTCAGAAGCTGCAGGTACATTCAGAAAAGGAATGATTTGAATATACTTTGATTTGCTTTGCTCGTGACTAGTAACATTTATAGAAACAATCCTGCCTGGGCAGAGAGATAGACAGGATGACCTAATAGGTATTTTCCACCTCTTAGTCCTATGGTTCTGCTATTTCATAAAATACATTAAAAATAGATTTGCATAACAGACTGGAACAGCTCCAAGCAAGCCATTTCAATCTCTCAGGAACATAATAAATATGTAATTTAAATACTGCCTAAAAACATATTTACTGATCTATCTGCATTTATTCTTCCATTGGAGATTACAAAATGCATATTTACCAAAGAACTCTGCCTAAATAATGTTAAAATCTGTCTTCATTAACTGAAGTCAGAGGGCTCAGAGGAAAGACTGAGGCTTTGTCTTTAGAGCATATTGCTCATGTGCCTTATATTTAAGGTCTGTAAAAGCAAGTTTTCAAAGTAGCATTGGTTTCAATTTGTTGATGAATTTCAACAGTAATCACTTTGGTTGTAGTACCATGCTTTGCTTTGGAAAATGCGTGTTTTAATTACTTAAGTAGTGTCAGATGCAAGTAGTCTATTGAACAAAAATCAACCACAATGTGTGTTACCTTTTGAAAAACAAGCTGGTCGAATCTCCACTTGAGCCCTCTCCTTCATGAATTGAAAGATTAGTTGTGTACCCAGGTTGCATCTATTAGAAGTGGGACTAACCTGCCACAAAGAGTCAATGAAGGAAATAAGACACACTTCTACAAAGTTTGTCAATGACAAAACCACACTCTGGTGGGTATCTGCCTGCTTATTGTTATCTTTGCCTCAGGCTTTCTACATGAGACCTGGCTTCCATGTGATATTCTCAAGAATGGCGTTCACAGTCCTCTACTTACCTTTATTTTAGAGCTGCTAAAGTATCCTTTCTCCAGTACAGACCATGCTGGGAGTTTATTTGACAAACGAGGTTCATTGGAGTCTGAGATACCTCACAAACCAAATAATATGAAGACAGACATGATGGGGGGTGTCTTTGTATAAGATACTTTTTCAACCGAACTTCATATGATACAATAGGATTTATTGCTTCAAACTCAGCATTGATTGGCTCTTCTGACTTTGAACTGACTTTGGAAGAGCTACCAATGCATTCTGATGCTGAGTTCTCCAGCCCTAGTTACCAGGTGGTTGTATTGGCTTAGTTCAGCTGCATTGTCTCCACATGTCCCTGTTGGGCTGTTTAGTTCTCTTTGAACCTGCAGTACCGAATTTCATGTACAAAAGACAGCAGGAGGACCTAAATAGCCAGATTGCATCCCTTCCCTCTTTGGGTTGCTTTTGTGCATGTACAAAACCATGTACAAGATGTGCATAGTTTAAAAACACTGAACAGTTACTTGCTTATACAACACATCATGTAGCTACAACTAGCAAGCTGCTAGGCATTAAATGTTCAGCACCTCTGTAAAAGATATAGTGAATCTTTGACCAGGTGGTCATTGGTCAGGTGGGGAAGAGTGAGCCTTCTTTGCTCCTTGGATCAGGTTGAGCTTTGACATTACTAAGCTGCTCTCTGCCTAATGCCAATTTTTTCCTCTAAGGCTCTGGTAACTTTTTTCTGAGAGCATTTTTCCTGCTAAATGCTTGGGCTGCTCATGATCCTCTGCTTGCAAAGCCTATCCGTCTTTGGTTTTACCATCCATATCTTGTATCGGTAAAATATGTACTTTCTCACAGTTCTTTCTTACAATTTAACAATTTTCCTGGAAGTCTGAGTCAAGAATTTGCAACTATGCTATATCCCAACTAGAGCTTGGATCCACATAGCTGAGCCACTGAGTTGACAGTTACTAGATCAGAAGTTTAGACAGTGGCGTGTGTCTACATCAACTTTGCAGACATCCTAGGAACATGATACATAGACACCTAGGTCCAGCAGGAAGTCAGCACAGGTATAATAGGATTCACTAACTCATCTTGTTCTTCATACCTTAGGAGAATGATAGTTGTTCTGCCATAAACTACAACTGAGGTATTAAACCTTGTCAGATCCAATCTGACTCAAGTGCAGCCAAAATTCAGGTGTTTCTGAACCTCTAGCACTGTTAACCCACAGCCTGGATAACCTGTCCATGGATAACTGAAAGGTTCATATTTGATAATATGACGATTATGCAAGCCATAGTATTTTATTTGGTAATTCTTGAAGAAAGGGCATTAGTCTTTCCTACTTAATATGTGGAAAGGACAGAGTTCAACAACTTGAGGCTGAACTACAGGCTATCTTTTAGAAATGTATCATGTCTCTGACAAATGACTTCAAGTCAAGATGAAATAACCTTCCCTTATTAAGCTCTAATACTTTTTGATTCTTCACAATGTTAAGAAGTTATTAGTTCCAATTGAAATATTTCTTTATTTCTAATTTAAATATTTCTAACTTTACCTTCCAAACACTGGATCTTGTTATGGTTTTATTTATCAGATTAAAGGGCCTCTTCACTGGATTTGTTTTTTTATCAATTTTAAGAAAGAGAAAAGAACTTCTAATAACCATAAACTCAATTAGCCAATTAGTATTGGAAATATTGAGAGTAGAGATAAAAAAATGTAAGTTAAAAATTGTAAATGATGCATTTTCCAAGTTTATTAGAGGAAATATATGAAGAGGAAAACTTGAGTAATGAAGCAGACTTATAATTTGTATTAGAGTGCATTTGTAATAGCAAGCAGGTCTATCTGGTAAAGTTAAAGTAGGACATTGCCATGCTTGTGTAACAGGAAACAAAATGCACAGGCTGCTTCTGGTGGAGCAGTGTGAGTAGTGTACATCGGTGTTCCTTGTTTTGCTCCTTTCTGCGGTGAAACAGAGCAATGTATCCTGTAGATATGTTAGTGTTATGTTGCTTTTAAGCATTTATGTTTTAAGACTTCCCTATTTTTACAACACACACACGCACACACTTCCAATTCCCTTATAGGAAAACTTCCTCAGCTGAAGATTTTATCCTGTCTCTTACCATGTTTATTGCTGTTCACCTGGTTGTACACAAGAAAAAGTACAATTATGATGGCCAAGTAGCACTTAGCAGAAGTAAACTGAGGACATTGTGCTTTTTTATTATTTTTAAACAGTTGTCATTTCTAAGTGTGGTACTTTTAAAGGTCAAAATCCTTTAAGATTGTTTTCACAACATTTTTAATGAAAATGTGTTCTCATATTTCATATTAAATAAAATATAGATGAAAAATAAAAGGAACTTTCAAAAAGGCTACAATAGTGTTACACTTTAACCAGGTACCAACTCTGCCCCACCAAAAACATATGCATTGCTCACCTTTCTGTCAGTCTGCCTTCTTCTCTTATGATGGAGAAATAGATACTGGTAGTCACTCTTTATCTAAGGATAGAAGAACTTAGTAAAGAGAGTAGTTCTTTTTATTAAAAAGACAAACTCTAACTTTGGCTTTATGTTCTTTAGAATATATGGCAACTGAAAGAAAGAATTAGAAATAGAAAAAAGAATGAAATCTAATCCTCAGTTTAGCAGCATGAATTAAAAGTATCACTTTCAAGGCCTGCTACTTTTCATTCCAAAGATCTGAATGGCAGTGTCTCTTCCCCAGTATGACCCTTATTATCATTGAATAAAGGAGTGTGTTTTTTTAAGATAAAGAAACAGATATGGGAGCTTCAGTAAAGTCATCAAAGACCATACTGTTCTCATACAAATTAGAAGAAAAAGATCTCTTAATACAAATCTGTCTATGAAGAAATTAGAATTTTAACAGCAGCTATGGGCTATTTTTTGTATCAGACCTAATTAATCTAGAGAAATGGTCTATTTAGGGTTGTTTTTAAATTATATATTTATACATAAATACAGTTTCATGTCTTCCCTTCTACTTTCTTCCTTGTTATATTTCATAAAATACCAGGCAGCCTACAGATCTGCTGCTGTTGTGCCCATGGCCAACTATTGATTTCAGAGAGTAACAGCTGGTAGCCATGCGGCTCTGCTGCCAGCAGGTCCTTCCTCCTTCACTCCTCTGTCAATGAACTCCAGCATCCAAAAAGCAGTGGTAACAATGCACTCAAGAGAGTTTTGGAATAGTTTTAATTGTTCGGTTGTGCTGTGGTGTTAGAAGTGATCCAAATGTCCTACTAACTAAACTTACATTTCCATTCTATGTTACTTGAGTGCATTCACAATTTCCTTCAGTTCCCTGAGATTTAATTTTGACATTACATTTTTGTCACTGAAAAAATGTCATTGGAAGCCATTTCTTTAGCAAATCTTAGTTTAGTGAAAAGTAGAAGCAGCACGGAAAGAGATTTCCCCAGACAGCTAAGGCAATAAAAATAGAATGTATCTCTTTAAAGAGAGTTCCATTCTGGATTCCAATAAAAAAGACAAATTCATCTTTCTCTTCTTTTTGCTTTTTCCTTTTTTTAAAGTTTAATAGATTTTATAGTAGTGTGGTTTCAAATAATATCAGAGGATCTAATTATTTTTGTTAAGAATCGTGAAATACTTCTAAGCTGTACTTTATTACATTCGATTTCAAATCACACTTAATTATTATCTCCTAAATAAAAGGAAGAAATGAAAAATTATGAAGTCTGCACAGACTGAGTATATCTATTTGAATTCACTCCCTAAACCTTGAGCTGCTAATTTGATTATGAATTGAAACATTTGTGGGGAATACTAATTCCATTGCATTCTTCATTTCAAATACCCTGACTGATAGCTCTACTTCTCTGATAACCTTTTGCAGAGTGTATCAGATTCCTTTGGGATTTTTTGTTACTTTTCTTTTTAACAAAGAGAAGAGTACTTCCTGACCTCAAGTCTGCAGTTAACAAGACAACAGATGAAAATGCTGACATCACAACTGTGGCTTCATTTCCTTCCACTGGGTGAATTTCTTCATTTTAGTTGGGTACGGGGCCAGGGAAGTACTATTGCAGGCAGAAAGGGAACCATATTCTTAGCTGGATCATTTGTATGTGCTTCCAGTACATGAAATTAATTTAATTCTACTTCTCTCTATAAATGCTTTGGAACTTTCCAGCTTGGTTTGATGAATGAATTTGAAGGAGTGATATTTTTTCTTTTTTTTTCTTCCCCTGGTAGATCAATATTCCATTTTCCACTTATTTTTTAAACCTCTCTACCCTACTCTGCTTTAAACTGACTGTCAACTGGGTAGAATACTGGGATGGAAATATTCAAGAGTTACACACTAAGAGAGAATATGCTTTTGTCCTGGCTACTAAAAGCCTAGGGAATAATTGAAAAATTTGAATTAGAGGTAGAAAAAAATACTGAAAGGTGCTTATAATTGAAAGATGTTGCTCAACTCTCCAGCACAGGTTTGTTGGTCTACTAAGAGCCTTGTATTACTAACCCCCCCCCACAAAAGTTAGAATACTTTACTATGAGATCTGCTTGATATGCATACATGGTGCCTGTAATGAGCTTTTACAAAGGACGTGCAAATGGCATAACATGGTAAGTAAACATTTATTCTTTTAGTGCAGCAGACTTTGCCTATAGTAGAACATGATCATTTTTCCTGTATGATTATTCTATTACAGAGCATGGATTGCGAGGGTGTCCCCGCGCACAGCAGGGAGGTTGGAATTAGATGATCTTTAAGGTCCCTTCCAACCCAAACCATTCTATGATTCTATGATTCTATGATACATGGAAAGGCTCCTGGACTTTTCTGTGGGGGTGTAGAGCTGACAGGCATTACTGTGTCCTTGGGAACTCTTTACTCTATATGCTGGCTGTTTTGAATCATAAGATAACAAAACCATGTCACTTAAAAAATATCCAGTCAACAGAACTGGTGTCATGGTTTGACCCAGCTGGCAGTTAAAACAACCACACAGCTGTTCACTCACTTTCCCCCTCCCCGCAGTGGAATGGAGGAGAGAATTGCAAAGAAAAAAAAAAAAAAAGACGACGACTTGTGGGTTGAGGTAAAGACAGTTTAATAGGACAGAAGAGGAAGAGGAAGATGATGATGAGATAATATACAAAACAAGTGATGAACAGCGCAATTTCTCACCACCCGAGGCTGATACTCAGCTAGTTCCCAATGCTCAGCTAGTTCCTGAGCTGCCCTGCCTCCCAGCCAACCCCCAGTTATATGCAGAGCATGATGTCATATAGTATGGCATATCCCTTTGGTCAGTTTGGGTCAGCTGTCCTGGCTATGTCCCCTCCCAGTTTCTCGGGCACCCTCGGCCTTCTCGTTGGCAGGCCAGTATGAGAAGCTGAAAAGTTCTTGACTGCTTGGCAACAACTAAAAACATCAGTGTGTTATCAACATTATTCTTACCCTAAATCCAAAACACAGCGCTATACCAGCTTCTAAGAAGAAAAACTCTATCCCAGCTGAAACCAGGATGACTGGTAATGTCATAAACAAGAGGACCTCTTTGGGGCATGTTGACCTCCTGTAAACTAGTCCAAATGAAAACAGTAGGTTTTGAATATTTTTTGAAAGAAAAATAGAAGAGGTAGTGATGTTTTAGATAAGACTTTTGGTTGGGACCTCTAATTTTTGTCCTCTCTATGATAGGTTTGTCCCTTCTCTCTGTGACTGGTTTTTAGTATGAAGGACATTGCACAAATCCAGCCAATTTCTGCTTTCTCAGAGTATTGAGGGAAGAAGGAAAAGTCTATAGTCTATTAAATAAGATAGTCATGTGTGGTTTCCTGTTGGTTATTTAGACCTATGATCTTGTTTCTTCCTCTAACAATTTAATTTAAAAAAGAAATCTTTTTATTTAAACTCTTTTTTAGCAGAAGAGACTTTCACAACAAAAGGTACTAAGGATATGTTTTGGATGAAGCTGTAAAGAGATTGCTGGTGAAAAGGGTGCATTACTCATCTCCAGCTTTGTCAGACTGTATTTCGGTGGCACTGCACTATCATTAATGAGCCCTTCTGATTAACAGAAAGATGACGATTTATAGTTCGGGGAAGTTCTCCACAAGTGCTGCTAAACTGCTTTCAGGGATCCATATCTGTTCAGGTTCCCTTTCCCAGTCTGAGCTTGTGCCAATCATTATTGCACAAAAAAGATGAACAACTTTGTAGTCAGCAACCAAAACTGAGGATGCCACGTCAGTGCCCTAAACACACACCCTTTGCTTGCTATCTGCTTGGCTCCATGAATTTTGCAGTATGTTTAGCTCTCAGGCAATCCATTTTTTAATGTGTCCTCTATTTTGAATCATCATTCTAATATATAACTCTCACTAAGTCTTTAGACAAAGTCTTTATCTTTAGACTTCATTCTGAGATCCAAAAAGCTAAAAACTGGGTATGGTATTTCACTCCTGGGCACATAAGTCACCACTCAATCTATATTTATATGTCTGTCTTGAACTGGTTTCTGTTAAGCTCCTTGCCTAAGATTTAGGCATGGCGAAGTTTCACGATACAGGTTTTTGAGGATGATGCAGACTCAGAGTTCGTGCATTTCCAATAGCAGGTCTGTCTGCTATATCAGCTTGTTTTTCTTTCCGAGAGTTTTCACTTCTGTTTGCCAGAGGAGTTAATGAGCTGGATTCTGTTCTGTCTCAGTACCTACAGAATTAACAGCTAAATTCTCTTTTTCAAAATCATTTTGCTGGAATATCCTGGTTTTCAGCTGGGATAGAGTTAATTTTCACAAGAAGCTGGGAGAGAACACAGCCAGGACAGCTGACCCAAACTAGCCAAAGGGATATTCCATACCATATAATGTCATGCTCAGAATATAAAGGGGGTTGGCTGGGGAGGAGGGGCCACTGCTCGGGAATGGGTTGGGCATCGGGCTCTGGGGTTGAGCAAATTGCATTGTGTATCACCCGCTTTTTATATTCTTTTAAATATTGTTGTTATTATTTCCTTCTCCCTTTGCTGTCCTAGTAAACTGTTCTTATCCCAACCCACAAATTTTACCTTTTCCTTCTGATTCTCCTCCCCATCCCACCGTGGAGGAGGAGTGAGTGAGCAGTTATGTGGTGTTTAGCTGCCAGCTGGGGCTGTAGCATGACAGGGAATTATATTAAAGGCATTAAGAAACAATTTGGTTAGATTTTGATGTCCCCATGTGGATTGCAAGTACTAGATGTTGTTGAGAATTCTTAAGATTATATATTTGAGTGTCAGATTCTAGAAATTCTCATTGTACTCAAAACTTTCCACTTATGTGGAAAAAAACCCCAAGCAACTTCAAAGCAAAGACAGTAGAAGACCTATAATGGAAGCATATTTGTTGTTTAAAACTGTTTTGTAAATTACATTTCCTAAAGTAGGAAAATGGGTTCCACAATCCAAAATTGCATTCAAAGGGCAAAGTAAAAAAGAGTTACTGCTTTGCATAAGAAGCCACAATAATGGCAAAGAAAACGACCGAAAATTTGCATGACTCTCACAAACTATTTTCTTAATAATTGCTAAATCTGTACAGAGGAAAGCTGGTGGAAATGTTGTTCAAACACAACATGGACATCATGGTGACAATTCATCAGAACAGCCAGGCGAGACAGTTTTGTCTCCATGAAATGTGCTACAAAACCATAATTACTTTTTAATTTGCTGTCTCCAAGCCTTCCTGGCTGCTGTCAATACCTTTACATACCCATGGCTCCACCTGTCTTCCACTTCATTGCCAGTTTTAACATATGCAGTAGTAGCAGTACTTAAAATATTGTTTCTTTCTCTAAAATTTGTTAGTTATGGTTCTTTATCAGACCAGAAGTTGGTGTGAATCTGAACAGTCTATCCCCCCTAAAAGCATATTATCTAAATGCCCCCCTTCTGTTTCCCAGGATCAGTTTTGTTTTTACCTCAAATTCCTCAGAATATTCATATGAAAAATATGGATTTTGTTTATGATGGCAAGCTTCTGTTTATACCCAAAGTAGGAACTATACATTTTCTTCCTTCAGCTACTGGTTTATTGTATGTCTGTTCTTTAAGAAAGACTGAATTTATTTTTGAACACCAAGTTACTCTGTACTTTTGAGAGAATAATAGTGAAATAACAGAAGTGTAAACAGACACATCACTTCTAAAATCTTGCTCTTACTGTAGTACTGTTCACTATAATGTCTCTTCACTGAAAATGTTTATTTCCAAGAAGCTCGTACAACTTCATGAAGGAAGAAAACAATAAAAATGAAATTCATGAAAATGCATATTGCCCAGCCCTTTTTGTGTTGCTATTTTTTGGTGAAATATTGTTATTATTGCAAGGTTAGGCATTTAACTTTAGTTCACAGTACTCCTTTTAGACCAGTAGCTGCTTTTTCTACTAGGATTTATTTAAAATGCCCTAGTAGCATTAGTGCCCCTGCAACTTGGGCTAGTTATCTTCAGTTTTCTGTATCTGAGTTTCTCTTATCTCTTTTAAAAAAAAAAAAAAATCAACCTTGATTATTGTCTCTCTGGGTTAAGAAAGAAGAGAACGGACAAGTTAGATGATCTCCACTGCTGGGTAAATGATGTTCAGAGGTGTTCAGCTGAGAAAATACCTGATCATGTGATGTTATAATATACTTTTACATTCTGGAATGGAAGAGGTTACTCAAGTGCAAAAGTGCATTTTATAAAGATTATAGTAGTTTCTTTCATTGGTTTTCTTCTTTATTGTAGATGTAAAATGATTGGTTTTTCTTTCCTCCTTTTGAAACAGTTTAGTTTTGCGAGTCAGTCTGCCTGTAGTGTAAGCAGATCAAGTGTCTCAAGGTAGAATATCAGATCTTTTACTGGTGGTATTGGCACCACTAAGAGCTTTGAACAGAAAACAACATTGATACAGCAATAGATTTTGGCCTGAAATATTTGAGCCTTTATGTCAATCTGAAAAGCTACTATACTACAACCACAAATTGCACTAGATGAAGCAAGCATCTGGGATACCCAAAAGTATCTGGGAGCCTTAAATAAGGGAGGTAAATAGCCACAGTCAAAGTGAAGAGAGGCCTATATATATGTTCATGTGAAATATCCCTGCTATTTCAGCCTGCAAGTTCAGTGCTTGTTTCCAGCAGTAATATTTTGATAATGAGTTAATAGAGATTGTTATGATGAAAATGAAATTAATGAAACTGATATGGGGAAGGAAGGGAGTGCCTACTCTACCCTATTAATTCAAAAGTGAATAGTCTCTTGTGGATGCTATCTTCATTTACCTCCAACAGTTCAATTAATCTTAATTAGATTTGTTTATTAGGAGATTTGAGTGTGTTTATTTAGCACTGAAGCTTTTTGGGTGCTCCTGCCCAAACAGACTGAAGAAGAAGTGCAATCAATTAAATGATGTAGGGAGGCAGGAAATGAAGAGTCTTCCAGCAGGATGTGGGCAATGTGTGATCCTACAGATGCATTACACCTTTAAATCTTTACTGTTTCTTACAAAACAGATGAAATGTCTCCTTGAAGTCAATCTGCAAACAGAGCCAATGCAGTGAATATATTAGAACCAGTATCTCCATGTCAGGGCCTGTATTAAAAATGGATGGACAGCTTCCGAATACCCATTGTTTGTTGTCAACACAGATAGGATTCAGCTAATGAAACAGCTAATTAGATTTTTGTAATCCTGTCATCATTGTTTGAGAGGTGACATTTTGCTTAAATTTCTCATGTGGATCTCTTCAGTCTAGGAAGGAATACTTTCCTCTGGCCAATTTGGCTCTTGTCACTGTGCTGGAATGGCAGTTCCCTCTGTTGGTGTAATGAAATCGCTGCCTTCCCAAACACAACTATGTCACTCAGCATTTAAATAGAAAAGAATAGGAAAATGAGGATCCGATTAGTCAAACAGGCCTGTGTTCAAAATCCATTTCTGAAATCAAATAGTAGAAGTGGATTGAGTTCATAATGGAAGAATTACTTAGGTATTATTACAAACTGTATTACATATTCATCGACTTGCTCAATGCGCATGGATTTGCCAGGCATTCTCCACTCCCCACTCCTCATTTCTATCCAGTGCAGATGCAGCGAAGGGATAACAACCAAGTTAAAAGGTGTCTAAATTAAGGAGTGGTTAAGACAAGTTTGGGTGGATGCTGAATGTTAATATCACAGGCCACATTGTTTTGCAACATAAAAAGGTGCAACTTTCACTGGTAGCTCCTGATTTCAGCAGTACATCATGATGAGACTAATTTATGAGATAATGTAGTCCCTGAAGCTTAACGGAGTTGTGTGTTGTTTTTTGGTTTGTTGTTTGGGTTTTTTTCTTCTTTTTTTTTTGTTTTGGTTTTTGGGTTTTGGGGTTTTTTTGAAAGCCTCCTCGCTAATATATTTCTGCTGATATTGATTTCAAATGGGAGTTGGGAGCTTTATTCCCCTAGAGATTCTTATGAATTAGAGAAACGAAATTAGACTGACCAGGAAAGCTGTATTAGTTGGTAACTCAATGTAGTTTGACCCAGATCATCTGTATTTCTATCTGGGTGGTCCCCTGCCGTCTGTGGGGCTCTGAGTTCAGTCTGCAAGAAGCTCACTGGGCAGCTCAAATTATACTCAGAAAAGTTTGTTGAACAGCCTTGTGATGTCAAACACGTTCTCCAGACTTATACAATAAATACTGTAATGCAACTCAAAGTGTTTATATAAATCTATATGGCAAGTGACCTGCACAACCGACTGGATTATGGGATTACTTGATAAAATATCTTGTCTGCTGCTATTCTATTAACAGCACAGGCCGATTCAGTTTAATTACATAAATAGTACATATGAATGCCCTGTATTTCTTTAGCACTTGTAAATACAGAACCTCAAGGGCTTAATGCATAGACTGTCTCACGACATCTCTGTTGTAGTAGATGCCATCTCGACAGTGTTCTAAGGCAAACTTCAGCAAAGAAATTGAGTCTTGAGTCAAGTCAGAGGCCAAACAGGATTAGAAACTGTATTTCCTAACTGAACTCCAGCTGTTAGTGAGTCTGTTTTATCAGCTACTTTTCATGATATGTGGGTCAGACTATTTTGACTCTTACTTTTCTTGCATCAGAAGAGCTGCAGTTTTCAGGAACTTGGGTCTAATGTTGAAACAGGGGTACTGTTACCTTCAGTTCTTATTTTGTCACCAAAATTCTGGAATAAAAGAAAACTCCTTAACACCAATTTAGCATTAAGAAGCAGGCATTTCCTTTTATTGCAGCGCTGGGTGTCAAGAGGATAGTTCCTCTAATTGGGCATAGCTAGCGCTGGTTCTCTTGTCATATTTATACACAAATGTTACAAAGATTACAAAGTGGTACACTCCCCGTTACTATAACTGGTTCATATTTCTTCGTCTAGTATGCAAACTAGAACGTGTGCTCAGTTCCTTTCTCCACCTCTATCTTTTGAGTAGGTGGTATAATTTGGGTAGGGGGCTTATGGGTCGGTGGTTGTGGGGACCCTGGCCCAAGTTACCTTTCCCCTAGTTTCTCAATACTTTGGTGTTGGTAATTGTTTGCTATAGGCCTCAGGAAGATAAGGATGCTCCTGGAGGCAATTAGTGTCCTCCCTTCCTGACAAGTATGTACATAAGGACCTTGAAGTGTCTTGTAGCTCCTCCTTTTTATCATGATGTGTGGCAGGTGCTCATTCTAAGAATCGTTAGCCTTCCACCTAAAGTAACAATGAATAGTTTCTTATCACATACAATACTAGTAGGCCTTCGTTACAGGCCTATCTTTTTGGCTACAATTTCAAGTGAGAAGACAACGGTTTTCTGTGATCAGATGTGAACCACAGAATTAGTACCCTTAAAAAAGAGGAGAAAATAAAAGTTTAATTGCAAAGGACATTTGGAAAATGTTTCAAACTTTTCACAGTGGATTTTATTTATGTAAAATTTCATCAAATTTTAGCTCTACTTTTAATGAATTTTCTTTTCCATTGCCATTCTTTGTCTGCCTTATGTATATTTAGAACTCAGCTAAATAACTCCTTTGGTTTCATCAGATGCTGTCATCCACACTTTGCGTAACTGAGATGTTCCATTTTCAGAATACATCTGAAATGGACTAAATTACATAGGACATAACTGCTTTCACAGCATTGTTGGAAACCTGATGTTCTTTTTTATGGATCTTTAAATGTTTAAACATAGTATTTAGAGTGTATGTCTAAGAGATTCTGTCTCATAACTTTGAGTTTATTTTGGTTTTATAAATTGTTGAGAAGTTTTTGGAAAAGTTTTTTTTTAAATAAAGCAATATTTACTTTTACAAGCGAAGTTGGCAGCTTTTAATCACAATCTTTTAGTAATTATTTTGAAAAACAGTTCTTTTTAGGTACTGAAAAATTTAATTTTCTTTTTTTCTGTTGCTGATACTGAAGTACTTTCTTCTTTCCGAAAATAAGAATGGCTCAAGTAGAGCAAGATTAATTTCTACAAAATACTTTATATCTGTCCTTACCTACAGGGGCTATTTTTAGCATGTATAGGTCATGTCAAGGTTTCAAGGATGCTAAAAAGGACAACTTCTATATTTTTGCTGGGGGTGTTGGTTCATATTTTAAATACGGACATTTACCTGCTAAGAGGTAGAAGAAAAAATAATTTCACATTCTTCTTGTGAGTTTTGAGGTATTAATGAGTTTGGTCACTACAGACACAAAGTCAGTCCTCTTAGTAACATAATCATAATTTAAAACCCTCTGAGTCATCTAGCCCTTCTGTGTAACTATTAATTATTAGTGATAATTGCATGAAAAGGAAGTTGTTTGTCTGCTCCTGCTGCTTATTCTCCACTGAAAAGTATAATCCTTTGTTTGTGGACAGCACAATTAGCGACTTTGGAGATCATAATTATTTCATACCTGGGGCTTAGAAGACACTGAGGGAAAAAGATACTCTTAAGCCTTGTGTGAAAATATTGAATTTACTTAGAGTTGTTTTTTGAAGTTTCAGTTGTCTGAGACATGAGATGTCTCTAAAAGATGTTCATCTGCTAAATCCACGAATGTGTGTGAATGGGTTACTGGAATATGTGTATGGAGCAGTGCTGATCTAGTTAGAGAACACAAAGCAAAAACCAGCAATACCAAAAAAAGCAAAATAATGACACAAGATGTGGCCCAGAAGTAAACATCCAAACAGCATATTATCTTATAATGAAAGTATAACTGACTGACAGAGAATAGATTAGATCTTCTAGGTACCTCATGAAACTGATACGAGCTAGCCAGACTGAGAAGTCTAGGAAAGACGAGAACGAAATCCGTGATGAGGTGGACCAAGTGGTGGTATTTTTTTTCTTCTCCTGTGGTAACTATTGTCCTTCTTTGTAATAGGTGTTGATATGTATTCTTGGCCATATTTCCAGTGGAAGTGTAATGGTATGCAAATACATGCTTTTTCCAATTCGTTATCTGATACAAGTTCAAATAAATTTGCATGCTTCAAAAGACAGGTATTGTATTTTCAAATTTATAACTTATCTAACTTATCTAAAGTGACAGCAATATTAAGCCTCATATGTAAATGTTTCAGTTCAACTAGGGCACGTTTTGGCATTCCTGTTCATACTGGCTGAGGATATGCATTCTAGCAGACAGCAGGTAATGATAATTTTGGCTCTTTAAGAAATCATGTTTTTTATTTTAAAAAGTAGTGATAGATTTCAATCTGTTAATTTATTAATCATTTGTATCACCAGGACTCAGTATGAAGAGTGTGCTCAGGGAATAGAATTGCTAAGATTAAGACCCAAATAATTTAAAACCCAGAACTTTATGGTTCAGTTTAATTTCCATGTCTATGATTTTAAAAATTACCTGATGACTTTCCTGCCAGGGGTGAAATTTTATTTCTGTAGGCCCAACACATCTGTGAAAGAGCAGTCTTTATTCTCCTTTGATTTCTTCATCATCAGAAAAATAGCCAGCTAAATTGCAGCTTTTCTATCAGAGTTAGTAATTTGACAAGAATACAGAGCTCAATTTTAAGTTTTGAGCTGAGTTAGTGGCTAAGCAAAAAAAAAAATCCTCCACTGATGCTGAGCATACTTGATTTGTGATTGCTGAAATAATTAATATTAAACCTTATCATACATTTTTCTTAACAGAGTAACTTTAAAGTAGATCAACATTGAAACATGTTAAGCATGCCAATTAAAGCATATTAACATATATTTTATTTTGTCAGAACCAACAGTTCATTTCAATTTAATTTTATTTATATCTTATTTAATGTGAATATACACATGCAGGAAGAAAACAGGAGAGTGAGTAGTTTTTCCTTAGAAAAAATAAAAAATAAAAAAAATAATAATTTGACCTGTAAGAGCATTTAGTGGTTTCTGTCAAAACTAGAATCCAAAATCACAAAAAGTGATATGCAAGAACTTCTAGGGAATTCAAATGACAGCTTTGGTGGTATGAGCACACGGCATAACTTTCAGTATGTGTAGTTTGATGTTTCTGAATAAACTGTTTCACAATGTTAAATATTCTGTGCAGAGCTGTACCATCTTGGTGTTCTCTGAGTGTTCTTTCACATGCCACTACCACCAGTTACTTCTCTTCATGCAGTTTCAGTTATTTCTTCACTGGTCCACTTTTTAATTTGTACGTGGCACTCCCCAAATACACATGCACTAATCAGCTATTGAGCAAATCTCCTGATTGATGGTGGTACAGACCAAGGCTCAAAAACAAGTATTAGATGGAACACAACTGTTTGTACTGTTCAGTTATTTCCCTTTCCCATATTTTTTGTAGTAAAGCCATCCATCATCCAACTCTGCAAACAGTGGAGCATTTCTGTTATAGAAAAGATGCCATCATGGTGTTGCCTGGGAAGCAGATCTGCTGTGATCCTGCTTTCCTGAAAGCCAGGTCTGGAGAACTGCTTAGCTTATTGATGTTGCATAGTGTTCTGGAATCTCCTTACAAAGGTAGGACTTGGAAGGACAGATGTAAAGTGGAGGGGAAACATGTCCTAGGAACTTGTGAGCTCTCTATCTGTTATTTCACAGAAAGATAGCAGTGAATATAATTTAGCCTTCTCCTTTGTTTCCTGGCATTTATGCAACTAAATGGAAGAGATAGATCTGTTCCTAAATGTATTTAATAGCTACTGACATGTCCTTCAGTAACCAAAGTTGGTGTGTTACATGTCAGCACGGTCCAAAAAAGCTTAGTCCAAAAGTCAGCAGTGCTTCAGAGCAGAAATATGGCTGAAAATCTGGTAGTAAAACTAACTTCTGTTATATGTGTCACCACTTCTGCTAAGGTGCTTATGGTACCATTTCAGCCATTAATTTAAAACAATTAGCTTAGGAGTCCAGATCATTCCATATTGTGAATTCTCACTGGAATGGCATAAAGGAGGAAGAAAATAACAAGCAAACAGACAAACAAAAAAAATCCTAAACCCCAGCAGCCTTGAAAGTTTTGGGGTTTATAGTGTGAAGTCTGTGGTTGTGCAACCTAGGAACAAAGGTGGCTATTGCCCTTACAACCTACTTGAGAAACACAGCAAATTCTGTTGAGCTTTAGGGACTGGTGATGGCTAAATGCATTCAGAGGTAGCTCTACGCTCTTTCCTGTTCTCAGTTTGCATGGGCTGTTTGACTTCTTGCTTTCAGGGAGATTTTTGAGGAGTGGTTAGTATTCTACCTTAAGTGTCTGCTGTCGTGATTAATATTTATTTCCCAAGAATTCTCTTAGGAATGGTCACCAGGATGTGGTTACAATACCAAATGTAACCAGCTTCAATCACAAAAGACAGATATAATGAAATTACATTCTTGTAAAAACTGCTAGATACCCAGTCACCCAAACTGCACATGCTGATCCCACCTGTGTACTCGTGGGATTTGCTTCAGTTGCCTCTTCCCTGATAAAATGTCTTTCAGAGGAGCAGACTATATTCTTGTTATATATTCCTTGAGGGAACTGGTGGATGAAGAGGCCAGGCCACCCTCCATCATATTTGAGAAGTCCTGGCAGTCTGGCAAAGTTCCCGCCGACTGGAAGAGGGGAAACATAACTCCCGTTTTTAAGAAGGGAAAAAAGGAAGACTCAGGGAACTACAGGCTGGTCAGTCTTACCTCTGTGCCTGGCAAGATTATGGAGCAGACCCTCCCGGAGACTATGCTAAGGCACATGGAAGATAAGGAGGTGATTCGTGACAGCCAACATGGCTTCACTAAGGGCAAATCATGCCTGACAAACTTGGTGGCCTTCTATGATGGGGTTACAGTGTCGGTGGACAAGGGAAGAGCAACTGATGTCATCTACCTGGACTTGCGCAAGGCATTTGACACTGTCCTGCACGACATCCTTGTCTCTAAATTGGAGAGACATGGATTTGATGGATGAACCACTTGGTGGGTAAGGAATTGGCTGGATGGTCACACTCAAAGAGTTGTGGTCAACAGCTCAATGTCCAAGTGGAGATCGGTGACGAGTGGCGTTCCTCAGGGGTCGGTACTGGGACCGGCACTGTTCAACATCTTTGTCAGCAACATGGACAGTGAGATCGAGTGCACCCTCAGCAAGTTTGCCGATGACACCAAGCTGTGTGGTGTGGTCAACACGCTGGAGGGAAGGGATGCCATCCAGAGGGACCTTGACAGGCTGGAGAGGTAGGTCCGTGCAAACCACACGACGTTCAAGGCCAAGGGCAAGGCCCTGCACATGGGTCAGCACAATCCCAAGCACGACTACAGCCTGGGTGGGGAATGGATTGAAAGCAGCCCTGAGGAGAAGGACTTGGGGGTATTGATTGATGAGAAGCTCAACATGAGCCAGCAGTGTGCGCTTGCAGCCCAGAAAGCCAACTGTGTCCTGGGCTGCATCAAAAGAGGTGTGACCAGCAGGTCGAGGGAGGTGATCCTGCCCCTCTACTCCAGTCTTGTGAGACCCCACCTGGAGTACTGCATCCAGCTCTGGGGTCCCCAGTACAGGAGAGACATGGACCTGTCAGACTGAGTCCAGAGGAGGGCCATGAAGCTGCTCAGAGGGCTGGAGCACCTCTCCTATGAGGACAGGCTGAGAGAGTTGAAATTGTTCAGCCTGGAGAAAAGGCAGCTCCGGGGAGATCTCATTGCGGCTTACCAGTACCTGAAGGGGCCTACAGGAAAGATGGTGAGGGACTGTTTATCAGGGAGTGTAGTGACAGGACAAGGGGTAATGGGTTCAAGCTGAAGGAGGGTCGATTTAGTTTAGATGTCAGAAAGAAATTCTTTACTGTTAGAGTGGTGAGGTACTGGAACAGGTTGCCCAGAGAGGTTGTGGAGGCCCCATCCCTGGAAGTGTTTAAGGCCAGGTTGGATGGGGCTTTGGGCAATGTGGTCTAGTGGAGGGTGTCCCTGCCCACAGCAGGGGGGTTGGAACTAGATGATCTTTAAGGTCCCTTCCAACCCAAACCTTTCTATGATTCTATGATTCTATTCTGCAGAAAGTATCACAGGGATATTTTTCTCAGTGTTTAATACAAAAAAAAAGGAAGCAATATTTTTAAATAGTAAAGTGTTTACAGGTTTCTAACTTAAGGTGAGGGAAAAAAAGCCAACTATCTCATGGAATATTGTAGCATTCTGGTGATCTTGTTTCACATAAATCCATTTATTTTTGTTTGGAGCCTTCAGTTATGTGTTAAGGTACTTACGGAAAACATTGCCTTTCATTCCGTTGAAGTACTTACTGGTCAGAATATGTCTGTGATTAAAAAAAGACAGATGGTTGAATAACTGGCTTTCTGTTCTTTCTGGAAATGGACTTTACTTCTGATGAAGAGTGTTTTTTTAAAATATCGATTTTGCTTTGCATCTCAGTAGAGGAAGCTCTAACTTTATATATAATTCCTAACAAGTCAGGCCCTGAGTATTGAGCGGCTTTTTGCAAGACAGTTTAAAATTTCAGTGGAACAATGTAGCCTTCTTGAAAACAATCATTCATTGAAGTTGTGAAACTGGGTATTGCACATAAAGATATGATTTAGGCTTGGGGTTGCTGGTGAAAAGCAGATGATGGTGCCTGTTGATTAACTAAGGGCACCTAATGCAATGCAAACATTGAGCAAAGGCAGAAAGAGCCCTGTGGGACAGTCCATGGGAACAGCTGTGTCTTACCGTGATGCAGGCAGCCCGTTTTGCTGCTGCTATAGAATGAAAATGAATGTTATGAGGGACTGAAAATGTTTTACCAAGCAAACGTATTCAGGCTGTGGAAGAAAGCTGCTTTTCTTTTCTTGCTTATACTGTGAAAGAAATATTTTCATTTTGCCACTATTTATGCTTATGCAATCCATTGTTAATATAGCAAATCTTAGTTATGGTGTCTGTCTAATAAGCGAACCGTCATGTCCTTATATTGTGAGCTTATATGAGGAAGGACTCATAACAGGATTATATCACTGACTAATTGTGATTTTGGACAATCTGCCCAATATAAATGCCTCTTGTCTGTAAAAATGGTATGAAAGTCATTATATAAAGGTACATATGAAGAAAAATACTATTCAGAACTTTTTGTAAAAACTTATTTATATAGGTACTTACGATTAAATATGCTCATGATAAAATACTGAAAATCAGTGCCTAACACAGGACAGAGAAAATTTGGAAGCAGTCTGATTCACAAGTATGAACTTTCTTGCTTGCACACTGAGTGAACAATGCCCTCTGCTGATTGTGGGGAGAAAAATTGCTGAAAACCTGGAAAAATATAGCTGAGACAAAACTTAGGATAAGGTAAACTAGAATAGTTCTATTGCTCTTTACTGACATATCTAAGGCTCTGTCTGTGACTTGTTTACTTACTGCAGATTATATACCTATATATATGATTAAATATGTTTGAGGAGATACTTACAAAGTCTTTGTACACACCTGTACTTGTGTAAATTAAGCCTTTGATTAATCTAAAAGATACCAATGTCAATGCATTTTTCAGACTAGGTGGGCAGTATCCATCAGTTGCACCTATCCATTAGTAAGAGCCTAAAAATGAATGGCTTTTGATGAGAGTGGAAATTCTCTTGAAATCTAGAGATAAAACGAGAAGAACAGCAATTGTCACTGTATTGCTTAGTACCTCCAAAATTGTTTGTGCCTGCCTGAAGTGCTTGCGTAAAGGCAAGGAAAGATTTGGCAAGAGCAGCTTGAAAGGGGGTTTCTGTTGGGGTGTCTCTAGAGAGGATTGCCCGATGACAGCAAAATGTCTGAGTCGTCCTGGCTGCTGCTGCTGCCCTTAGTGGGCAAAGGCCATTCAAAAAGAGGTGCTTTTGCTCTGAGACAAAAGATGAGTAAAAGGAGGCAAGAACCAGAAGAGACTGGAAGGGAAATACTCTAAAAAAAGAGAAATTATGATTCTTTTTAGGTGTCTGACATAATATTGGAGAAAGCAGCAATAAGGTCAATAACATATTGCACAGTTGTGCTTCCTGGAACTATGCCTTTGTGCCTGGAAGACCTTGACCTGAAATATGTCTGGCTAAAAGGCTAGCGGTGTCCCACTTAGTTTTCTTGTAGACTGATGAATGGAGGTACCTGATCTAATACCCCCAAGCAGATAGCTATTAGGCATTTTTTGACAGAAACTTGCTTTTCATAAAAGACTTGGCAACAGAAGTAATGCGAGTGGTCTTTTCCCTCTGATCTCAAATCTCAGCACAGTATTTTGAAATATATAAAAAGGTATAAAAGCTATATGTTTGGGGGTTTTAAACTTCCTGAACAGCTTTTTTTTTACTTTCTTAAATGGTTGAGACAGGTTTAAATTTAAATAAGTTGCATTTATTGTCTCTGGATTATATCACTAAAACACATCAAATAAGTTTTTTGTCACTAGTTTTTAAAATCTTATAAAGGTTATACATTTATTCTGTCTAAAATACAAGTGGATACATATATGCTCATTTTAAAAGTATAAGACACAGTTATGCACATGTAAAAATGGAAAACTTCACACCAAGAACTGCTGTATTGATCATCTCCCGATTAATATTAGAAATTTGTCTATGACCATTTGAAATGTAATGATTTGGTTTTTAATGCTGGTAATGTGGTTCTGTTCTTGTTTACCTCTAAAATACCTACCTATCAAAAAAACCCAACTGCAAAACCCCAAAACCCTGCATCCTCCAACATGTTCCATACTTACCACCCTCCAAACAAGACAGAAGTAAAAATGATATAAATTAAGATTATTTTAGGTCAAACAATTCAGTAATGCATATGACTTTGGTAGCCACAGGTCTATGAATGCTGCATACATTGAGATGGATTGAGGGTTGTAGCATCTGAGTTTTTGTTATTTGTATTTATAAAAATTAATGGACTTTTTTCACCCAACAATTCTTAGTTTAGCTAATTTAATTTCTATTTATAACAAAAGATATTTTTTCCCCATTTTATTCTCCTCCTCTTACTATTAATTGACAGGCAATAGATTATGCCAGTTCATCATTCTGGATTAGCTTCAATTCTAGCATATGGTATATATTTAGCATTTGTTAAGGGTGTGAGATAACAGAATGCTTGTATGATAGAAGCTAGATGTAATGCCATTTTCTATCATATCTACAATCTGAAAGATTGCCTGTAACAATTCTTAAAATGTTCAGCCACATGCCATCCAAGCAAAACATTGTATGTCCTCCCTGAATAAACCAAAAGGATAACATGGGTAAGCTTTCTTGGGTGTTTCAGTGTTTATGGAAAAACAGAAAGCATGGGGATTTAAGAGTAAAATAATGAAGTTAGATTTAGAAAGAGTTAAATAGTTTCAAGACAATTCTTGCCTTACAAGCTTACATGACAAGGATTATCAGATCTCACCCTGAAGGCGTTATCTGATGTTAGGCGTGTGAGAAATAAGGTATTTTATAAGAGTTAGAATGTTACTATTCCTAAAAATCAAAGATTTTCTTTTAATCATTTACTGCAAGAAGCACTGCAGTAATTTGTGATGCTGATTAATGTGTGCGTCCCTTGACTCCAGAGGACTCAGGCCTTTTCTGCTACATAATTCTCCAGCTAATCTAGTGTTCTCTTCCCAACTCTTTCTCTGGCAGTGGGGGAAACTGGAAGTAACACTCATGGACTCATAACTGCAGTCCTGCACACTAGAATTCAGAAGTGGCAAACACGTGTCTGTGACATCTCCTTCAGAATACTGGAGGACAAAATTATTGTGTCTTTTCTGGGACCTGTTGACTGGAAGCTGTTGTGAGCAGCAGAATTGCTAAAAATATATAAAAAAATACAGTTGATCATAGCTGTTTGACAAGGGTCTTCAATTTTTTTTTACCACCCACACCCCCGTTCTCAGTGCTTATCATGGAAGTCTTCTGAGTGGGATATTGAGTCAGGGCATTCTGTAATGCTCTGGTAACTACCATATTTTAGTTCTTGCCTGATAAAGACCTAACAAATAGGTGTTTGACTGCTTTTTGAGGCCTTTGTGTCATGAGGTTTATTCTTTCTAGCTTTTGCAAACATTGAAGAATTCGAATAACACAATGTGCAAAAGTTTTTTGGTGAAATGTCGTATGTAAGAATCAATATTAAGTCAGTCATATTTGTCTTAAGGATGTAGATAATATGACTAAACAACATGAACGTTTTTTTCTCTATACAATATACATATGCCTGTAGAAAAAATATTAAGGGAATACTTAACTGGTGGCATAAAAATGTAGATGAATTTTTTTTAAAAAATTAGTCATGATTTCCTAGATACGTCCCCACATCTCAGGATGCAATATAGCAGCATTTCTCTCAAATCTGCATTCATTTAGCAGCTGGTGTAAAACTGGTGGTGTTAATTAGGATGATACTATGGTTAGTACAAAATTGTCCTCTCAAGAAATGTTGGTGTTCCATGTCAACACATTTTTCTCAATTTCCATGAGAGATGGATAATTCTCAAATTCCCATTTAATCCTATTTTAATCTCTGCATTCCAGAGCACATACCACCAAAGTCCCAGTGCCAGAGTGTTCTCAGTTACATTCGATGATTTTAGACTATATGGTAGAAGTTTTCCTACAGATTTGTGGTTTGTTTGCAATAGGAAAAATAAGAAAACAAAAAAAAAAAAAGCCCAAAACAAAACCAAAAAAGCCCCTGCACATGATTGTGAACTTTTGGCCCTACCGGGGTTAGTGGGAAAGCTCTTGTTACTTCAAATGACAGGATTCTGCAGACAGGATCCTGGAGCAGTTACTTCAGTAAAACGTGCTTGCTTGCATAAGAACAAAAAGATCAGACAAGCAGATATAAAGTGTCTCTGTACCAAGATCCTCCATTCAAGTCAGGAACATTTATTCCTTGCATATATGTTTCTTTAACTGTAAAAGAGTCAGCTCCCCCATTGCTCTTCTGTTGATCAGCTGTTGATTGCTGATGTCATACCTGTGTAACGATTATTTCCCATTGACAAAGGGAGCAACTAACTATTGCCCATTCCTCTCTCCTGTTACGGATGGTGATTCGGCCAAACCAATGTTCTATTCGGGACAGAAAAATACCCTGGGATGGATCTGAAAGTGCTTAGCAAACATCACTGCAGTTCTGGAGATGCTTTTACCACCTGCTTTGAATCAGCTTCTGGCAAGAATACCAATAGTGCAGGCTTAATACAGTGAGGTACAATCTTAAACTTCAGTACAATGACAAAAACACTGCAACATATGACCAAATGAAGCAATACTGGATTCTTTCTAGGCTATTATGATGCACTTTTCTTTCTGACGTATGTCTCCTGGGTCTGCTTGCTTTGTTTAGGCTGTTAGAAAATGTTTTTGACTCTGTTCTGTAGCTGTTGTGGTTGGGTTCTTTTTTGGTTTGGGTTTTTTTCCTCCTCCAAGTATTAATTAGTTTTCCTGTTTCAACAGATACACATGTCCAGAATACCAGCTAAAATTAATGAGGAATGAGAAGGAAAAAACAGTTAATACATTTTAGTCTTATGTTTCAAAGAAAAACACTCTAGTAAATCTTTCATGTACTTGAACATAAAATTATATTCCTATTGTGTTTCAGTTTTAATATGAAAGCATAAAAGTAAATGGGTAGTTTATGCATATTTGCATCAAACAAGTGTTGTGCTTAGGTTGAATATGGTTTGTATATTTTGTAACAAATATTTTGTAACATAGATATTTTAATGACTGAGCTACATCTTGATCCCCATTTCTTTCCAAATTGTTGCTTTCTGCCAGTAGAAAGGATGTGGGAAAATGAATGGAAGAGATTTGTGGGGATTGCCTTTGCGTGAAACTGGCATAGCTAGTTGTTCAGTACTTGCTTCTGCTGCTCTTTGCTGCAGCAGGTGTGGGAGGATATGCTTTATAGCACTCGCAGAAGGGACAGTTTGCTTCTAGCTGTTGTCAAAATCTAGGGAAATCCCAAGTATGCTTACAAACTCATTAAATAATTACAGGAGTTTCATTGTTTCAGGGTTAAATTATGGGGTTAAATTATGAATTTGAAGTGCAGCACATTGTTGAACTCTTATACCTACTGATTATAGGCAGTAGGTAAATATTGAGATATTGATGCCTTGATGTTAACTCTGTGACCAACTGTGTGGTATTACACAACAGTATATCACATCAAGTAAGGAGGACTAATGCACTGAACTGCAGGGGATTGGTAAGGAGACTGGGGATAAATGCCATAAGATGTCTTAGTGCTAATAGCTTCAGATGACTATTCTGTCTACTGAACAGACAGAATGATACCTGCTTATGTAATTTGTTGTTGGCTAGCCATGATTTTTCTGTTCGTCTTTCTTTGGACTTCTTTAATTGTTGAAAAGTTTCAGTCTGTCTTTGAGAGAATTAGTCAATATTAGAGCTCTGTGCAGGCTGCATATTAATACTTAATCACATTTTCAAATTTTTCAGACACACGTTCCTTGCCTAGGGAACCAAAGGCCAGTTCCTCATTCAGTTTTTGGTTTCTGTTTTTTTGAAGAAAGCAAATATTGTGCTGATGGAATAATGAAGTTTGCTAACAACATGCCTTGAATATCCTGTTCTAGGAGATTTAAAACAAAAATCAAATTATTTTTATAAGAAATTAATTGAAACTAGACACCTCCTCTTAAAACCTAGGTTGCCTTATTCCTTGTCCAGTGGATTTAAGAATAAATTATGGACAAAGGAATTTTGTTTGCATTTCACATCTTGACTGTTCCTGCCACTAATGTGTGATTACTAGATATATCAAAAAAAGACTTAGTGTACATATATAATGATTCAAAGAGCTGGAGAGTTTGGATTTGAAAAAAAAGATGCTAAATACATATTAGCACTGTGTTTTTCTAGGTTTTATGAAAAGAAACATATCCTATATTAATTAGTATTCTAAAACTCAACATTATACAAGGAGAAAAAAAGGAGATATTAATAAATTCATGAATAAAGTAAGACTGTTTAAAATGAGTCTATGCTGCAACATGTACCAAGAGTATTATTAGTGAACAGTGTATACTTTAGTATACCACCATAATTTGTACTCGAATATTATGAAGATGCTGTAAGTATCTTGAAAAATTCAATATAAAGCTGAATTCATTGCCCGGGACTAAATCCTATTTCACAGGAGCTCGGCCGATACTGGATCTCCATAAGTACAAGATAAAAATTCTTTTCAGACTGCAGACTTGCCCATTTTTATATTCACATACTCCCTTTGAGATGCGCATTCATTTTGTTGTGTGCTCTCTTTTTCTTTTAGAACGTAAGACCATGTTCATTGTGCTAGAGGCATAGGGAGAGAGGAAGGGTTTCTTAGTGTACAGGTTTATTGAAGTCCTGAAGATCTTCCAGTTCAATTTTAATACCATGAACAATAATAGTGACTCTAGTTTGACTGCCTTTTCCCCTACCTGGGTGGAGGACAGGGGTTGCTGTTAAATCAATTCTTCAAATTACTTCTTTTTGCTAAGAATTTTTGCTAGTGTGTAAATCGTTAGAAGACTAAAAAAAAGAAGGAAGGAGAGGGAGGGAGGGGATCACTGGAGGGAAGCCAGAGAAACCTACCTATTGCCAATATTGCCAACTCCTTTGGTAATCACTAATTATTATGCTTCTTTTCTGGATCTGAATGATTACATCTTTCTAACTATTCACACAACATTTTTAAACTGTTATTTGAACCACCGTGCTCAGAGAAAAAGCAATACAGCTGAGAAATCCCTTAATATCCTGGCACATCCATGTGGTTATCTGGATATAAAAGAATGAGAATTACAACTTGAAATCTTTGAGACCATGTCAGAGAGCCATTTCAACCTCTCTTGTATTGCAACCACTTGCATTCATGCCAACTTTTTAACAATTCCACTTTTTCAGAGCACATCACTGAGCACTCCAAGTTGGTTTAAAACTTTTTTATATTATTAAAGAAATCTGGAACATGCTCCCAGACTTGCCACTCTGTCATTTACATTATTATTTTTCTCACTTCCACAGTTTACACACTATAAGCTTTGTGATGTTTTTGCAGCATGTTGTTAAAGGTGCAGAGGAAGTTGGCATCTGTGGGGTACGGCCTTTTTAGATGTATTTTGTAGACCCTATTTGGTTCTCACTGGCACTGTTGTAAAACAGTGGAATGTTATATTAAACTACTTCATCACAATCAGACTTCAATTTGTTAATGTGAAAACATATATAATTTGTTCTATACTTATATCTTTGTGCTTTCTTTCCACAGTATAATGAATCAATGGAAGTTTTCCAGGATCAGCAGTTTCAGGAGAGTAATAATGAGTAAGCCTAGAAAGAACAAATTTGTGCATTGCTATGGCTAAGTTATAGGCATCGAAGGCCTAGTGTGACAAAAAGAAAGGACATTTCTGAAACTGAAAATATATAATAAATGTAATTTATTAGAGTTGTGGAGAGAGGAACAATTCATCTTATATAGGAACACCGAGTATTTCTAAATTAATGCATTTATCATTTAGCGCATTGTTTTGCTGTTTGGATCCAAAAGATCACCTGAATTAATAATGCCTTACAGAGGTTTGGTCCATATTTTAGGGCATACTTATTTCTCATGCAGCTGCACATGCGAAAACCTCTACAGGAGCTTAACTGCTCTAAGGACTGAGTAAAATCCTGAACAAAGACCTTTTTAAGTATCAATATATGACACATACACTTAAATCAATTCACAGCAAAAATGATTCAAAGAAAAGTGCCCGATAAAAGCGTAAGCCAGTCTGAAAAGATGAAACATTTTATTGCACATGTCTGCAAACACAGAGGATGTAGTGTTGTGAAGTAGGAGTACAGAGGAGATATACCTTTATTTCTAAGGAATCTCATAGAAGATCTGGCAATCTAGATAAGCTTTTCACAGGTTGCGTTGACTCCACAGAGCATATGAATACTGATAGCCATCATTTACTCTGCTACATTTTTAGAAGTTCTGTATATCTAAAATTTTATTTTCCATCCCTACCCTTTCAGAAATAATATCAACATTGTTGTGCTGTTCATAAAAATGTGTAAATGTGAACTTGTGAAAAAATTTGCTGACGTGACAAATTGTAAACAATTCTAGTATGCACCAACAAGTACATTGATGCATGTTATTTCATTTAGTGGTGTTACACTTGCAAGCACCTTCTATACCTGTTCATGACAATGTCACATTTTGAAAAATAATGTAGTCAGTAAACAGCCCTCAATTTTTAAGAGCAATTTGATGATGTCTTTGTTGCTAACAGTATTTTATCTGAGATACAAATTCTGATATTATGATTGCAGCATTTTCTGTGTAATTTCTGTGTAATACTGGGATGTAACACTTGAAATGATCGCAGTGACTGTTATTTCTTTATGTGCTTATTTATTGTCATTTCTACAGTTCCTAACAGTTTAGCAACTGAGCACTCTTCTAACAATTATCAATGGAAAAAGTAAAAGCAATACCAATAGCCAAAACTTGCACCTGATGCTCAAAAAGAAGTACAATTATTCTAGAAATTTTAGAATTATTTTAGAAATTTTAAGTAGATCTTAAAGGTATGCCTTACCTTATTTTAAATGAGTTTTCTTTCTGGCATACTAGTGCATGAGACTTCTGTGAATAGCTTTTCAATTCATTTGCAATTCTGCAAAACAAAAGTTCTTTGGTTTTAATGCTACATAAAACAGATCTCTCCAAAATATACAGTAAACTAAA
This sequence comes from Grus americana, assembly GCF_028858705.1. Classification (NCBI taxonomy): domain Eukaryota; kingdom Metazoa; phylum Chordata; class Aves; order Gruiformes; family Gruidae; genus Grus; species Grus americana. The sequence goes on along the minus strand of NC_072856.1, from coordinate 23,218,927 downwards.
AAGTAAAAAAAAACAACCAAACAAACAAAAAAAACCCCAACAAACAAAACCACCAAAAACCATCAGATTAAATGCTCTATTTTTGATCTCTTTAAAAATAACATCTACTTTTTTATTATACAAAATTCTAAATGAAAAATCATTCAAGTAAAACCCAAAATATTTGACATTGTGAAAAGCTGAACTCTTAAAAGGGATATTATAAGAATGGATTGAATGTCCTTTCAAACTGGAGAATAGTGAGCATTAGACATTTTAAGTAAGTATTATGCTTGCTGTCTTAATTTGAATAATGGCTGGATGCTTTCTTGATGGAAAGCAAGAAAGCAACTACATGGATTGTTAATTGCTCTCTAACAATAATGAAAATTAGTTCTGTACTTTTGTAAGTGTGTATTCTTTCTATCAAACTAAGTATTTTTAGAACAAATGATCTTATATAGTATACCACCATGCTGGTGGAAATGAGGATAAAGCAAATGGCTAATTTCTGCTTTAATTAACTAGATATTCTTTAGTGTAAAAAAGCTTCATTTTTGTGCAAATAAAAGGTAGGGGTAATATCATTGAAAGAGGTAAATAATAGACTTGAGAAAACATTTAATGTAGCTATTGGTTTACTCTAAGGAGCCACGCTGAAAAAAATGGAAACAAAAAGCAAGAAGAAAGATAAGTTTGATCTTCTCTGGGACCAGATAATTGACTGGTAATTGACTGCAGTGGAAGTAGGCCCACGTACTTCACTCAGGATGCAGCCCAATGTTGTTGTTTCCATTCATTTGGAAACTTAAGATCACCATGACTTGATTAATAGTGAAAAAGAATTAAATCACTTTTACCTTTATTTGAATGTTGAATTACATAATGATTTTTTTTTTGTCTTTTGATTAGCTGTAGGTCATTTCTGAATTTGTTTATTCCATGAGCCAAAACTTAATACTTCAGCTATTGGCTTTCTTTGCTACCATTCAACTAGTGAATTCTAATGATTTATTTATTTTTTTAGGATATCTAGTCTTCTAGACTTGGGATGTGCAAGCATTCACTGAATGCTAGTTTTGTGACAGTATAAATACTCATATTGATAATACCTTTTTATCTGAGATTAAATATTATTTTATTTATAACATTTAATTTTTCATATTTATTGGCCAAAAATGGTTTTGGAATAAAAGAATGTAGAAAATAATAGTTGCTAAATATCCACAAACAAAAACTTTGGGTTTAGCATTTTAGAAATACATACATTACTTCTATAGAAATAGTAGGCAGAGGTTCTGTAGCAATAAAATTAGACTCCTGTAATTTTTTGTAGGGATATTTGCTTTCACAGATTTGAAGCTTGCACATTTATGTGCACATGAGTTTTGTTAATACATATGTACTTGTTCCTTTGGCAGGAATTGGCACAGTTGTGTTTCAAACACTTAAGGAGAGCTTTGCGTGCTGGTCATGAGTGATGCATTGTATGTCCATACTCTCTTTGGCAAAAGGAATCCAGCAATAATTCATTGGATCAAGTGCAGTGGACACATTGTTGGGGTCCTATCCAGATTCTTTCCTGAAAAACTGCATATAGATTATGTTGTAATAGATATCCTTTGTCTAGAGGAATACAGCTGGAGTTAGTTTTATTTTCCTTTCGGTATTATTCATAATGAATTCTTTGATACCTCATTTTATGTTTTTAGGGACACATAGCTGTCCTTTTGAATTCTTTTGATTTGTGAAAAGTTGAAAGCACTTAGAACTTCCCAACTTTGCAAAAGACTGTTGATAATCATATTCCTTTGTACACATTTAAAGATTTCCAGTTTTCCTTTGTAAAAACAATAATTCTGTGACACCTTCTCACAGAAGTGGGGTTTTTTTTGGATGCATTCCAATTTCTCTGGACATGACTTCCCACTTTCTTTTACACTTGCAAGAAAAAGCATTGCTGAATCCAAATCTGATTTCAAGGTCAATTTTATATGCAGAAAGATTGGAAGTATTATTACTCATTGTGTGAGTCATGAAGTGCATGTGGGATAACATAGGTTCTGCCTCTGTTAAACTGAGAAGTTAGCTTTCCTTGGATGACTTCTTTTAGCCTAAAGTAGAAAGATTCATATGCACTAGAAATAATTGTTACTTGTCACCCATTCTTTGTCCTTCTGTCTTGTTATTCATTGTATAAAGTACATGATCAAACTGGGCAATCTCAATACTACAGTTTGAGGAGGCAACAATCCATTCATGCCTTGTACTTGTGGTGCTGCTTCTCATCTGTAAACTACATCGACTTGAATGGCTATTTATTTGGTGTTCGTTGATTCCAACTTTCCCTTGGGAAAACATTCCTATTAACAAATTTCTGGACACTTGATAACTATGTCTTACATAGATTTGGGAGATGTTATCCAAACTTTGTTTCCATTTAATGCTGCATAGCTCAGTGTTCTAGTGTTGTCTTCCAAGAGACTTGACAGGTGTATGTATTCTCTCTTAAGTTTTAAGACAGATATAATTCACAGTTAAGAAAATATTATTTCAGATCAAAACTCTGGTCATCTTTGTTGTCTTCCCTTTGCTACAGAAATGAGAGCAACTGGTGTTAATGGCATAGTGTCGTGAATTATGCTTTCTGTGGTTTTCTTCCTAGGTTGGATTAGAAATGCATTTCTGACTATTGTCCCTACTTACTGTGCTTTGGTTCACATCATAGAGCTTTCTTGGAGTATTCAGGTGGAACTTAGCTAAAGGACACACAGTAGTAGACAATATCGGGTATTTAGGAAAAACATTGCAAATGCTTAAAACATAGCTGTTAGATCTTTAGCATCAACTATTTTGTTCTACAGATCTGATCTTGCTATACCACATTACTTGCTAATCTAAGAACTTACACTTAAAATGACAACAGCTTTTCAAATTACTGTTTAATAGACTCATATATTTTTAAAGATATACAATTTTCTTGTGTGTGTGTGTGATTTACTTGGAGTCTCTCTGAGTGATGCTCTTTTTTTGACACAACATAGTTCAAATGTTTTGTTATTTTTCATTATAAGCATTCTCAGTCATTTCTAGTGACATTGAATCATTGATATTTCATCCCCAATTTTTGTCAACTTGGACAAGAAATCACAAGATGCATGACCAGCAGGTCGAGGGCGGTGATCCTGCCCCTCTACTCTGCTCTTGTGAGACCCCACCTGGAGTACTGCGTCCAGCTCTGGGGGCCCCAGTACAGGAGAGACATGGACCTGTTGGAGCGAGTCCAGAAGCTGCTCAGAGGGCTGGAGCACCTCTCCTATGAGGACAGGCTGAGAGAGTTGAAATTGTTCAGCCTGGAGAAAAGGCAGCTCCGGGGAGATCTCATTGCAGCTTACCAGTACCTGAAGGGGCCTACAGGAAAGATGGTGAGGGACTGTTTATCAGGGAGTGTAGTGACAGGACAAGGGGTAATGGGTTTAAGCTGAAGGAGGGTCGATTTAGATTAGATGTTAGAAAGAAATTCTTTACTGTGAGGGTGGTGAGGCACTGGAACAGGTTGCCCAGAGAGGTTGTGGAGGCCCCATCCCTGGAAATGTTTAAGGCCAGGTTGGATGAGGCTTTGGGCAACGTGGTCTAGTGGAGGGTGTCCCTGCCCGTAGCAGGGGGGTTGGAACTAGATGATCTTTGAGGTCCCTTCCAACCCAAACTATTCTATGATTCTATGATTCTGTGATAACAAGAATGTGATTTTTAGATCTAAGCAACTTTCAGATATCTCTGGAGGTGACGTTAGGTAGGTATTTGGACCTTCTGAAGTTTTATAAATTACTCGCTTCTGTGTTTATTTGTAGATTGTCATCTGGCCTTTTTAATCACTTAGCTCCATGAATTTGACACTCATGCCTCAGCTCTGCAACAAAAGAATTGTATGTACTCTATGATTAAAGGAAACACCCCCCAAAAAATCCACAAAACTATTAACTGGAATCCTATAAATAAGATCAGTAATAGCACTTACGCAAAGAAAATGGATGCTGTAGCATTCACTTTTCATTTCACTGACGATATACCATTTAATTACCAATGTGGTACAACAACCTGAAGGTATATCACTATCACTGTTCAATATACACTTCAAAATAGAAGCCTTCTCACAATTGTTAACTATGAACTCAACAGTGTTTAATATCATTATGTACACTGCTGCATGTAGATATTAAGTGTAATATTTCTTTTCAGTGGGTTGGGAAATTGCATTAATATACCTTATAATTGCAGAACCTTCATGTGTATGTATCTGCTGGTAGGAATTTGTCATACCTTCCCTTTTTTGCTTACTCCACAAGGCTAGGAATTTATTACAACTTTTCTCTGGAGTGCCAGGTTTCTAGCTTTAACTCTGGAGGTTTCATATTCAAAGATAAGCCAGAATAGCAGCTGTTACATTAAAAAAGAGTTAATCTAGTATACAAGCTGCTATGAACTTTTTATATTTGGGATGAGATTCCTTTGATCAGTGGACACAAAAAGTCCACATTTTCCCTGGAAGCAGAGTTGACTGAATCTACAATTCTAGTCTATTATTCTCATTTTCTGAAACAATCTTTCCAAAATACAGTAATAATTTTTTGCTATGCTTATGAGAACATTTCCTCACATCCCTACCCTAATGAGGTGACCTTTATATGATATATCTGTTTCTTTGCTTGATATTGTATACCTGACCTTCTAAGAATTATCAGCAAGTATATGGCTATTGTGAGGTGAAATAAATTAGACATAAAAAGTACTCCTATTATCTCCAGTCCAACAGACTGAAATAAAATAATAAACCAGCATCTGAAAAAGGCTATAGAAGAGGACCGCAGTTCATAACTGTGTTGGGTTTGCGTGGCAAGGTTTTGGTAGCGGGGGGGCTACAGGGGTGGCTTCTGTGAGAAGCTGCTAGAAGCTTCCCCTGTGTCTGATAGAGCCAATGCCAGCCGGCTCTAAGACGGGCCCGCCGCTGGCCAAGGCCAAGCCAATCAGCGCCTCTGTGATAACATATTTAAGAAGAAGAAAAACACTTAGAGAGAGAGAGCTTTTGCAGCCGGAGAGAGGAGTGAGAAGATGTAAGAAACTCTGCAGACACCAAGGTCAGTGCAGAAGGAGGGGGAGGAGGTGCTCCAGGCGCCGGAGCAGAGATCCCCCTGCAGCCCGTGGTGAAGACCATGGTGAAGCAGGCTGTCCCCCTGCAGCCCATGGAGGAAGGATGAGGGGGTGTAGAGATTCCACCTGCAGCCCGTGGAGGACCCCACGCCGGAGCAGGTGGAGGCACCTGAAGGAGGCTGTGGCCCATGGGAAGCCCACGCTGGAGCAAGTTCCTGGCAGGACCGGTGGACCCGTGAAGAGGGGAGCCCATGCCAGGGCTGGTTTGCTGGCAGGACTTGTGACCCTGTGGGGGACCCCACGCTGGAGCAGTTTGCTCCTGAAGGTCTGCACCCCGTGAGAGGGACTCCATGCTGGAGCAGGGGAACGATGAGAGGAGTCCTCCCCCTGAGGATGAAGAAGCGGCAGAAACAACGTGTGATGAACTGACCGTAACCCCCATTCCCCGTCCCCCTGTGCTGCTGAGGCGGGGAAGGTTGAAGCCGGGAGTGAAGTCGAGCCCGGGAAGATGGGAGGGGTGGGGGGAAGTGTTTTAAGAGTTGATTTTATTTTCTCATTCCTCTACTCTGTTTTGCCTAGTAATAAATTAGATGAATTCCCTCTCTAAGTTCGGTCTGTTTTGCTCGTGATGATAATTAGTGAGTGATCTCTCCCTGTCCTTATCTCGACCCACAAGCTTTTCATTATACTTTTTCTCCCCTGTCTAGTGAATGAGGGGAGTGATAGAGCGGCTCTGGTGGGCACCTGGCCTCCAGCCAGGGTCAACCCACCACAGTCTTTTTTGGCGCCCAACGTGGGGCACGACAAAGGCAGTTTAGTATTAAGGGTGCTACAGCTATAGTAGTTATTAAGTTGCAAGCTCCTGTGCAGGTCAGGGGGTTTGTTAGCTGTGCTGCTTATCTCTATTTTGCTAAACTTAGGAACATGCTGATACAAACAATGGCTGCTCTGTGCTTTGGCCTAGTGTTGACGATCTTAGTGTGCTGGGGGAGCTATTTTGTGGGGAGGATGAAGGAACTTGAGAGCACGCTAGTACAAACAATGGTTATGTGCATGGCCCTGGCATCGATGTTACTGCTGTGCTGGGGGAGCTATCTTGTGGAGATGATGGGGGAATACACCTCTCTCTCTCTACCTGGGTTTGACGTGGATGGTTTCATTATGCAGGCTCCCAAGGTCCTTGTTCACCCTTATGTAAGCTCATTAATATTACTAATTAATACTGCTGGCATATTACGGGTGTTGTAGAGTTTGGTTTCGTCCTGGTTTAAGGGGAGACAACTTTTGAGTGAAGCAATAGTGAAACGTGCCCTGAGGCAGCCGGTCCCTGGGTGGCAGGGTGTATGGAAGGATTTGGGCAGGTTCCTAGGGCGATTATCACCTCCTATAGCCTGGGACTATAGGAGGTGAACACCTGAACAGGCAGGTAATCCCAGCAAACTGACACGCCACCTGATAGAAGGGTGCCTTGCCTACCCCAATGAAAACCAACAGCTTCTAGCGCTGTATTGGGGCCTGGCCTGTGCCTATCGAGCCACAGTGCAGTACTCCCAGAGGACTGTGGTTGAGGAAGGCACCCAAACTGCAGCTGAGGACACCGTGGCTGAGATAGGGACACAAACAATGACAACTACAGTAATTGCCCCAGTAGTAAAAAAGAAACAGTGGACCAGGAGGTTAACAGGTCCATATCATCGACTAGTAAGGGAAGAGGAAGAAGAGGAGGAGAGGTTTGAGCAGGAAGCCGGTCCTTCAGCAAAGAAGTGGGAGGAAGGAGTGAGAGAAATCAGACAAGAAGCAGAAACTACCCGGTCTCTGACCTCATCCGAACTTCAAGATATGCGGAAAGATTACAGCCACCAGCCTGGTGAGTAGATTGCTGCCTGGCTGCTTCGATGCTGGGATAATGGGGCCGACAGTCAGCAACTGGAAGGCAGGGAAGCCCAACAGCTGGGATCCCTTGCTAGAAACTGAGGAATTGAGAGGGGAATTGGAAAAGAGACAGCAATTTGCAGTCTCTGGAGATGGCTGCTTTCAAGTGTGAGGACAAGATACCCATTCAAGGAAGATCTTGTCAACTCCCCAGGAAAGTGGACCACCGCAGATGAAGGCATCCAGTACCTGAGAGAACTAGCAATGTTGGAAGTCATCTATAGTGATCTAGATGATGAGGAGGTCTCCAAAGATCCAGAGGATGTCCTGTGCACATGGGCCATGTGGAGGAAGGTGATTCAAAGTGCCCCAGCATCATATTCTAACAGCTTGGCAGCAATGTATTTCCCAGACAGGGACACACCAACTGTGGAGAAGGTGTCTTCTTGGCTTCAGAACTTTGAAGAAAACCTCTGTACCTCCTCCTCCCTATGGGCCAGCACATTGGCTGTCAGAGGTACCCCAAGAAATCAGTCATCTCCTGCTCCGGTCAGAGGGAAAGGGACCCCCAGGCATATGTCACATGGTACACTCTGGTTTTTCCTGCGTGACCAAGGGGAGGACATGAGGAAGTGGGATGGTGAACCCACCTTTAAGTTGGAAGCCCGTGTTCGTGAACTAAGAGGGAAGACAGCTGTTAAGAAGGGGACACCCAAGAAGGCCGTCAGTGTAGTTGCTACAGAGACACGAGAAGGCAAACAGCGATCTCCCAGATGTAAAACTAAAATCACCTCCCTTGATCCTGGTGAGGGGACTTCTGGTCTGTCACTGCGAGGGTCAGACAGTGAATACTCTGACCAGCAACAGGAATAGAGGGTCCCTGCCTTCGGCCAGGAGGAGGAAAGGGATGACTGGGTATACTGGACTGTGTGGATTCGATGGCCTGGCACATCAGACCCACAGAAGTATAAGGCTTTGGTAGACACTGGTGCACAGTGTACACTGATACCATCAGGGTATAGGGGCACAGAACCCATCCGGATCTCTGGAGTGACAGGGGGATGCCAAGAACTGTCCATATTGGAGGCTGAGGTGAACTTAACAGGGGACAAGTGGGAGAAGCACCCCATTGTGACTGGCCCAGAGGCCCCTTGTATCCTTGGCATAGATTACCTCAGGAGAGGGTACTTCAAGGACCCAAAGGGGTACCGATGGGCTTTTGGTGTAGCCACTGTGAACGCAGAGAAGATCAAACAGTTATCTACACTGTCTGGTCTCTCAGAAGATCCCTTTGTTGTGGGATTGCTGCAAGTTGAAGAACAACAGGTGCCAATTGCTACAAGGACAGTGCACTGGAGGCAATACCGCACAAATCGAGACTCCCTGGCTCCCATCCATGAGCTGATTCATCAACTGGAGAACCAGGGAGTCATCAGCAAGACTCATTCACCTTTTAATAGTCCCATATGGCCAGTGCAAAAGTCTGATGGAGGGTGGAGGTTAACAGTGGACTATCGTGGCCTGAATGAAGTGACACCACCACTGAGTGCTGCTGTACCAGACATGTTAGAACTCCAATATGAACTGGAGTCAAAAGCAGCCAAGTGGTATGCTACAATTGACATCGCCAATGCATTCTTCTCAATTCCTTTGGCAGCCGAATGCAGGCCACAGTTTGCTTTCACTTGGAGAGGTGTCCAATACACCTGGAATCGACTGCCCCAGGGGTGGAAACATAGTCCTACTATTTGTCATGGACTAACCCAAACTGCACTGGAAAAGGGTGGTGCCCCTGAACATCTACAATACATCGATGACATCATTGTGTGGGGTAATAAGGCAGAAGAAGTATTCAAGAAGGGAAAAAGAATAATTCAGATTCTTCTGAAAGCTGGTTTTGCCATAAAGAAAAGCAAGGTCAAGGGACCTGCACAAGAGATCCAGTTCTTGGGAATAAAATGGCAGGATGGACGCCATCATGTGCCTATGGATGTGGTCAACAAGATAGCAGCTATGTCTCCACCAGCTAACAAGAAGGAGACACAAGCCTTCTTGGGCCTTGTGGGGTTCTGGAGAATGCATATTCCAGTTTATAGTCAGCTTGTGAGCCCTCTCTATTGAGTAACCCAGAAAAAGAACTATTTTGAATGGGACCTTGAGCAACAGCAAGCCTTTGAGCATATCAAACAGGAAATAGCTCGTGCTGTAGCTCTTGGGCCTGTCCGGACAGGACCAACTGTACAAAATGTACTCTACACTGCAGCTGGGGAGCATGGCCTCACCTGGAGCCTCTGGCAGAAAACAGCAGGAGAAACCCAAGGTTGACCATTAGGGTTTTGGAGCCAGGGGTATCGAGGATCAGAAGCCCACTACACCCCAGCTGAAAAAGAGATCCTAGCAGCCTATGAAGGGATTCGAGCTGCTTCAGAAGTTTTTGGTACAGAAGCATCTCTCCTCTTGGCACCGCGATTGCCTGTGCTACACTGGATGTTCAAAGGAAACATTCCCTCTACACATCACGCAACCAGCACTACATGGAGTAAGTGGGTAGCACTAATCACGCAGCGAGCTCGACTGGGGAAACCCAATCACCCAGGAATCCTAGAAGAGATTATGGACTGGCCAGAAGGTAGAGATTTTGGACCACTGCCTGAGGAGGTAGCTCGTGCCCAAGAGGCACCACCATATAATGAGTTACCAGAAGATGAAAGGCGTTATGCTCTATTTACTGATGGATCCTGTCGTGTTGTGGGAAAACATCGGGAGTGGAAAGCTGCTGTATGGAGTCCCACACGACAAGTCGTTGAGGCCACTGAAGGAGAAGGTGAGTCAAGTCAGTTCGCAGAAGTGAAAGCCATTCAGCTAGCCCTAAAGATTGCTGAACGAGAAAAGTGGCCAGTACTCTATCTCTATACTGACTCCTGGATGGTGGCAAATGCCCTATGGGGGTGGCTACACCAGTGGAAGAAGACCAGTTGGCAGCGCAGGGGTAAACCCATCTGGGCTGCTGCATTGTGGCAGGACATCACTGCCCGAGTAGAAAACATGGCTGTGCAGGTACGTCATGTAGATGCCTACGTACCCAAAAGCTGTGCCACTGAAGAACATCAAAACAATGAACAGGTAGATGATGCTGCCAAAATTGAAGTAGCTTAAGTGGACCTGGACTGGGAGCGTAAGGGTGAGCTATTTGTAGCTTGATGGGCCCATGAAACATCAGGACATCTAGGGAGAGATGCAACATACAGATGGGCTCGTGATCGAGGGGTGGACCTGACCATGGAGGCCATCACACAAGTCACTCATGAATGTGAAATATGTGCTGCAATCAAGCAAGCGACATGAGTAAAATCCCCCTGGAATAGAGGGCGGTGGCTGGGTTTTCGATACGGCAATGCCTGGCAAATTGACTGTATTGGGCCACTGCCCCGAACACGCCAAGGCAAGCGCTACATACTCACCATGGTGGAAGCAACTACTGGTTGGCTAGAGATATTTCCTGTAAACCATGCCACTGCCCGAAACACCATCCTAGGCCTTGAAAGACAAATTTTATGGCGACATGGTACCCCAGAAAGGATGGAATCAGACAATGGAATTCAATTTCGAAATAACGTCATAAGCTCCTGGGCAAAGAAACATGGCATTGAATGGGTGTATCACATCCCGTATCACCCACAAGCCTCTGGAAAGATCGAGAGATATAATGGACTGTTAAAGACTATGTTGAGGGCATTAGGTAAGGGGGCATGGAAGCACTGGGATACAAATTTAGCAGAAGCCACTTGGCTGATTAATACCAGAGGATCTGCTAACCATCCTGGTCCTGCCCAAACGAAACCCCTACATACTGTGGGAGGAGACAAGGTCCCTGTAGTACACATGGGAAAGTGGCTGGGGAAGGTGGTGTGGATTGCTCCTCCCATGGGAAAAGGCAAACCCATTTCTGGGATTGTCTTCACTCAAGGACCTGGGTGTACTTGGTGGGTAATGCGGAAGGATGGGGAGACCCGGTGTGTGCCTCAAGGAGATTTAACCTTGGGGTAAAATAATCTGCAATGTGAGTTGTACGTTCTAGGAAGTAATGTAGAAGGAATGACCCAAACCAATGAAGAGCAAGTTTCGCAAGAAGCCAGATGAATGCAACAACAGCCCAAAGCAAGCCGGTGTTGGTGCCCAACAACTGAACCTGAACAGCCATCCTGACAGATTGGGCCCAAGTCATAGCCAGTTCATGAACATCTGGAGGAGCAGAGGAAGCTCATGGCATGGGAGAGTAACATCCATCTATTAAAGGACTGGAGATCATAGTTAATAAGAACTAAATGCAATGAAACGGTTATAAAATATATATATATGTATTAAAGTGCGTGGAGCGTGAGCATGACAGAAATGGTATGGAATAAGGGGTGGAGATTGTATTGGGTCTGGCTGAGATGGAGTTAATTCTCCCCACAGCAGCCCTCATGGTGCTGTGCTGTGTATCGGTAGTTAGCAAACTGTTGATAACGCACCAGTGTTTTGGCTACTACTGAGTAGTGCCAGCACACATCAAGGCTGTCTTTCCAACATTTCTTTTTCCCCAGCAGCAGGCTGGGGGTAGGCAAGAACTTGGGAGGGGACACAGCTAGGATTTGCACAGTAGCCATAGCAAGAAAATATTATAGTTCCAATGATGTTTCCCAATCCGTAATGATATCCCCTGTTTAGGGAATTTTTTCTACCATCAGTTGTGGTATTATTCCAAAATGTTCAACAGAAGCTGGGGTATAACAACCAGAGACTTACTATCTGTATTTGAATTATACCTCTGTTTCAAGAATTTCACCCACAATGTGTAAGTGTTTTGACTGAGACAGTTATAAATTAACTCTGAAAGTTTTTTTCCTCTTGACTACTTTTATGCTCTTGCAGACTTGAATAACCTCATCTGGAAAGCTTCAGGAAAATTTTGCTAAATATGTACTTTCTTGCTAGTATGTTAAACAATTACTAGCGATGTTACAAAAGCAGATCATAGAATCATAGGATCATTTAGGTTGAAAAAGACTCTTAAGATCATTGAGTCCAACCATAAACCTAACACTACCAAGTCCACCGCTACATCATGTCCTTAAGTGCCACATCTACACGTCTTTTAAATACCTCCAAGGAAGGTGACTCAACCACATGCCTGGGCAACCTGTTCCAATGATTGACAACCCTTTTGGTGAAGAAATTTTTCCTAATATCCAATCTAAACCTCCCTTGGTGCACCTTGAGGCCATTTCCTCTTGTCCTATTGCTTGTTACTTGGGAGAAGAGACCAACACCCACCTGGCTACAACTTCCTTTCAGGTAGTTGTAGAGAGTGATAAGGTCTCCCCTCAGCCTCCTTTTCTCCCTAGTAATTCTAAGACATTTAGCTCAAACAGGTTTCTTTAACTGGGGCATTTTTAACTTGTGGTGATTGTTTGTCCCTAAGTTTGTGTGCTTTTCAGATGTGTTGGTGACACTTCTACCTTTCTGTACAATTATGTCATTAACTCAAATGGACTCAGGAGTACAACTGTAGAATGACAAGGCACTGTATACATTGGAAACAATTTCAGGAAAGCTGAAGGCAACCAAAGTGCACTAAAGTCTTACTGTGTTGTTACTGTGTGTTTCAAGGGAAAGCATCACATTTTCTATACATAAAATCAAATTCTCTTGAAAGTATTTCTGAAAGAAAAAAAAAATGCAATGGTCACTCTTTTTGTCAATTCTTTAAGGGTAAGGCATTTTCCCAACAGTTTATTTTCTACTGAACACTGTAGAAAGCAACTTAAAACTTTCTTAAGGTGGTTTATTTAAGATTTGAGGAACTCATTTTGAGATAGCACAGGTGTTAATATTGCTAATGGTGTGCATTGTGCATTCAAAATCTGGACAGCTTAACTGTGTTACCCAAAAATCACTAAAAACTTAAATCTGAACTTGAACTCATGGTTCTACTGTAAGGAAACTAAATAATACAGCACACTTGATGCTATTATACTTATATGCAATATAGTATTCCTGAAGTAATGTTGGTAAGAGAACTGTATTTCAAATAAAGACAAAATCATGGATGGTTTAATACATTGGATTACAGCTTTTTGGAAATCAAACTGATGTCATGCACTGCACTGAGATATATATGAGGGAAAAAAAAATGTAAAGCACATTTTGCTATGACTGACACAGAGGTAAACAGTTCCATTTGTGATTGTTACTATGATAGCAAGTTCAAAAATTTCATTATAGGATGTCATTAATATAAAAAAATAGATTTAGTTCCTAAAGCTAACTGGGACAGACAGTCCTTTCCTTGCAGTGAAATTATTTATATAAAATGCCTTTTTAGCAGAACGTAATTATGGCAGAATGAATAGAAAATATTTAAGCCAAATGTAAGTCAGCTATAAACCTCACATGTTCATATCATAACAGCCTTATTTTCTTGAATGTCTTTGCTTTAGTCCATACTGAATATATGTTTTTAATGAGTGAAGGAAAATTGGATGACACATTGATAATGTGTTGAAGTCTCAGAGGTGGTCTGACAGTGAGGAAGGAGTTCAGTAGAAGAGCTAAGTGAATCTGAGCAGAGGAGTTGCCTAAGTCTTGCCTGAAGCTTTTGTGCAAATACCAAATATACATCATATGTAGTATCCTCATTGAGTTTTGCATAACTTCAAATCATGTGACTTTCTCATCGCTAGTCTCAAACACAGCCTTACCCTGGCTAAACTGTCAGAGATTGCCCTCTATAGTCCTTTTCCTGTTCTGTCACTTTAAAGATAAACTTCAAAGCTTTCAGGCTGTGTCCTGTTTGTCATCCATCATTCAATGTTAAAATATCATCTGAACAGCCAAGGACTTTATAGTGCTCCCCATGCTGATCATTAGATATAGCAGTTTTTAACAGATATTCACAATTGTTTAAGCCTTTCATGGCCATGATCTCTACAAAAATCTAAGTGGATAAGGCTGTCAGTGTACTGAGATTTGTTTCTTGTGCTGACCAGTTCTGTCTATATATCTTTGTTTCTTCTCTTGAATAGAAGTTGCGAACACTTTGTGGAAGTAATATTACTTTTTATCTTGTAGTTGCACAATGTCATTACATAGGATGCATAATAAGAATTGTACACAAGAAAAACAATTTGCATATGAAGTTGACATAAAAATGTTATATTCATAGCTATTATTGATATTGAATGAAACTGTTATAAATACAGGACTCTGGTATCGAAATACAAGGTTAAACAATTCTTAAGTAAGAGAATGTAATTATATCTAGTGTTATTTCACCAGTGAAATCCAGGGTTACTTGCCAAAGCGGTTTGTGAATTAGCATTACAGACCACAAATAGGAGTCTGTTTAGGATATAGCAAAGCGGGATAAAACAAAGTGGTTGCCAGAGGGGAAAGCTTGCTTAGTTCCTTGATCAGAGGCATGGATTTCTTCTGATAAATAAGATAAACACATTAACTTGGTGCTAGCATAATGAGTTATGTTGATTCTGAATGTTAACATACATACTCGCAATGTTATACCCCTGAATATTGCAATAAGATGTATTCATGCAACACAAGTGTTTAACATAAAATATTAGGTATACAATTACTGTTATGCTGATGATACTTATTATAGATTGTTAATGAATCAGTAACATCATTTAAATATTTTTATTTTTTCTATATACAAAGAAATTGAATGTTTCAAATCTTCAGTAATGAAACCTTAGTATTCTTCAGAATGTGAAATTGATAAAAGCAATAAAATACTGTCATTATAGAAGTGCAGTGAAGTCCTCCTCCCTCGGCTTTCATTTTATAAAATACACAAGCATGAAAGATGAACATATTAAAATCCTGCACTGCAGTTTTAAAGGATGCTCAGCCTTGTCTCATGATACAAATGGTGCCAAAATGGTCCTTATTATTACAGTTTCTAGGCCCCATCATTTTAATGTGTATATTCTCACAAATGCCTGGTGAGGAATGTAGGTACTGTTGGTTCAGTTTTACAGATAGGCTTAGAGAGATGTATACTTGCCCATGCCTTTGAAGGGAAAAGGAGCTGAGGTCAATCCTCTTGAGCCTCAGGAGCTAATTATTAGTCTGTCTTCTGTATAACTCTTGCAAAAGAAATTCTACATTGGCATATCTAGGGAGTGAGATCCTGTGTTTATTAACAATAGAGGTATGCCTGCACCAAAAGAAAATTTTTACTCACCCTTATTGAGAGGAACACGCTAGTGAAGACAGACAGAACAGCCTTTGTGTCTATACAGCTCTTTGTATCTGTACTAAGGCTACCAAAAGAGTTCTGGTTAATACCGGTGGATTTTATGATAGATCTTTTGACAACCAGGAAGTTGAAAAGCATGGCCAGCTTATTTCATATAGGTTGATTATTTCCTATAAAAGATCTCAAAATAGCTTTCTTTTTCACTCATGTTGGACAATCAAAAATTTTAAAGGCTCAAATACATTTTGAAGGACCCACTGACTTACTATTCTCAGAGTACAAATTTACTGGGAGGAGACTGCATTTAACATTTGAAATAGTTCTTTAAATATCTGATTGCTTTAGAGTTGTTCTGTTTGGGGAAGGGCAAATTGGAAAGATGGACTCCAGTCCATCTCCCAATTCAATTTTACAATTAGAAAGTTACAACTGAAATTCCAATCTTTTTGATTCCTGGGTAGATACCAAGCCTTTAAAACAAGATGAGATTTTTCATAGTTCTGCAGCTGAACAACCATTGATCTGCCAGAGGAATTGACTCCTGTGATCTAGACCTATGCTGATTTAACTAGATAATAGATAACTTTGTAGTATTATTCTTAAATGGAGGGGGAAAAAAAAGAGCAGCTTTTATTTAGTTAAAATTTAAATTATAATAAACTTGGTATTAATTAGAACAAGCTACTTCATTTTTCCAGAAATGTCATCCACAAAAGTATGTCTCAAAGTGAATTCTAATGAGAAAAACTATCTGAGAAAGCTGTGGGGGTAGCTAAGTCACAAAAGTTGTAGATCATGCCTGTATCTGTCCCATTTTGAAGTCTATAACCACTTTACCTGAAGATCTGGTACATAGCTCCTAGGACCCATAAAGAAGAATGGTTAAACTGGTTGTTAAATATTCAATGTCTACCTGTAGGGTGGACTCTTAAGCGCCACAGGGCTTTGAGAGGATTAAAGTTGGTCCTTTCTGAATGCTTGTGTTTCTTACTGGGATTTTAGGCAGCCTTTCATCCACTCTGCTGGTGCCTCGATAGATGGTCTTAGGGTATGATAAAGTCAGTTAGTGTTAAGATGCAATAAAATTCCACCAATTATTTGTGAAAATCACCGAGTAAGTTCTTGCAGTGGCTGGCATATTGTTTGACATTTTGAGACTGTTAAGTAAACTACAACACAGTTAATCACAAGTACATATTGCATCTCTTCTTCATTACAAGACCACATTTAATCTCACTTTCTATAACATATATTTAGGAATTCTTTGGACTACCTAGGACAGATAACACTAAAATAATTAACAGTATATAGAACCATTCCTGCTGAGTGAAATCACATTTCATGCTTCAGAAATAAAGCATTAAGAAAATCAAATATGAAGTCTCTGTCACAACAACAAGGAGTTTCTCTACAGAGTGACCATATTTCAATGACTCTTCCATAGGATTCTGGTATGGAGAGCAGTCTTTCTCTCTCCTGGGTGACTTCTGGCCAAACTTAGCATAGCAACACAAAAAGTGTGGACTGTGCAGCCCATATATAGATTCACTACAAGTGAGAGAATGCTGCTTTGCCCTTCTACCTTTCCCTACTGTCTGCCGAAATAAAGGTAAAAGAAAAAACTTAGGGATCATAAACATCAATATTCACCCACAGTGAGAGATTCTTTGAAGAAAAGTGAGAAGCAGTAACAGTAGGAAAAAGTCAGAAAAAAAGGATCAATGTAAAGTAGCATTAAACCTGTATCTGATTTATACATGGAAGATAATAGTTCTCTTGCATACTTCTGTGGGAAAAAAACCAAACAACATAGAGTTGCAAGTTTCTCTATAAAGCAGCTTTACTAATGCAAGTTAAGAATTACTATTGCAAAGTTAAGTGATTTCATAAGTAAACTGTAAAAGTGGTGAGAGGTATGAAGAAATGTAGTTAAAAGTGAAATTATAAACAGGCTAGCATTAGATGATGGTGAGTTGATAGCTGCATGCACATTTTAGGGTGCAGATTTGAATGAGGATAATTTTAATGTAACAAATGAGGAAACAGGAAAAGTAGAATGAAATTAGAAAGGAAATTTTCTATTAACTGGAGGATCAGTTTATATAAAATGTTTTGGGAAATGGTGAATTTGGCATTTGGTACATTTTAGTTCAATTGGTAGATATAAAATGTAGAACAGCAGAAAGTCTGGCACTGAAAGGAAGTGGTTTGCATAAACTAGATTGCCTTTTTCATCTTTTGAGTATTTAGTTCTATTTCTCACTTGAACTGGCTAGTTTGGACAGGCTGTGATTATTTCTATTTTTGCTCATCTGATTTTAACTTTGACCGTCTCTAAGCTTTGTCAGCGGAAACAACACCGACAAAGAAATGCTCTCTCTTTTGATTTGTATTTTTGGATCCTGAATGGTCAAATGAATACTGAGCTTTTCTACAGCTTTTCAATACAGCAGCTGGGCCTGCTTCTGTGTTGCCTTTTAAACTGCTCACTGCAGAGAGAAGAGAGTGCAAGGTCTGAGTGCGGGGATTAGCCGTGCAAGGCAAGCCGCTGTCTGATTGCTGGAGCACTCATCCGTCACTAGTTAGACGCAGAACCCTCCCGTGGTGTCTTCTCAGCAAGTAGTCTTCTACTTACGGTCAGGAGGCATGACTAGTTTAAAGTGTATTTCCCAGCAAATATATGATGGATTGAAAGACTGTTATACTCTGAGTACTGCCTAGAGACATGTATTTTATTAGGAGTAAATATCTGTGTAACCGTTATCTGCCTTCACTATTTGCTACAGTGTTGTCAGCTCTCATACATTAAGCAGAGTCAAAATAAATAATTAAAATCATAGCATCAAAGGTTTTCCTCAAAGTTTCCTATGAAAAATAGTGCCAATTGAGAAGGAGCATTTTTACTCTATGATAATTTTGTCTTGGCTTGTATGCATATATCTTTGTGTACCTAGAAGCCTGCAGGAATATTTGGAGCAATGCCACTTGTGAGGGGATGTGGAATATTTTATATGTGAAAGTTTCTTAAATGAGCACTGTATGCATACTTGATAGTGTCTGGTCACATAAAAGAAAACTTGGTTATCTACTATAGAGGTCTCAGAGGACTTTTTGTAAAATACAGAGATGCTACTTCTAGCATATTAGCTAACAGCTTTAAATTCAGTGGAATTTTATTTTTATAAAATCTCTTTGTAGTTCTAGTTGCATACAAAACTCTCATAATCATGTGTGATATAGCTAGTTGTTCTCATATTATGTTCCACTTACTGTTTATGTTTAGGAAGTATTTATTTTTTTTTAAATCCATGTCATCACAAATACCAAATACTCACTCGGCTCCAAAGATGTGTGCCTGAAGTGTTCTTTGTTTTTCCAGAATGTCCTTGGACTCTGGCAGGCCCATAGGTGACTAGGCAGAAAATCAGGCAGGTTGTTGTTTGCAGCCTTTCTGCATTTCATCAACAATTCATAAAAAAACAATCTGCTTTTGCAAAATGCTTCAGTTTGGCAGATGAGTGTTTTGTGACAAAAGCTCCATTTCATCAGAAAAATCCTATTGAGTTCTATTCATTATGTGACGGAAGAGAGCTGAAACAGATGCATTTCAGTCTACTAATCACAGACCATGACTGATTGACTTTTCATCTTATCTCTATCTTCTTTCTCTTAATTGTTAATATCAATACCAAGATGGGAGCTACAAAACCTGCAGACTGCATTGCAACTTTTTATATTGGCATGTGTTGAACATGTGTTTTCAAAATTAGCACTGAGCACCTATGTAGTGAGCATCTCGTGTGGTACACCATCCTCTCAGCTAATGGTGCTGTGGTGTGCTTTGAAGACAGCATTTGCAGATCACTTAGACTTCAGATGAATCCTCAGGACATGTATGTTGGTTGATAGCATCTAAAGTACACGTGAAAGATAATAACATTTGTAAAGGAAATTAAGGCTCTGGTCAGGACAGTATTTAAATATGATCTTAACTTAGAAGTCAAAATGAATGTAGGTATGGGACTGCAGATGAATTAGCGTATACAAATCTTTTCTTGAATTAATGACTGCACTCTGAATAGTTGAAGAAAACTACAGTCAGCAAAGAATGCATCTAAATTGTGCACTGAATATGATAAATAGGACAGTCGTGACCAAATATGTAGCTTCCCAGTTAGAATAACTGAATAGAATAAACATCATAATTTCTTTAATATTGAATATTGTTGGGAACACAACTTGTAATAAAATTGTTGACATTCGCAACAAAGATAAGGCCTCAGAATTAACTATTCTGATGACTTTTTGGTTTTCTGTGTCATTACTATTGTTTTCTTTAATTAGGATGAGGTTTTGTGAGAAAATACCCGTCATCAAAAAGAAAACTTTTCAAGAAAACATAACAGAAATTTTCTAAGACTGAAGATTCCCCATCCCCTCCCTCCCCCCTTTTTTTTTCTTAAGTAGAGATGTCCTCCAGAATAGCCAGTAACTGTGTGGTTAGGACACTCTTGAGGAACACAAGAAACTGAAGTTCAACTTATTGCTTTGCCCTGGAAACATCACCACTCTGCAAATGATCTAGTCACCTTGAGGCACAGCAATGTTATGCTGTTTCTCGATTATACAGTAAAATGTAGTTAATGTGTTTGTATTATGACTTTTAGAGCTTTCACTACAAAGAAAATGTATGAGAAAATACTACCTTTTTTAGGATAGACACTTGTCCAGCTAGTGTAGAGACGCTTGATATACCCTGAGGGCAGCTTTTGCAAAATGTCAGCTCTGAATAACTTTCAGCGAGCAGTGCAGAAGAAACAATAAATGAAGATTCCCTAGTGTTGTTATATTTAAAGAAACTGAGAAAAGTAGTATACAGAGGAATAGCTCTGTGAAACTTGATAAATTGCTACAAGTCAAGAGGTCTGACTAACACATATTTTCCTTCAATCTAAAGCCTACTTTCTGGTTTTATGCACTAAGAAACAATAAAAAGAGGTTTTCCTCCTGGTCTGTGTTGCTGATTTGTTGGTGTTTCCAATAAAAAGCCAAATTTCTGAGGTCATTTTTTTCCTTAGCCTTGAATTACCAGTGGGTGAAACGTGAAGAAAAAGATAAGACAAAGAGAAAGGGGGAGAGAAAAACAAGTATGGCTTTATTAAGGCTTATTTTCTTTCTTTGCTTACATCCAGAACCTAAATTTACTTCTAGATCTTGGCTGAAGCATAAAGAATGGAGGAACTGTTTTAACCAAACAGTTCTCGCCCTTTGTACTGAACTTCATAGTATGGGCTTCCATCTTTAATTTCTACTTTGTGTTAAAAGCAAACAGAGGTTGTGATGTTGAGAAGTAAAAGGTATTTTCATTTCCCCACTTTGATTTTATTCCTGGGAATTCACTTGTATTGCTTTCCTGCTTCTCTTTTTGCAACTAGAACACTCAAAACAAACAAAGTCATAGGACTTGGTTATTCTAATGAAAGATATAATGCAAAGTGGTAGGTTAATTACCTACAGTGCCTATATAAGGTACATTAGATGATAAATGAGGGTTCAAGTATATATAATAAACACAGTATTTAGCCATTAAATTAACAGATTATTTACTATTATTCTTGAGTTCCTCCTTTGAAACTTATATAAACTTTAATGTGTCTATGTTGCTCAGTAAGAGGAACTTAAATGCTTAAAATATCTAGAGACAAAAAAGGTAGTATGGTGAATTACAAACCTCTCACATTTATGCTAACATTGTGGTTCTCTACCTGATCTGGGAATCCAAAAGGAAAAAGAAATTTATTTTATATCCATGAATAAGAAAGTTCATTAAACTTCAGGCTTCTTGGGAAACAGTTTAGTATCGATTGTGGGTAAGACAAGAAGGCTAAGAACTGGGAGGCTTGGTTTCCGTATTAAATTCTCACACAAATTTTCTCTCTGACCCTGGACAAATTAATTATTTTACATTCAACAGCTCAAATCTAGTCACTTTTTTAAGTCAGTCACTTAAATCAAAAGAAAAAGAATTTAATTTCTTGATCTTTTGAGTATATGTAGATCTGGCTAACGTGAATGAGAATTGCTACTGCTAGCTTGGCTCTGTGAAAATAAATTTTATTTATTAAGAGCCTAAAAATGGCTACAGATATTAGTATAAGGCCTCAGTCTTCAAACCACAGAAGTGTGCCATTGCTAGCTAACTGCTTTTTATCTGAGACTGAATACTCTGCATTTTTTTAAATCTTGGCATTAATCAGTTTCCTAAGATAGAATGTTTTCTGACCTTTTCAGAAGTGACTGCAGCTGGCTTAACTAAATTCTACTGAAGTTAGCTGCAATCTTTCTAAAATTCTACAACCATTTTAGCTGGGGCAAAAGTGTTCTCGAACAGGTTTTGGGTTGGTTTTGGGTTTTTTATTTTTTTTCCAGCTCCTGGGCACTATAAAACAACTGTTCCATTCCCCTAGTGAAATAATTGTTATTTAATGATGAATAAGTGTGTTCTTGGGGGATTCCTTCATGATGTATTCATGCGTATTATGAATAAAGCTAGGCCTCCTATGAGCCCTGGTTTATAGCATTTTATAAAGTTCTGCAGTATATAGATAATAAAAGCTTTTGAGAAAGATTTTTGTTCTCCTTTGTTTACCCTCTTCATTATTTCATCCAATTTCTTGGTAAGTGTTGCTTCTACAAATCAAACAGGGTCTTCACTGTGTTTTGTTTTAAAATCCTCTCTAACAGTAAGCATGTAAAATCTACTGGTACTGCAACACAGAAAAATTGTTATATTGAAGTACTTTATTTTAAAATGTCAGAAAAAGGAATGAGAATCAGATCTTACACAGTGATGGAAAGCTGAACATTTGTCTCACACTGACAGCCAACATCTTCACTATTTATATTACACAGGAAATACAAGGAACATCAGTTACACAGAAAATTTTGTCCCATTTCTAAAGAAACATATCAACTAAAATACTCCAGATAAAACCTGAAATAGATAATTCATGCAACACACATTCAAGCATACCAGTGTGATTACTGTATAGGGTTTGCTTATTATCCACTAATGACCAACACAATTCTTCATATGTAAGTGTATATAGAGAGATTTTGCAATATATAGCAAGAGAATATCTTCTGGTTTTAAACATCTGATAGATGAATCATAAAAACATCCATACATAATTTCTTTTGTCCTTAGTCACAGTCTTCTGGAAATCAAGCTGGTATTTATGAGACAAGGATTTCAGGGAGTGGGGAGTGTTGAAAGACCAAAGCTGTGTATCTGTTTTTTGGTATGGTTTTAAGTATGGAAGCATGAAAACAGTTACCTCTGCTACTTACTGGTCAATACCAATAAATTAAAAAACATTTAAAACAACAGATTACCTAGTCCCATTGATGCTGTTGCAAACTTTTCCATTGATTTTAATGGAGCTGAGATTTCATTTGAAATGCTCAGTTTTCATGTCTTAATATATTCTCATGTTAGCTCAATCTTCAAAAAATGACTTTTTTCAGTGGTTCTTTTATTGCATGTACCAGTCCCCAAGATGAATGCAAGTGAATATTCTCTATCCTCTGTACATCTGTAGCAAGTATTATTAAACTGTAATATAAAAGCTTTCCTAGCATTCATAATTCATGTAACCCTGTGCATTGTGGAGTATATTTGGGAATAATGTCATGATAGCATGTACATGATATCCATAAGCACTAGCTAGCACCAAAATCACTTCCCAAGACATAAACTATCCATAAGCTTTGAAGAAATTCCAATGTTTATCCAAATTTTACAGCTGAGGAGTTTCTTATATAAACTTCCAATTGAGATTCAATGTATTTGGAGTTGAGCAGTGGTTAACTCAGGTTATTCTTGTGTTCAGTTTTCAATAAAGCCTGGTTTGGCTTTAAATAGTTACATGGAATTGCACTTTTGGTTAGCTTTTGCCCATGGTTACAGCTTCAGGTAACTGCTATTTTCAATGAGTAAAATGTTAACTGCTACTTCAGGCTATGTTTTGGGGGAGGTGGGGGGTGTGTATTTGCTTTTCTGTGCATTTAAAACAAACATTTCATTTGTTTTAGAAATCTAGTTGGTTTTCTTGTTTTAATTCTCCAGACTATATATTCAGTGCAATATTTTATGTAATGTTCAGTAATATTCATGAGGTGGCTGTTAAACCATCTTACATGTACCTTCTGTAAAGTTGCTCTACATTTTGCTGCATATCTCACTTTAAGAGTTCATTGCATAACTGCTTTGATCCATTTTAACACTGTGGCATTGTTTCATATTGTCTATGACTACAGCTCAATCATTATGAGTTAATTTCCCATCATCTTTAACTGAATTAGTATAATTTATGTATGTATCAATCATAGCATATTCAGCTATAGCATTTTAATTTATTTCCTTTAATCTTGGATTCACTAGTCTTATTCTCTGCAGTCTCATTCATATGCCTTGGTTTTGCATCAATTTCAACAGCTCCGAGTGGAAATGACATGGCTTGAGATTACAGGTTGCTTTCTTTCAACACTCATTTACATTCAGCTATATCTTTAAGGTTAATTGTTCTGTATTCATTTTCTACCCTACTACATGTACCAAAGTTTTAGACCAATTAATCTTTGAATATTATTTTTAACATTTAAATCCAGTAGTATGATTTCATATGGTTTCAGAGCTGACTAGCTGTTATTGTAGATTCAATTTCTATCTTTCATTGAAAAGATGTAAGATCAGTAGCTGCTCACTTCTTCAGTTTATTGTTTATAGCTGTAGTTAGTTCTAAAAATGCTTCTAAGTTCTTTTGTCACAGGTAGCTTTGTAGGAAACGATAAGTTTTAGTCTTTAAAACGTTCATTGCAACATTGGAGTTTGCTTACAGCTTAGGTTTAACCACTGCTTGGTCTGTGGACCAGATCTGCTCCTAGTTATGGGAGTGTTCTTCCATGGATTTATAGTACACAGTCCAAAATAAGTATATATTCCACAGTATATTATGACCTGATATTGTTAAGACTCTTTTAATTTTTTTAAAATAAGAAATCATTTATGCTATTCTATCTAATTCATGTTTTACAATGTAGATGCCTCAGGGCAGAGATTAATTCTTGCTTGAAATGCATGTACTTGAATATTAATTTTATGACTGCAATGGGAGTTTTGGGGTTCTGCTGAAATGAAGCTTCCAGTAATAATATTTTGTGAAATTTTATAATTTTTACAATTTAAAACTATATTATTTTCATTTAATAGTTTTGTACTACTGAGTTCAACAGCATAGCATCATTAGTTCAAATTAAGATAATTATCACTAATGAAGCATGAAATATCCACCAGCCAGATTGCAGTTAACAGCTTAGCTTTCTGTATTTTGTTCCAAATATGTTAGTCTGCTTTCTATGTTTTACTTCTTATAAGATAATTCTATTTTATCAAAATGCAGCCAATTCTTTAGCTAAGACAATTTCATTCTGAGTTGAAGGTAGTAACAAAATTCAAAGTTCAGATTTCAAAATAATGAATCTTCAAAC
Source organism: Grus americana (assembly GCF_028858705.1). Classification (NCBI taxonomy): domain Eukaryota; kingdom Metazoa; phylum Chordata; class Aves; order Gruiformes; family Gruidae; genus Grus; species Grus americana. The sequence continues at coordinate 23,194,119 of NC_072856.1, read as the reverse complement.
ATTTATATTGCACATACTACTCAGAAATGAAACCTATTCCTTTACATTCGCCACATTTATGAAAAGATGGTTTAAACATTGCAGGAAAATTTGTAACTTTTGTGACTTGATTTTCATATTATATATTTAATATTAATTAACTATAACAATTCCGTTTAAGGTATTATATTGTTCATAAGCAGGTAAGAAAACATGACAAAGAGTCAAAGGATTGCACACCAAAGCGATTACGCCAGTCCTTAATTTATGATATGGGATTATTTCGTACAAAATTTCAAGTACTGTAAGTAGAATGTGTGCTTCAGTGTTTTAATGAAAGGTGTGTGAGGCAAACCATATTTCAAAGTAAAGTAGTGAAAATGGACAGAAGAGAACTCCTCGCAGTCACATTGACTGAAGAACAGGGCTAGTGAGTGCAAGTGGTGAGACCAACTCATGGTCCATGCCCCAAGTGCAGCTCAGGTGGTCATTGATTAACATGGGAGAAAGTAGGACAAAACCCAGAAACTTCTTTCCTTGTACCCAGACTTCCACAACTTAATATATCACTTTTCTTACAGTTGAATCTATTTAGATTTTCTTTTTTTTTAATAAAAATTGCTGCAAAAAAAGGCAAATAACAACACCACATATTGAAGTAGCCCATATCACATGCAAAAGTATGATTCAGTAAATTATTTATATGCCTGGAGTGGGTTGAATTGTTGTGTTGCTGCTTGGTTGTTTGGAAATTTTTTTTTTTTTGCCACACTTTTCTTAGACAGCTGTATAAGCAAGAACTTAGAAGGAAATAATTTCATTACCAAAGACACTTGAGATTATGCTTTATAAAACTTTTCTATTTTACCTGTCTCCTGAATTTATGAGATACCAAATGTGGTTAGGAAAGTAATTTGAAGTAATGCTATGGCCTTAATGCAAAGGAAGTAGTAAAACTTGTAATAATATCAGAGGCAGTAGATCAATGTGACCTTCTATAATGAGCTAAAAAGTTGTGAAGCATTTGTGAATCACTGAAGTGAATTTCTTCTTTACACTGAAATATTTTTATTTGGATACTTTAGAGAAGTGATATACCTCTAGCTGATGTTTATCAACAACTTTTTAGACACATCTAGCCCTCACAGGTTCTTTTAAAGCATACGCCTTCAAAAATAGTTATACAATGCTCAGATATCATGTAAATTGACTATGTAGGTACAAGGAAGCTTAACAACATGGTAATATCTGTTTGGTCGTTCAAGTACAATACTTCTGTCTTCACTATCATACCAGGAGATTAGTACTGTATAATCCTATCTGGGCTACTGGGAAACAGACATCTGCAAAACTAGATGAGTCACTATCCATGTCCGTGGTCTATCCCTTCTACCGGAAAAACCTCAGAGGGCCAGAGACGCTCCCTGAGTTATTAAAGAAGTGATGTGTCTTATCAGAACAGACAGAGCATTCTTTATGTCCTTCAAGGGCAACAAATCCTTATTAGTCCAATATGTAACCTGATGAAAATCTGAATATGTTGAATTAGTTTGTTTGTTCTTTTTTTTTTTCCCCAGCAGACTTTTCCATTTTAGATTTTGTACTTGATAAATTTTGCAGTGAGCCTGAAAAAATTTCCATAATGAAAATAGCAAACAATAATGGTACTCAAGTTTAAGTAGTGCCTAAAATTACAGAAATGAACCTGGATTTGTTCTTTTTTTCTTTGCTGTAAAGAAAAGGCTGTCCTAGCACAACTGTATCTGATTCCTGGCTGAAACTTATGAATATGGGTTTGGATGGGCTTCTGCTCCAGACCTTAAATAAAAATGAAACTAATAAAACATCTGCAGAAGTTTGCATTTGAGACCTAAACTTCTCATAGAAGCGTTGTTGCAAGTGTTTTCTTAAGTGATGACGCCATCCTTATCCCGTATTACTATTAAAAAAATCTGATGTGAAGTCTCACTTTCATATCATTTATTTTTTATTATAATTTGATGAGGAAAATGTCAACAAAATTAAGTCAAATCAAGGTACTTTCCTCAGGGGGAATAGATACATACCATATAGTTATTTTTGTTGCCATTTTCTGTAGCAAGAAGGTGAAATCTGGGATTTTCTCTTCTGGGAAATATCACATACAATGTTTTGTTAGCCAAATAACTCCTCTGTGGCATTTAGTAGCGATGATATTGCAACTATTTAGTAGCAATGATATGCAAACTATTCAAAGATGGTCTATAGCTAACATCTACCCCTAATCAGCTGTTGTGCTAATTAGGAGTACTAGCAGAAATTTAGTAGAAAGAAAGAGACTGCATTAATTCCCACCACTTCTGATCAGCCTACAACTTTTTATTCTTACAGGTGATATTTATAGAAGAAAATACAACAGTGTTAATGTTTCTAAAAGTACTTTAACTGTCAGCACATCTGAAGGCAGTTGCTCCATCTGCTCCTACTAATTCAATTTGCTTTAACTTTGTATTGCTCCAATACGTCTGTTCACATTCTTTTAAATGATGGTAATACACAGGAACATGGGTTAGAGAATAGATGTTACGTTTTACACTGTTATTTAAGAGGCAAAGGTAAAATTCTGCCTCATCTCACCCTGTTTTGTCTTAGTACCACTGTCATCTTTAACAATGCTTTAGACTAAAGCCATGTGACATACTTACTGAATCTCAAATGTTTTACAAATGGTGTAAGATTTGTTGCTATATTTAAAAAACACAGTATGTATTCATGACAGTTCACTGGCACTGGGGGAGGTTGTACCGATGCCAAATTTTGCTAATCATATTTAAGTCACAGACCTGACTTTCACAATGCCTAGATGCTACTGTTTTCCTATGTGCCATCAGGAAACAGAGATGGCAAAGCGCTTGCCCACTATCTGTTCCTTGTAAGAACTGGTAAGCAGCTTCTCATGGTCTCCATATTCTTCCTACAGCTCATAGAATCATAGAATCATAGAATGGTTTGGGTTGGAAGGGACCTCAAAGATCATCTAGTTCCAACCCCCCTGCTGTGGGCAGGGACACCCTCCACTAGACCACATTGCCCAAAGCCCCATCCAACCTGGCCTTAAACACTTCCAGGGATGGGGCCTCCACAACCTCTCTGGGCAACCTGTTCCAGGGCCTCACCACTCTAACAGTAAAGAATTTCTTTCTAACATCTAATCTAAATCGACCCTCCTTCAGCTTAAACCCATTACCCCTTGTCCTGTCACTACACTCCCTCATAAACAGTCCCTCACCATCTTTCCTGTAGGCCCCCTTCAGGTACTGGTAAGCCACAATTAGATCTCCCCGGAGCTTTCTCTTCTCCAGGCTGAACAATCCCAACTCTCTCAGCCTGTCCTCATAGGAGAGGTGCTCCAGCCCTCTGAGCAGCTTCATGGCCCTCCTCTGGACTCGCTCCAACAGCTCCATGTCTCTCCTGTACTGGGGACCCCAGAGCTGGATGCAGTACTCCAGGTGGGGTCTCACAAGACTGGAGTAGAGGGGCAGGATCACCTCCCTCGACCTGCTGGTCACACCTCTTTTCATGCAGCCCAGGACACAGTTGGCTTTCTGGGCTGCAAGTGCACACTGCCGGCTCATGTTGAGCTTCTCATCAATCAATACCCCCAAGTCCTTCTCCTCAGGGCTGCTTTCAATCCATTCCTCACCAAGCCGACAGCTGTGCTTGGTATTGCGCCGACCCACGTGCAGGACCTTGCACTTGGCCTTGTTAAACTACATAAGGTTTGCACGGGCCCACCTCTCCAGCCTGTCAAGGTCCCTCTGGATGGCATCCCTTCCCTCCAGCGTGTCGACCACACCACACAGCTTGGTGTCGTCGGCAAACTTGCTGAGGGTGCACTCGATCCCACTGTCCATGTTGCCGACAAAGGTGTTAAACAGTGCCGGTCCCAGTACCGACCCCTGAGGACCGCCACTCGTCACCAATCTCCACTTGGACATTGAGCCGTTGACCACAACTCTTTGAATGCGACCATCCATCCAATTCCTTATCCACCAAGTGGTTCATCCATCAAATCCATGTCTCTCCAATTTACAGACAAGGATGTCGTGCGGGACAGTGTCAAATGCCTTGCACAAATCCAGGTAGGTGATGTCAGTTGCCCTTCCCTTATCCACCGATGCTGTAACCCCATCATATGGATGCTGTAACCCCATCATAGAAGGTCACCAAATTTGTCAGGCATGATTTGCCCTTAGTGAAGCCATGTTGGCTGTCACCAATCACCTCCTTATTTTCCATGTGCCTGAGCATAGTCTCCAGGAGGGTCTGCTCCATAATCTTGCCAGGCACAGAGGTGAGACTGACGGGCCTGTAGTTCCCTGAGTCTTCCTTTTTTCCCTTCTTAAAAACGGGAGTTATGTTCCCCCTTTTCCAGTCAGTGGGAACTTCGCCGGACTGCCAGGACTTCTCAAATATGATGCTCCACAGCATGTTTCTTATAGAGTGCTCAGTGTTCTGTTATTGTCTCATTTTCTAAGGTATCTGCATAGTCAAAGCATTGCCTTCCTTTATATAATGACCTATGATGGGGAAAAAAAAATCTTTTTCATGCTTTTAAGAATAATTTGTTGACCTGTACCCATAATCTTGATTGGGGTTAAGCAGCAGTGGAACTGCTAAACTACCTATGCAGCTCAAATGAATGTTCACATTGTGCTGTTGCCTGAAGATATCTATCACAATTGAGATGCAGTCATGCCAAATGCTCTCTAAGTTATTAGGATACTTTTCATAAGAACTTTGTAAACTAAGAAGTTATGTAGTACTGAGCAGATCGCAGGTAACACAACTTTAGCTGTAGGAGGTAACATAGTTTCTTCCCTAAAGAAACATTTATTTAATATCGTAAAACATCTGCCTGAGGTCCTAATACTGAGAGAATCCTTGAGTGAAAAAAAAATGTCATGAAAGTGGAAAGTCATTTGTAGGAGGGAAAGGAATAGATTTCTATGATCCAGCAGAAGACACTGAGATGTGAAATTAATTGCATTTATGGTTCACTTCTGCAAATGAATTGCAGAATTTATTTAACAAGGCCTTTCTGAAATTTGAAGATTTAGCACAGACTTATACTAATAAAAGAAAAAGAAAAAAAACAAAAACAAACCACAACCCTTTCTCCTACCATAATGGCATCCTATTATTAACCTTCTTTCCTACGTTATCACTTTACTGGATGAACATACATTAAGGAAAAATGAAGCCTAGCTGTGTATTGTGTACAAAGTGATTCTGCTGGATTATTCATAGAACTGATGATTCAATTAAAAGAACGTTTTTCTTTCTCAAGTGTGAAATTCCATGCAAGTTGAAAGGGAGCCTTAAAAACAGTAGTGGGTGCAATCATATTTGGAATATGTCAGATAATCATGTCATTTTTCAATAATGAATTAATATAGTAACATTTTTCACATGCACAGTGTAATTACTTTCCTCTGAGGATTGCAGAATAATACAAACAGTACTTAATTAGGCCTCTAAACACCCATTTGAGGTAATTATTGTCTTTATCTATTCATAGGTGTGTTAGGTTTGCATGGCAAAGTTTTGGTAGCGGGGGGGCTACAGGGGTGGCTTCTGTGAGAAGCTGTTAGAAGCTTCCCCTGTGTCTGATAGAGCCAATGCCAGCCGGCTCTAAGACGGGCCCGCCGCTGGCCAAGGCCAAGCCAATCAGCGCCTCTGTGATAACATATTTAAGAAGAAGAAAAACACTTAGAGGGAGAGCTTTTGCAGCTGGAGAGAGGAGTGAGAAGATGTAAGAAACTCTGCAGACACCAAGGTCAGTGCAGAAGGAGGGGGAGGAGGTGCTCCAGGCGCCGGAGCAGAGATCCCCCTGCAGCCTGTGGTGAAGACCATGGTGAGGCAGGCTGTCCCCTGCAGCCCATGGAGGAAGGATGAGGGGGTGTAGAGATTCCACCTGCAGCCCGTGGAGGACCCCACGCCGGAGCAGGTGGAGGCACCTGAAGGAGGCTGTGGCCCATGGGAAGCCCACGCTGGAGCAAGTTCCTGGCAGGACCGGTGGACCCGTGGAGAGAGGAGCCCACGCCAGGGCAGGTTTGCTGGCAGGACTTGTGACCCCATGGGGGACCCACGCTGGAGCAGTCTGCTCCTGAAGGTCTGCACCCCGTGGGAGAGACCCATGCTGGAGCAGTTCGTGAAGGACTGTAGCCCGTGGGAGAGACTCCATGTTGGAGAAGTTCATGAAGGTCTGCACCCCGTGAGAGGGACTCCATGCTGGAGCAGGGGAACGATGAGAGGAGTCCTCCCCCTGAGGATGAAGAAGCGGCAGTAACACCGTGAGATGAACTGACCGTAACCCCCATTCCCCGTCCCCCTGTGCCGCTGAGGGGGGGAAGGTTGAAGCCGGGAGTGAAGTCGAGCCCGGGAAGATGGGAGGGGTGGGGGGAAGTGTTTTAAGAGTTGATTTTATTTCTCATTCCTCTACTCTGTTTTGCTTGGTAATAAATTAGAAGAATTCCCTCTCTAAGTTCGGTCTGTTTTGCTCGTGACAACAATTAGTGAGTGATCTCTCCCTGTCCTTATCTCGACCCACAAGCTTTTTGTTATACTTTTTCTCCCCTGTCTAGCGAAGGAGGGGAGTGATAGTGCGGCTCTGGTGGGCTCTCGGCCCCCAGCCAGGGTCAACCCACCACAATAGGAAACTGAGGTACCAAGAGGTGAAGTGATATTCCTGGTAACACACATTGAGTTAGAAGAAAATCAAAGTATGGATTTTTTTTCTTCATGTTAGAACAGAAGATATGTTCATTTGTAATGTTTCGTTAAAAATGGGAAAACATGAGTACATAAGAATTCAGTCTCCATCATAGAATAGACAATGTATGTCTTCTATTAAAAAAAGAAAAAAAGATTACATTGAACCATATACAAGAAAGATAACATTTGGACTTCAAGCAAACTTCTTAAGTTGAACAACCATAAAAGGAATAATCACAGAACTCAACTCTATTCTTAGCAGAAGTCACTAAGCACTTCCCTCATCTATAAAATTTATTCATCTATTAATTTCTGATGACCATTTTATTCTTTGCACACAAAGAAAATTGCACTTTTTTCTTAAGAGGAAGAGGCCATCATTTATGTGATCTATTTCTTTCTCCTGTTGGCTTGGCATATATCTGAATACTGATGAACTTGAAAATACAGCTTGCTAATTTTAATATGATGAAAACTGAAATCAAAATTCAAAAGTCTCAGTCATAGGACTGATGATCAAGTACATGAGGGCCAAATATCCTTTAGTCATAAAATATTTTATGCCAATTATAGGAAGTATATTGTATCTTCTTAATATTACTAATAACGTCCAATCAGTCAATTTTTAATTACAGTTTCTCACACATCTAGTAAATTTACCCACTCAAGCATTAATAAGGTAATCATCCAATGGTAGAAAAAAATCTGAAAGCTGGGTCCACAATCACTGTTTTGCAGAATAACTAATTAAATCACCTTAATTCCTAATTAGCAATGAGATTCTGCTTGGCTAATGTCCCTGCCTGACACATTACTCCGGCTTGAATTTTATTAGTTCTTCACCAAGATCAGCAGTCCTGAAATCCCTATCTATACAAAAGAATTACTACTTTTTATAAGTTTTTTTTCTAGTTATTGGACTCTACTATTTGTCTCTTTATAAGAAGAGACTTACAGTAAAAATGCACGTACAATTCTTAGTTCTCCAATCCAAGTAAATGTAGCAGCATAACAAAGATTACAAATAGATTCCTTTCAGCAAAACACCTATACAAGTGCCAAATTTTAGGTATACTCATGTAATAAATCTGAAAAGGTATGTAGGTTCTCCTGCCTGAGAACTCAAATTATGTTCAATACTCTGGTGTTTATTATCTGTATTCTAAGACTTATTTTTGTTTGAGGAAAGCATAAATGGTAGGAAAGCTGAGTACTTCAAAGTATCTTCAACATTTAAGTATTGCAGGATCTCAAAAAATAGAAGTTTTCTTCTGTTGCAATCATTTCCCCCATCATTTAAAATGGCATTGAAAATAGCAATTAAAAATACAAGTAGGACTTAAATAGAAGAAATTCATAGAATCTCAGCAGCCCTGGTATTTTTCGAGCTAACATCAATTAATAGTGTGTTACACAAATCCAGATGACAAAGAATGATGTTTTAAGGGCATGTTTTATGTATATGGCTGGCTATTATATTCATCACAATTTATAACTAGCTATTTATTTTTTTCCACAGAAAATAAATCCAGATGTGTCTTCATTTGTTTTTAAGATTTTCAATTAATCAGAAGTAATTTTCAGTTTAAATGGCCAGGAGAATTGAAATAGTCCATAAAATTATTAACCCATTTAACAGCTTGTTTATACTGTTTTAGCTTTAGATGCTATATTGTTGATAAAATGCAAGATGAATCTAGACTCACTGCCAGCTGACTTAAGTCATACATCAATGTTTTCAGTCCAGTCCATAGACACTTGGTTCAACATTTTAACAGTGGCTGTAATTTTGGAAAAAAGAAGGAACGAAATTCTTTACAGCACCAGAAAGATGGTTTATAATTACGAATTGAAGTAACAGTAGAAAAAAAGAATAATCAGGGGGATGAAAAGCCTGTCTTAGAAGAGGAGACTAAAAGAGTTTGTATGATATAAAGTGGGAAAAAAGAGAATGATACATTTGATTGCTCTGTGGAAATACATGAGTAAACACCGCGACACACAAAAATTTAAACTGAAGGACAGTGTTGAAACAAGAGCAAATGAGTGAAGTTAACAATAGGTAAATGTAGGCTGAAAATTAGATGATTAATTATCAGAGAAGCAAATTTTTTGGAATAGTATTTGATTCAGACTACCAAGATCAAAACTGAAGAAAGTTGCAGTTTACAAATCATTTACAATGACGTTGTTGCCCATGTTTACAGTACAGCAGGACTTTAAAATCTTTTAATCTTTCCAAATCTCATTTTCTTAGTGATTATTGTGAAATAATAGAAACAACTCAAAATTTGATCCATTTCTTCTAAACTATGAGTTAGGTTTGCTATTTGTATTTCCTTAAGTCATTCTTAGGGTGTGGAAATCTCTAGGGGTTTTTTTTGTTGTTTAATTCTAAAACAGCAATAAGTATAGCAAAACTCAGTGAAGGTATTAAAATATTGTCAGATGACAGTCAAGAAGGATTTGAATTTTCAGACTGAATTAATTCTAAATTTTGGTTAACTTCAAAATTTAAAAAAAAAAAAAAAAAACAAAACCCAAACTTAGAAATGTATGTGTATGCAAGTGAAACTCCTGAGTTTTCTTCACAAGGTAGTATTTATAGGAAATTAAGAGCATGAGCATCTGACACTAGGGTTATAAAAAGCAATAAATTTTGATTATTGCTTATAGTAATTTACACTAGTGAAAGTTAAAGCCAAATGGATCAGGTTCTTATGTCTTTTTTTTTTTTTTTTTTAAATTTTTCAAATAAGAGTAAACACTGGGACAATAGAATTATGCCTTTAACAGTTTCAGAAGCATTTGATGGCTCTTTAAAGACAACAGAATTTGATGTGGATGTAGAAGCCGTTTCCCCTACCACTCCTCTTTATGGAATCTCAAAGCACCACACTGCCTCTTTGCTTAAGATACAGGATATGAGCTGGATGGATTCAGATGAACCACCATCTGTTGTCTCACCAGAGAAGTTCTCAGAGAAAGGTTTGATGAGTACTTGTTCCAGAAACAGCAACTGGGAAGATGAAATCAGTAAAACTTAGGCAATAGCTGATGTTACATATACTTTATTCCATTTAAACAAGACACAATGTACAAGTTCTGAAGGAAGTACTTAAAAAAGTAGAACAGTGACAAACAGAAAACCTTGATAATGACGCTCCCACTGAATGTCATTAAAATCAAACTAAGACCCTGCTAAAGGACACCAAGAATAACAAAACAGCAATTAATTTCAGCTTTGCTCTCATTAAGGTCCCATAATTACACTTTCAAGATGAAATGTATTTATGTGGGGGTCAAGCCATTTTATTTGAAATGTTATATCATCCATATTTCTGTCACTGAAACTATTCTAAGGAAGGTCAGACTGGTCATCTTAAATATTAACAGAAGACAAACATATTTGCCTGGAAATGAACAAAAAAAGGCTCAAACTCATAGCACAACTCCATTCAAAAGGCTTGCAGCCAAAGATACATTTTTTCCTGCTTGCAGTGCTGAATTTCGTTTTCATCCATTAAATTTGCAAGAAAGATTGGAAGGAAAAAATACAAGCAAGAGGAAAAATTGATTCAGAATTAACACAATGATGCTAATTTCACAGATCATAAAAGTAATGCTCCCACTATCATACTGCATTTGAAACCATAAAAAGAAAGCCATTGAACTTTCTTGAATAGATTTTGCTGAATGAAAGATTAAATTCTGTTAATGGGCAGGAATTACTGAGGGGGCATTTCAGACTTGGTTTGAAGCTGGGGAATGGATCAACTTCAGAAGAGTCAATCTTATCTTTCATTTAGTCTTAAGAATTTGTAGCACTATGTGTTTGAAATGAAGACAGGGAAGAGATGCTCTAGTGTTATAAAGGTGTGCTCCTGAACTTACAATTTCATGATTCAGTTCTAAATAAATAATAGAAAAAAGAAACTAAAATATATAGCTTGTATTTTATTTCTCATATTTTAAAAGATATGTGTTTTCCTCCACAATTTTATTATCCTATCGGTACAACAGTAAGATGGCAGAAGAAGGAATTTTAAAATAACAATTACCGTAAACAAAATGTTTCCTATAAAATATCACTGGTTTCATGGGCTTGACTGCTTTCCAGTAATACAAATGAAATTATGTACCAGAGTGAACCATGCAGGCAATCAATAAAAGACAGGAATGTCTAATCACCACAGGGGGAACATTTTCCACAGAAAAAAATCTTCCATCTCTGACCTCTCCAGTTCTGATTCTCAAGGGAACCTTCATAAAATATTCCCAAAAGATGAAGCTTTTATAACTCTGGAAGTTAGAAATCTTGAATTCAATAGAATTAACATCAATTTTTATATTCCAATACAATTCTCACTCTGATTCATATCTGTTACACAAACTCTGAAACCTCTTTTTTCTCTTTTCCAGGTGAGTTAATGATGTATCACTTATCTCCTTATGTTGTGGTTTTATTCCAGCTGGCAGCTGAGCACCACGCAGCCGCTCGCTCACTCCCCCCCATTGGGATGGGGGAGAGAATTGGAAAAGTTAAAGTGAGAAAACTCATGGGTTGAGATAAAGACAGTTTAATAGGTAAAACAAAAGCTGTGCATGCAAGCAGAGCAAAACAAGGAATTCATTCACCACTTCCCATGGGCAGGCAGGTGTTCAGCCATCTCCAGGAAAGCAGGGCTCTGTCACGTAACAGTTACTTGGGAAGACAAACGCCATCACTGCAAATGCCGCCGCCCCCCCTCTCCCTCTTCCCCCAAGCTCCTTATAAACTGAGCATGACGTCATATGGTATGGAATATCCCCTTGGTCAGTTTGGGTCAGCTGTCCTGTCTGTGTCTCCTCCCAACTTCTTGTGCAACCCCTGCCATCCCACTGGCAGGGCAGTGTGAGAAAAGGCCTTGGCCCCGTGTAAACACTGCTCAACAGTAGGTCCATAGAACAAAAACATCTCTATATTATCAACACTGCTTCCAGCACAAATCCAAAACATAGCCCCATACTAGCTACTATGAAGAAAACTAACCCTCTCAGCTGAACCCAGGACACCTTATAACACTCTCCTCTTTTCCAGTGTTGCTCTCCAATCCTTCCTCTCTCATTATGTAACAGCCAGATCAAGCTAAGAATGGTAGCGTCCAATCCTGCATGCAGTCTGGATTTTTCTCCTCCTTGTCAAACCTGAGAAAATGACTGTGACCTTGGAAGGTTTTTTTTGCCCCAACTATATGGATTAGTCTAAAAAAACCACAATTTCTTCTGGCAGATTTTGCCTGTCTGATATCTGTAGGCCATTATGGTTGCAAGATCATAATTATAACAATTGAAAGCTAGTATAACTCAAAAAAACTTTGCAGATTTATTTAATACCTTAATAGCATCATAAGTAATATATGGAACGTAACAATACAAAGGGAATATTGAAATCACCTAAATGTTGCTATAAGATCTTCAAGCACTTGCCAATTTTTATTTTTATTCATCATATGTTCTCATATCTTTTGCCATTATACAATGCGGAGTCTGAGGATTAAATATTCCTAGCATTGATGCTACTGAGAAATTAATTTTGCTTTAAAGTGTTCTTTCTGATTCATAGAAGAGTATGATCAGAAAAAAGGCCTATGCAAAATATTACTTAATACCAGTAACATTTTTAAAATATAGAATCCATAAGTCGTCTTCTTTTAAAATATAGAATCCTGCAGTCGTCTCAAAGATTACCTAGTACACATCACTCACTCTGCTCCAAGGCAGAATGAGCTCTATTCGTGAAATCCTGACAGAGGTTTGTCTAACCTGTTCTTAAATTCCTTCATATTGGAGATTCCAGTCCTTCTGTATATCTAATCTACTGCTCTTTTTGCTTTGCTCATTTAGCAGAAATTAATGAGAATGTAGGCATTTGTTTTCTTCTATTGTATTTCTAAAAGGTATTCTCAGATTTACCAAGTCCATAATAAATTGATGTGTCAATGCAGTGTTGGAAAGGCCATCCTATTTAAAAACAAATCTCAAAGGGATTTATTTTCAGATGTTCCAAACAGTGGCAGACTTATTTTTGAATACTTAGTTTCAACCCAGATAATTTTTTGTTGTTTTATTTGCAACATAGGCCCACAAAATGTACAGCACAACATAAAGGAGAGTGAATTGCAATTGAAAAATTGGAGTAAGTAAATGCAGAATAAGTTTCCTGGTTTCGAAGGTAATGTTAGTATTTCATATAACTGTATGCATCTGAGATCTAGTTGTGTCTTGAAGTTTTTGGTTGTTTGGGGGTTTTTTGGTTGTTTTTTTTTTTTTTTAACTTTTAAGTTTTATAAAGTATTTTAGTATTTATCTAGATACATGTATTCCTGAAAGACAGGTATTATTATTCAGTCATATTGTTACATTGCATCCATCATCATCTTATGTACAGTGTCAATCTGGAATTCAGGCTCTTTAAGATTAGATAGCTACATACCTCTTTTTACAGAGCTTTCTTAAATTACTGTGCTATATGATCTTGTCCAGCAGAGACTGACAATTACGTTGTGCTTTTTTTTTTTTTTTAAAGGCAACTTGATTATTGCTTAATATAGTATAAATAGAATTCTCCTATTATATGTCAGGAGAGGAAGAAAGAGAGGATATGACTGAAAAAATGAAGTAATAAAGTAATGAAAATGGGAATAAAAGTATAAATAAGGATAATAAAAAGCTGATTAGTCTCTTCTATCTGGAGTGAGAGATCTTCATCGTGATACCACTGATGCTTGCATGAAGCCAGCTACAGTTTCCAGGCAAATAATTCCATCTTTCATAGATTAAAATGATATTTTAGACTGAATGGCTTTGGCTTATTACAGTATCACACAATGTGGAAATACTTAGAGTAGAAAAAACAGACAGATGGCTCAGTAAATTAATCTATAAGCAGCAACAGAGCATAAGGTTAGTTGCTGACATTGACTGAGTGTTGTGGAAGGTGGTAGAGAGATGACAGTATTAATTAGTAGCAAATATATGAAGGTGAAAAAGGATAATGTAAAAGGGGATGAGATGGGTTAGGAATCTGTCATTTAAAGAAAGGCTGGAATTTCACATTTGAGATGTATAATTGTACTTAGAATTCCCCACAATTTTGTAACATTTTGATTGAAAGCTCTGATTATGAAAACAGGAACACATCTCCAGTGTTGATCTACATCCTTGACTCCAATTTCAAACTCAGCCTCATTTTGAGATTGCTTTGATTTTTTTTTACTAGCTGTAACCATAATGCAGTAAAATATACCGTATTATTTAGAAAATAGGTCATATGACATTACAAGGCACTTTAATTTTTCTGAAAGAGACATTGCTTTTTTCTTCCAAATTACTAGGTGATTTTTTTCTCTTGCAGTGTTTCCAGTTGCAGTATATTTTTGGTTAATATATTAGTATAAATTTGGAATTGGGGATGCTCCAAAAACGACACTGTTATATTTGTGGTAAACTGTATACTGTGTTCTAAGCTAGACTGCGTTTTTAGCTTTTAGCTCTGGAAGTCAAAATACCCTTGCTCTTTAAACTCTGACATTATTACAGCTATAAAAATGGCATTAGATATTTTTCATATATTTTAAACAAGATAATCCAAGTTCACTGACTTTTCTGGAGCTGTATAAATTCATGCTAGTTGAAGCCCAGGTATAGAATGCTTTTAATTTATTTCACTCTTGTTTCTGTGAATTTACTGAACTGAATTTCAAAAAATGCTGAGCACTCCTGCAGCACTGAGTATTGCTTTTAGTTGAAATTCTGCATTTTAAGCTTTTCTGATGGAGGAACTACTGTCAAAAAAAACACAGCAGGAGGATGCAAGATGGTATTTCGATATATTATTTAAAAAAAAAAATCTTTCAAAATTCTGGCACCCTTTTATTCTACAATAATCCATATATAGAGATCAGAAATACATGACACAACAGTACATACATGGTGTATTTCCATGATAGAATGGAACCAACGTGCATGTACATCTGTGCTGTTCATTTCTTTATTTTATTACTCCTAACCACTATAATTTTTCCAAACGTATTTCGATAATGCAGAAACATAAACCTCTCCTTTTACCTACTTCGGATTTATTAACCCCAAAGGAACAGTAATCAAGCTTGGTATACCTACACTGCTGACAAGTACTTAAACCATCAGCTTAACACTAAATTGGAAACCCCTGCTATTATTAACTAATCCTGTGGGTTACTCTCCTGCAGAGATGTATTTAAGATACATCTCAGATTTAGAATTCACAGCTGATAACTAAGAAGAGTTTCTGTAGAGGGAAAGATATCCTGGATTAAAATGTTCTGTCATATAAGCAATGATCTTTTTTTCTATTTGTTTGGGTGTTTTTGGTTGGCTGGTTACATTTGTTTTGTTTTTGTTTTGTTTTGTTTTGTTTTTAATTGAAGTATTACACTGCAAATTTTACATTCACTGTTACTCGATATGATGATCATTCCAGTCATTTCATAATTTCAGCTTGTTTTTCCTAGTTTTGTTCTGAGTTTACAAAAATAGTTATCCACACAAACCAACTGATAGAGATGGTGTAGTTGCAGAGGAGATCTTTCATAACATCCTTGTGCTTTGAATTGAGATATTTGCAATAATACTGGTCTCAGTGAACTTTAAAATGAAGAGCCCTTTACTGGAGCTCCTTTAAATAGTTTGCCTGGCAGCCTGGAATGATTTTTAAATTAATTTTCATATTCTGAATGTGATTGGGAAAAAAAAAAAAAAACAGAGGCTACTTGAAGCAACAGTAGCAATGATTATTTTATGACTCTACATAATGCATTCTTCATTGAATTTAATAAGTTAAACTTTAGAGATATATTTTTAACCAGTTGCTCTGAGTGCATGAAGAAGGCTAGCGAAAGTTTGCTCGTTTATAATAATGTATTTTAAAAGACCTAGTGGTTAAATCACCATTTAAATGCTGCCTTGAGCCTTTCTATCTCAGTAGAGAGTGACTTTGTCTGTGACTTGAGTCTACAGCTCATGAATAAAGCATACCATGTATGTGAAGGTTTGTAGGGCTGCAAGTCAACTGGGAAACTCAATCTTTCTTTGATAAAAACATTTTGCTTTTGCAAAAGTGCTGGAATGAGAGCCCTGGAGTTGGAGCCTTCATTTTATTAATTTCATTTTATTCAAAAGGTGGTATAATTTCTCCTCTTCTTGTGCTGCCACTCTGCCTCTGTCCTAACCTCAACAAAATAAACTCCTCGGAGATGGGGTTATAACCATAAAAGTACAAATTTTATTCTACAGAGATATTCTGTTGCCTTTGAGTTATCTATTGCCATTGCTCAAGACAGATTCTGTGATTAAAACATCATTGGGACTGGAGTGAAAGTAACAAAAATCCTGTCTTCATACACTCATGAAGATGTAAAACAAACTGAACCCCAACACTTCAGACTCCATAATAGCTTTGCTAATTCTATAGTAAGGGAAATTTCACAAGTCTTAAAGAATAATTCCAGATGAGGTCATAAAGAGAACCTGGAACTATTGCACAAGGAGAAAGGTTATCTATAGGGTACACAGTCTATATAGAACTCTGCAGATATATGAAACATAGATAAAAGTGGAAAGTTTCACTACTGCAGAATAATGTGGTAGTAACTTATGGACACTGCCAGACTGGCCTTTGAACAAGTAAACATTCTTTTAGGTAATTTTTCCAGACTTTGTAGCACATGAGCTTGTATGACAGCTACCTTTTGGGCATCTCTCTTTTAAAGTTTTGAGCTCTTGATTGCTTGCATATCACCAGTAAATTTTTCCCTTATATTTTCAAGATTAGATATCTCTTGTGTTACATCTATGTTCACTTTCTGGTAAGTTGGTACCAAGCTAATTTAAGCCAATTAGAGCTGAAACTGAAACAGGAAGTCAGAACATAATACCAAGGAACAACCATGGTGGTTCACAGTGGAGTGTGATTCTGCAATAACATTAATTCAAGTAATGAGCAGTCACATACATAGGTACATTGTAAAAAAATGATGACAAAACTCTCATATAAATCAATAAACCCTGGTGAGTTTCCATCCTTTTGAACTGAAAATAGGGGGCTTTTGGTATTTAGATATTTTTTGAAGTCATACATTCTCTTTTAAGCAGGGGAAATCTTCCTGGCTCAATGTAATAAAAAGATTTCATATTCAGATATTTTTTATCTGAATAACTAATTACCTTGCTTTTTGTATATTTTAAAAAGTAAGCATTCCCTCATTTGTTTTCTAGTGATATTTGACACAACTTTTCTTCGCAAATGGCATAATGGTGACAATTTTTTATTATTTCCAGTGTATAGATTAAAAAAAAAAAAAAGGTCAAATGTCTTACTAAATAATAACATCTTTGACAGAATTCTTTGGCGGATGTCAGAAACAGTTTGGTGTGCTGAATGGGAAAGAGGGTTCTTTGAGTTCTCTTTCCTGATAGAGATCTACCTTAAGTGCTTCTCTTTGAAGGTTTCGTTCCACTCAGAGCCATCTCTCTGTCTAAACTGGAAGAAACTGTTACAAATATTTTCTGAATCATTAAAAGTGAAATTTGTTAGGAAGCTTAAGAATGTAATTTTTTTCTGCTTTAATCGTACTACACCTCACTGTCTTTTATTCCAGATGGCTTATGAGTAGAGTGTATATATTTGCATGTTTTTCATTAGCTCGTTTCTGCTTCCATACCAAGTCTTTCAAGTTAAAATGATTTTTTCTTTAAAGAATAGAAGCAAGAAAGTAATTTCCCAGCCTTTTTGGGGTTTGTAGAGACTAAGATTGACCATAAGAAAGCAAATGCTTGGATCTTTTTCTATTTGTCAGCTCTTTTATTTATAAATTATTGTGTCACAAAAAAAGGAAAGTAAAAGTATGCTTAATTCTGTTTATAAATGGCATGTAAAAGAATGCTTGACAAGATGAAAGCATTTGACATTAGCTCATCGGTGATTTAAAATTTTCAATTTATTTATTCATTTTTCTTAGCTGGCACTTTAATTCTGTACTCTTAAATCCAACTTTAAAGCCTTGGAAGAATTTGGCATGGTCCATGGATCAGACAGACATGAGAGGAATCAATTTGCAGCAGAAGATAAAGAGCCAGTATTTAGGAGATGAGAAGGGAGGGAGATGATGGGCTTTGGGACGTGTTCCACCAAAAAATGTTTGATGCTGAAACTCAGGTTCTGAAATTGTGTGTGATAGTAAAAAAAAAGTCATTTATAAAAGAAGAGATCGAAGGCATAGTAGTGGTTGGATTCTTATAATCAGCCTATAGAATGAATGATACACCATGGCTCGCAAAAAAAAAATAAAATATATACCTCCCAATGCTAGGATATTTTTCATTAAATAGTGATTGCTAAAGCTTTTAAAAGTGAGACTGGTTGCAATAAATAAGTACGTGAAAGCTTATGCTTATTTTTAGATGTTTCCATCTTTTTTTGTTTAGAAAAAACACCAAATTTAATATTTTACAGTGCACTTTTAACCTAAAAGGGTAATAGATTAAAAACATCACCAAGACAGAGTTATACATGTTTTTCCTCTGGAATGGTTTACACAATACTGAACATAAAATATATTGCTCGCTTCTATCCACATAAGCATCTTAAAAAACCTGAGTTGTTATGTTGAAACAAAATCAGACCATTCCACCTTTTTGATAGCTGTTAAATTTCAGGTAGCATAAAGGAGATAAAACATCCCTGAGTCTCAGAAAGACAGCAGGAAAAAATAACGGCACATTCTGGCCTGAGCCATGGCAGAGTTCTGCAGGGCTAGGAGTGGGCATGAAAAGTTACGTCTGGGCCTGTGAATGCCAAAAGCAACATCTACTTGGGTATTCCCGAAGACAAGTCATGACGACTTTCAGTGCAAAGTGTTTGTAGACATTTCACATTTCCACAGACATGTTAGTCCTATTAAAGCATTGCCTCTGGAACCTTGAGAAAGAGTAAGGAATTGCTTGTGGCCGAGATGTGTAGACCTTCATTTCTATCTGCTTACATAACTGTCATCTATCTGAGGTACTGATTTATCTGAAAGGGGTTAGTATTGTGCATAATACATACTAACAGGCAGATTAAAATGAGTGGAATAGTCTTTTAAAGTTAATGTTAGCCCATATTTGGAACTGTTTCAAGCTTTATCCTATTGTTTCATTAATGTTTTACAAATACATTTTCAAAGCTTTTTTACATAAATCTCATAGAGAACAAATACTAAAGCATGTTTTTCATTTTCTCCCCTGCCCCCTTCCTCCCCCCTCCCCATTCCTTCAAATGGTTGTAGTTAGCAATGTTTACCTCATAAAACAAATGTTTTGAATTCTCTGAAGACTAATTTACCAATAAATATGCATGTTACCCAAGCCTAATGTACATACAGTTCTCTGTGCACTCAGATACTGTATGGTAAAAATAAGTATGTCTTAATAAGACCTGCATTTTCTAATTCTAAAAATTGTTTATAACCTTGAATTTCAAAACTCTATATGACTTTACAGACATAATCCCTACAGATAAAACCTATTACTTTTGGGTTTTTTTCCTTTTATCTTGCTTCAAAATACTCTTAAGTTTTAAAAAAGGTCTTCAGGTTTTTGTATAAATGGAAGAAGACACAGTCTCTCACACACACACATGTGCATACACATACACATTTTGATTTTTCATGGACTGTCCTCAAAAATCTGATTTGTTGAAGCCCTTAAGGTTTATCTCAAAAGTGCATTGAACACATTCTAAGGATCAAAAGATCTGGAATCTGAATATTGTTATTTTCCATTTACACTTTTTTAAAGAAGAGGCATTCTCCTGTAATAGAACCAGTGTCAGTACAGGTGCTCACAAGCTGTTTCAAGGTCAGGTGGTCATCTTTAGCCTACCTGTTCTTTATCATCAAACATCATCCTCCTTCTTTATTTCCTGTAAAATATATGAACATAATGTATATTTTTTTCTTCACTCATAAAAATGCTTATCAAGTTACATTATAATAATACTTAAAAAAATGGGAGAAATCTACTTTGTTATTTATTAACATAACTGAAGCTGTGGGCTTTGAATACTATGTTATTTTAGAAAAATGCATAATCTGCTAGTTGCTGACTAGGCATGTTATTGCATTATTTGTCAATATTTTGGTAAGCTGTTTTACTTTAAAATAATTATTTGGAATACTTAGTCCAATCTACTAGGTTATTGTTCAGATTCCTCAGTAGGTATTCTTTTTCCTGTTCTTTGATATGAGAAGACACATGAAGAATCTAATGACAGTTTTTCATTATGCCTTCAGATGGTGTCCTGTACTGTTCACGTTTTGCTCTCTCCATTTATGATATCAAAAACTCCTGACTGATTTAGGAGCTGGTTATACATCTATTCCCAGTTACATTCCATTATTGAAAATGCATTGATAGTAAAAAGGCCTTCTCCAAAATTACCAGTGTCACCTTGATTTCTGCAGGTGTTATTTAACAGTGATTGTACTTTTCCAGTTTTATTGTAGAACAAATTGCTTGTGATCTTTGATGACATGCAGCAGGTAATGCAGGTGCATTTATAACACAGTCTAAGGAAATAGATTGAACATTTGAAGCAATAAATCTCATTTTGATCTCTGTAAGAAGGGTAATGTCAACTCTTTTTCCTCTCCTTCTTCTCTTCATCTATCAACGAGAATTTATAAATGCAATCATTTCAAAGGCAGTTTAAATTAGAAAAGGAAATAGAGGAAAAAAAGGAGGTGACAGATGACAATGGCATCAGAATTGGAATATACAGCAAATATACTATTATTGCAATAAACATTGTGAAAGTTACCATGTAATGAATATTTTGGGCAAGTCTAGTTTTGCTTTATCTTTTGAGATTATCCCAGGTGAGTGTATTATGTGATTTCCTACTAGCATTTGAAAAATAATCCAATCAATCTTTTATCTTAGCTAGTAGTGATTGGTTGCTAATGTTTTATCGTGGTTTAGCCCCAGCCAGCAGCTGAGCACCGTGCAGCTGCTCGCTCGCCCACCCTCACTCAGTGGGATGGGGAGGAGAATTGGAAAACAAAGGTAAAACCTCATGGGTTGGGATAAGGACAGTTTTCTGGGACCGCAAAGGAAGAAGAAAATAGCAACACAGTACAAAATGCAATTTGCTAACCCCATGACCTGAAGACCCAACCATTGCACACTCAGAGCACCATGGAGCTGCACCACCCCTTCCCGACTAGCCCCCATTTATGCTGCGCATGATGTCATATGGTATGGAATACCCCTTTGGCTAGTTGGGGTAACCTGTCCTGGCTGTGTCCCATCGAGCTTCTTGTGAAAATTAACTCTATTCTAGCCGAAACCAGGACATGTTTGCTCAACTGATTTTCCTCTGTGCATATGGTGATGTGTAGTTAGCAAACTAGTGGCATTGACAAACAGCTGCAAGATGGCTCAGCTTCAGTGTTTAAGAGAGCTGCATGGACAGTAGACCAGTTCACTGACATTGTAGCAGAGACAGAATCACATTATACAATTACACTCTCGGTTTCCTGGTGTAAAACTCCACTGGAGCATTGAAAATGCCCTTCACTGCTGACAGGTTGTTGTGCAAAGAGTGGTTGACAGATAATGCAGCTGAGGCTACAAACGGATTGCCAGTTTGTTATAAATGTCTCATTGATCATTCTTAATCTAAGTAAATCAAGCAACATTAAATGTTTTTGCATCATTTTGTAGCAGGTTTACGATAAATTTTTGTTGATGATTACTTTTCTATTCAAATTTACACTCGTTCAGATTAAGCCCAGAGAACTAAGGATGGGTTGGAGATAGTTCATTGTGGTCTTTCCTGTCCTCATCACAAAGCATTGTGGAAGGCCTCTTAGCACTCCAGGACTGATGTCAGAATAACAGTTTCCCTTGACTCCTGTCTCAAGAGGTAGTTGCTTTGCTGTTTTTTAACTGCTATCATACATCAAGAAAGATCTAATGTCATTTACTTCATTAAATTTTATATTCAGTAAAGACTGACTATATTAATGAAACTTTGAACCATTATATTCATTTTTATAGATTTTTTTTCTTTTTAAAGGGGCTATATGAAGATTAAAGTCAATAAAGTCATTATGATATGCAGATATTCTTTTTCCAAGGATCATCATTTTTAGCTTAGCAGCATGATTTAAGCCACCAAATAACTTTGTTTAAAGATGGGTTAGTTTGATATGCAGGGCACTTACAGGTGGAATGACTTGTGTTACTTCTCTAAAACGTGCGCTTTTAGAGATACTTGGGATAGGACATTTTACAGGAGAGTCCTCGCAATATTATTTAAAGAACAGACTAAGGGAATTGATTTCTAGAGAGGATTAATATAATTAACATTAACTTTCTCCAGTTAAGGTTTCTCACTCTCAGTTAATTATCAAAGTTCCTAATAAATTAAACAGAAATCTAGTCAACATTATTGACGCAACTTAGGAAAGGGGTCTTGTGAACAAACATATGCATCTACTTTAAGATGAGACTAATTGCTGTCTCAAAGTTATCTTCTGTAATCACTCGATTTTGGCTATAGAAACCTTTGGACTACAAAACATCTCCGTAGGAAAAAAAGTAGATAAAGATAACCTTGTAATAGCAAGGCTACTCTGCTCCAGATATTACCTTTGTGTATTGTTTTCTGTAGATTCGAGTTTTCTGAAAAGAAGGCAAATGACATGGTTCAGTCATGTTCTTGGATCAAGGTGGTCTCATTATGTTGTAGTACATGCTGACTAGGTTAATGGCCTTGTCTTGAGATAAAGATTTCATAGAATCATAGAATACCAGATTGGAAGGGACCTCACATCTTTTCCATGTGACTCCTTGTAAAAAGGGAGTCTCCATCTTCTTTGTAGCCATCCTTTAAGTGCTGGAACATGGCGATGAGGTTTCCCCTAAGCCTTCTTTTCTCAAGGTTGAACAAACCAAATCTTCTCAGCCTTTTCTTATATGCCAGGCTTCCCAGTACTTCAATCATCTTCGTGATTTGTCTCAGTATGCAAAAATTCACAGAGAAAACTGCAGATTTTGGCACATCAAAAATAAGGCACTAAATGTATTTACTGGTTATTTTTACAGTTCAAAAACTTATGTTAAAAATATAAAAAGTCATAGATGACCTAGCTGGAACACTTCCAACTTCAGGGAGTTAATTAAGGAGAGCCCCTCCAGTGTACTGTCTTTAGGGTAAACAAGGGAGGTTCCTCAATCTCATATCTTATATGTGGTCTCTTATATTCCTATGATTTACAAACATTTCATTCACCCTCTTTATTTCACTGTTAGGTAACTGATAGACAGGTTAAACTGTCATAAAGATTTAAGAATTAGTGGTAGATCTCAATGGCAATTATTTATCTAAATGTCTTTGAGGGTCTGGGCCTTACTGTTCTCTCCTCTAGCATTACTTTAAAGGTATCTGATTGCTGTTCATTGCTGCTGCTCCTGAATGTTACTACCTTATATAGTAACAGAGATGTGTCTTCACAATCTGTTTGTTATTGGATGTAAACCAGGACTAGTTTGCCATTTGAGCAATTGTTGTTGAATTCTGAAGTGTTTCTATTCAGATGAGGTACAGATAATTATCTGCTAAATAGGAACCTCTAAAGAGAGGTAACAAACCTCTCCGAGTCTCAGAATGCTATGAAGCTGTAAATGGAAACACTGCTACTGTGTGTTATGATACTGGACTTAAAATAAGAGTGAAAAATATGGTGCCATCCTAAGATAATGCAATACATTTCATATACGGCACAGCTTGATACAAAATGAGGAGCAGAGCAGTGTGAGACTGGCTGAAAAAGCTGCTAAGAAAGCAGCATGCAATGTCAAGTGGGAAAAGCATTACCAAGCCAAGTAAGAAAAGCACTGCAATGTATCATAGTATGAAGTGGTTGCTTCCTCACATGTACAGCTATGTTGTTACACCATTACTATCAGCAGAGAAGAAGGGAAAGGAGATTCATGGTCTTCTTTTTCTTTTTTTTTTGTGTGTGTAACTAGTAAAAGAGTGTGTGTACTAGGTAAAATAGTTTAAAACACAGACAGCAGAATTTAAGAAGAATTTCAAACTGGAATCATGATGGCTGAAGTGGATAAAAGTGTGAGATCATAGTCATTACTGTATTTTCTATCTTGCAATATTATTATTTACCAGACTTTTTTTTTTCACCTACCTCATTTAAATCCTACAACGTATTTGTAGCTGATAGAATTTACTGATCATGAGATATTCAGAAAATTACTTCTGATTGCTATAGTAATTAATTTAACAAATCTGTACATTCTCAATGTAATTTTCTTTGAAAATCTCTAAGACCAGGAAAGGTTTTGTTGGGGGTTTTTTTTGTTTTGGTTTGGGTTTTTTTTAAATCTCACCGTACTTCAGATTTGATTACAGTTCTGAGAATATTTAGGAAATTTAAAATCTAAATACAGTTTTGAAAAAAAGGACTTTTAATTATATAAGGAAACATTTTCTTATGATTCAGTACAGTCTTACTTGAGCTAGTTATCATGGGTATTGAAAGCATTTCAGCTGTGCTGCAAAGAAACTAAGAACAAGTGACCTACTCAAACATTTTCTCACTTTCACATGTGGATTTCATAGTAGTGACTAGTGTGAAGACACAACCTATAACCACTTTTTGAAACCTGTTTAGATTTTCATGATGTCTTTGAAAAATCAGTGCTGAACTTATGGTCTATGTTAACATTATTTGTTCAGAATTCCAGATACAAAGAGCGATGCACAGTTGTACATTACACATTTTATATTTTAATTAATAGATTCTCATGACGATACAGGTGCTTTATTACAATAAATCTCAGAAAGAAATATTATTGAAAACCTAGAAAAACAGTAAGCTTAAGTAATACAGTTATTCCAGTGCCATTCATTTCATTGATTGTTTTAAATGAAAAATTCAGGTCCAGACCATCAGCTGTTTAAATTACCTTCACCAGTTGGTGCTCTGAGCCAGGATGCTCAGAAATTGCTCAAAATGACCCAAAGGCATGGCATTCATAGTGTACAAAGGCATCAAAAAGCTTTTTTCCCTTTCCCTTTCCCACGTGAACCTTTCATAAAAATATGGCAATTATGTTAATATTACAAAAAAGTCTTGTTTCATCTCCAGTGTTTGCAGTCACAGTCATTGCTTACTCCCACTTTATTGGCTACTGCACAAAAATATAATAAAAGGAATAGATCTCATAGAGCAAACTGATTAGATATGTGTTAACTTTGGTGACATGAGCAGGAATGTCAGCTCTAAAAAAATACTGCTTTTATGTTTAAAATCAAGTGCAATTCTGTGCCTGCAGTTGTGAACCACAATAGAGATATACTGGTAACTCTGAAGGTACTGAACCTTTTAAAATATTGCAAATTTTATTCAGTAAATTATATTAATTATTAACTTTTTTTTTTTTTTAACAGTAAAGAAAAAGGCACAAAAGCCCTTAGAACTATTTCGGTGTCTTGGAACATGAATTCTAAAAGGTGTACAGTTTTTTCATGATGACTTAAATATTTCTGAGGAGCAACTAGATAAGAATGTATAATGCAATAAAATAACTGTGGCTGCTGAAAAGGAAGGCAGATAAAGAAAGAAAAAACATATTTCATGTAAATTGCTCATAAGTTTTCTATGCTGTCAAATATGACTGGTATCATTTGACTGATATAAATTACTATTGATTTCCAGGCTCTGAGAAACCTTTTAGGCCCTGAATAAAGATTTTAATCCTTTTTGTTTTTTAAGTAAGATTTTTTCTTTTGAATTATCCTATACAGAAGGTTTTATGAAGTAATTAATTTGATTATTTCATAACAATGACTGTAGTTAAACAGTACATTTAGAGAAGTTGAGCAGGAACTACCTCATCAGAAAGAATTTTACTTCTAGCGATAAGGCCCAAATCCATACAATCTGCACAATATATATTGATGTCAGTAGAAGTTTGATTTCTCAAAGACTAAATGAATGCATTTGATAGAATTTGTGTCAATGGAATAAAAGGTAGGTCTTTGGAGGAAGAAAAATCTAAACAAGCTAAAAGAATTATGTTCATAGACCTACTAATGGCTTATAAATGTGTGATGAAAAGGATCTCAAAAGATCAGCTTGTCCGATGCCTTTTTCATAAGCAGACTCCAATATTCAGGACTCTAAAGATATCCTGCAAGATTGTTCACAACATGATGTATCACTTATTTAATCTAGAATGGATCACATCATATCCTGCTCTAACAGTTAATATTCAGTAGACTAGCAAATACACAGGCCCTAGGCTCTGGATCACTAACATGTTTGGGCTATTTTCTGCAAGACATTTGAGTATTGCTCATTCCTATTTGAAGCCATACGGGAGAAGCAAGTTGAAGCATTGGTGCAAGCATTCCTTCATAAGGAAAGTCATGAATACATCTAGCCTGTTACCTTACAGAACTTGGAAGTTGACTGAACACATATACACAAAGATTTAACGGGTTTGAAATGATATGGGCTTTACTCTATAAAACTGGCTAAGTTTAATTTTATTCCTGCTACAAGAGAACAGTAACTTGAAGATCACACGTCACTCTCATGACCTATTAAAATCAATAGCATCTTTTCCATTTACTTCATTGTATTTTGGATGGGACCCCAGCTCTTCAGTAATCTCTTACTCTTCTTACTGTGCTGATGTACACAAACTCTAAAATGTTGCTGTGAAGCATCACCTTCTATACAAAAATTCTGTAAGAGTAAACTCCCATTTATAGTAGATCTTAAAGGCAATGGCTGAAATGCTTTCTAACACACATAAGACAAAAAGCCCTGCAGATCAAAATAAGAATTTCAGAAGAGAATCAATGCTCCAGAAAGAAATTTGGCCATTGCACTAGAAATCAGCAGAGACATGGTTAAATACAGTTGATGCTACTATTTGAAACATCAATGCATGACATTTCACAGCAGTTAGTATGCCCAGATGCCCCCAGAGCCCAGCTCATTCCTCCTCCATTCTCCACTGCACTTTGAACAGTAAGACACCACTAACAGGCAGCAAGCCCATGTGCTTTTGAGCCACTTTGCAGTAAAAGAGAGCAACACATGAGTTGGACTTTTGTCAAATCCTTTCCAGAAATCTGAACATGTGATGTCCATTGAATCCCATTTTTGTCTCCTATGGTTGTCTTGTCTTCAAAGAAACCTAACCAGATGGTGAAGCCTGCCTTTCCTTTCTTAGAGGCCATCAGTCTTTGCTCACACTGTGTATTTCTAAGTGTTTTTCCTGTTTTGATCTCTGAGAAAGTCTTTGTAAGACACTTCCTGCAAGTGAAGTTTAACGAGATTCTCAGGTATGTTCCAACTCTTTTGTTAATCCATGGCTCCGTGATAACTACCTGAACCTACTGAACTTCAACTAAGACATCTTGAAAAATAATACATGCAGAAGCTTCCCTACAACTCTAGTCATACACCTCAGCTCACCACGAGTAAATAATAATGACTTCCATTTATAAGAGCACCTTTTAACCCCTACTGTCCCAAAGGCTTTACAAACTATTGTCCTGATTCTGCAGTCATCTACTTCAATAGATAGAGGACAAAGTTCTACTTTCACAGATGGGTAACTTCAAACATCACGGAAATCACAGGTGGGATAAATTTTTTTTTGGTACAAAGTGGAATAAAATAACTGGTTAGGAAGAAATTTATGTTGTCATCATTTTAGAAAATGCAGCTGCAATTTGTTCAGCAAGTTGAACATTATCACTCAAACTACAGTTTGGGTGAAAAATAGAAGTCAAGATTCCAACGTTTAAACTGAAGCCCAGTAGTTTTTGAATGACTATGTGTTTTAAATTTAGTCTTTGAACCTATTTTTCTGTATTTCCTATGTTTCACAAATGTATGATCAATATAGACCCAGACTGTTCTGAACTACTGGATTACAGTTACTACCTCAAAGTGCAACTACATATTATTGGGAAATATCTGCTATTCAGATACCATCCAGGCCAAGCATTTTTTAGCCTTAAAGAGTGCAAATCAATGCTGAAAGCTATGCTTGATCATGTTATATTCATTCATGGCAGCATAAGAACAATAATAGTGGTGAAATTTTCTAACAATTGTCTCCTTACTTCTTTTGGAAGGAATAGTCTTTCAGAGCTTCATTTGTATTAAAGTCTTTGTTTCTTTTCAGTCAGAAAACAACAATTGTCCATGTGGACTTAAGGCAAAATCAGAATTTTAAGTGAGAGATTGTTAAGGAATATGAATCCATTTCTTTTAGATAATATAAACAAGTATATATTCTATGTTTATGTTTTATAGCATGCCATAACAATGTAATCTCTTACAGATATACTATAGAAAATTCTGAAGCAAATCTATATTACCTGTTGCTGACACGTTGCAACTGAAACAACATTCTGCTGTGAGATAGGAAGCACCCAACAAACATCAATTACTTTCAGAACTAGATGAAGTATTTGCAATGAATAATTTGACAGTTAAGCCCTCTGATTTCTTTGGAATCTATCAATATATAGAACACAGTATTGTTATTTTTATTCGCTGCAATTAGTAATTATTAAAAAAAAAGAGTTTGAGTATTAACCTTGTCATGAACAATGTGATTTCTGTTATTGATTAGGTCACTTAGGGTACATGATATTGCTTCTGTTTTATAAATGAACAAATGGGATTATTTGATGAAAATACAACTAATGACAATACAGAATAAATGCTGTTTATTCATGCACGAATGTCCTTGTTTGTAGGCAAATATAGGAGATCAGTATAGTAGTACTGAGAAAAATTTGCACTATTTCCCAGAATGACTGTTTGCACAGTACAGCTGTAACAGACGGGTAGCACCTACTCAGGTGACTCTAGAGAAAGTTGTAAAAAGATTAACTGAATGACAAGTCAAATTTCAGCTACTATAGTATGGGCTTGAGAGGGCTTATGTTTAGCTAACTGGCCTACCTTCAGTTCATGTTTCAACTATAGAAAGTTTATATATCTTGGAATTTAGTACCATTTAGTCACCAATCTTTGATTTCTTATTTGTGAATAAACCACAATCAATAACGTGCCTTTTCTACTAATCTACATTTCTTTTCTAAATTCTTTGAGACAAAGGCATTGTGATATGTGAAGCATATATTGTTCAATACAGTGTTGGTTTTGGTAGAAGAACTTGTATATAGTAATAAAACTAATGCTTGTTACAAAATGTGGTAGAGAAATTTTATTCATTTTGCTCTAATACTGTGTGCCTCCGATTTTGACTGAGGAGTGATTATGTTTAATTTTTATTAACTGAAAACTATACAGTTTTAGGTAATTTCAGTCCAAAGACTATAACCTGAGGATTAAGAATGTGTACAATTTACTGCAATAATTTAAAAAAAAAAAAAGAAAAAATCCACTTTCTTTACATTAAGTTTTTGTCACCATTGTCTTGTATGGGGACAAAAAGGGAGGAAGAATGTGAGAGTAAAGTAGGCCTGAACTATGCGGTACGCATAATTGCTTTTGTGTTTTCACTTAGGAAAAAATTGTAACTTACAATTTCTTTGTGCATCCAGTCCTGGGGGAATACATGGAAAAACTATGTAAAAAAAAAAAAAAAAAAAAAGCCTGATTTAGATATGTTCTTGAGGGATGAATAATTAATATTTTACTGAGAGATTGTTTAGTTTTGCCAGAGAATTATGTGTAAGGATGTATTCTTCTTTCTCTGCTTAAAATGTCCAAGGGAATTAGATGTTTCAGAAAGTAAATTCCAGAGGGAAAGATGTTTAAAGTTATGTGTTGCTTTAGAAAAATACATAAGGCTGTAAAAAACCACGGGTTTTTTGCTAGATAGAGTTTACTGTCAGTTCATCAGGAATAATGCCTTACTTCCATTACTGAGCAGCTCTTGTTTCTTCAAAAGAGGGTAACAACTTCTTACGGTGTACTTAGTCAATTGTGCTTGTCACATATAGAAAAAAGTACTCCTTCTTGTCTTGCAGTGATCAGTTTGTGTCCTGAATTTATGTCCCTTTATGCCCTATAGTTTCTTTTGCATAGAATTGACAACTGCAAATATTTGATCGAAAATCATAAATGTATATAACTTTCCAAAAATGAAATATTTAAACATAAGAAAGAAAAATGTAAAATGATACCCTGCTTTATCAGCATTAGTTTTGAAATAGCCATGCTCATGGTTAAGGAGAACTTTCTCCTTTGTCTCCTTTTATGTGCTTCCTCAAAAGTCTGATAACGCTGCCACTCATAAATTATTCCTTAACAGTTTCTGATGGGGTATTTCCATTTAAATATGATGGCAAATATTAACAGACAGGTTGATTACACTCCTAGCTGACCATCAAGTAAATTGGTACTAGCCATAAGCATAGTCATCTAAAAGCCTGGCTGCCTGGTTTTTTGTTTCCTTCTTCATCATCTGCTGTCAATTGGTCATATAATAAATGCTTATTGAAATTCTGTTCATTATAACAAAAATAGTGGGTAGCAGGTATCTACAATCTTTTCTGTCCTGATTCAGATAAGAATATAAGAATGTGTGTAGTGGGTCAGTGTCTGCTCCAGCAATATAAGCAGGTGCCAATAGAATAACAAGAAAAGAGAAAGCATGTATTAATAAAACCTTCCAATAATACTCTTCTCCAATATAATACTGATCTCCAAGTATTTTTACCTCAGGACATACTCGAGAGGATTTTCATACTTAGTAACCCTCAGTTCAGTTCTGTTCAGTATCCCCTGTGTCCATCAAAACTTTCAGCAGCTACACCATCTTTCACTCAAGAGTGAAACAAAATACAAGTAAACCAATCCACAAGACTCATGTCCAACTGTTAATTAAGTTTTATACAACAAAACAAGTTTTCCATGACAAAAACTGTGATATCTTTAATGGCTTGTCAAAAAGACAGTTCCTGTAATTATTACCCAAAGTATAACACAATACTTAGTAATATTAATAAAAATACATCTTAAATGAACATGCCATTATCAGATAGCGGTCCCAAGATTTATACCAGGATGTCTGGAAAACCATATACAGGGAAAAGGAAACTTTTAGCTCATGTATAAACACATTTTTTTTTCTTTGACAGAAACGACAGGGCTCCTGGCCACAGAAAACTGATGGTGGCAAGATCTGTCCTTGTGGAGAACTGAGCTGTCAGCTTGTTTTCTCTTTGCCTCTATACTGTTACAATTGTATTATTGTGGCTCTTGCCTATTTTCAGTTTAATTGAAATCCCCTGTTAGAAGATGAGTTTTCCATGAAACAGAGCTCCTACAGCAAGGTCTTTCCTGATGTTGGTATGAAATTCAGAAAGTCATTGTGGAAGTGTCATGCCCTCCTTCTACATATTCCTTTCAACTAGTGCCTAAATGGAGATATTGTTCGGTATCTGTCATCATAGAATAATAGTAATTTGCTGTTGAAACTTATAATTTAGTCCATATAGATCTGCATTTTGAAACCTTATGGGTACATCCTTTGAATTCATACATTCATGACTGTATTCAAAATACTGTAACACATCAGGAACATGACTGTCACTTGTTCCTTCACTATGTCACCTTAGCATATGCATATTGCACATTGCTTCATGTTTTGCCCTGGCTTGATTGACATTCAGCATACTAAATTACCTCAGTTCTTGAATATCTTTAACTGATTATAGCCTTGAGACACCCTCTGATAAATGGCTGTGTTCTAATTTTCAGAAGCAAACACTCTAATAATCAAAGAAACCTTCTGTTTATGCACTTCTCATCTGGCAGTATCACCAAACTGCTTTTAAATTAATCTGGGAGCTTTAAAATTTATAGGCTTATAAATACTATTATCTAGTTTCATGTTTGAAGTTATAAATACTTTTTATTCTATGTCACTTATTTTGTTTTCAGTTTATTCAGATTTCTATATCATCTGATTGGGTTCTATTCCAAGACAATTCATGGCCTGGAGAAAACCTTTTTTAATATAATTTTGAGAAAGATTTAATTATGACAGATCCAGCTAGTAACTGGTTATAAGAGCCATAAATCACCTTTCTCAGGATGATGAGGTGATGAGGAGGCTATAAAACATTATAGAATGGTTTGTTCTCTAAAAGCCTCTATCTATATCAACCTCCTATTTCCAAGATTGAGCATAGATTTTAGGGGACACCCAAAACCATTTGTGAGATACAGATGGCAGAGATGTTCTAAGAATCAACTACCATAGCAATAAGAAAGATTTATGAGTTAGAGCACAAACCTTGCCAGTGAATTCTGATCACAGTTTGGAAGATCCCTGAATACAATTGAATAGTCTGCTCATTCTAATTATAATTCACAATCCTACTACAAATAAGAGTTTTCACTGCTCTGGGAGTAGCTTCTGTAGGTACAGAAATTAGACCTCGATTAAATGAATCATAGCTGAAACTTACATAAAACATGAAAAGTCCTAGCTGTGGTGAATTCCCAGTTTCTGATAGACAAACATTCTATTGGAAAGAAATTTCTATCAAACCCAATACCCAGCATCAATATGAGGCCAGATTAATATAGGATTGATTTTTTCCCCTTCTTTTTAGTGCATTGATAAAAGCTGGTAAGAAGTTGACGTCTTCAGCCTCACAAATAAAAATGGAGCTGCAAAGAGAAACTGATTCTCCATGGTCTTCCCTTTTAAGCATCAATAATATGTTAATAAAAAAAGACATAGAAGACAGAGAGAAAAAAAGATAGTTTGTGAATTTAGTAAGCCTTAAATTTGACCTATTCATTCAGTTTCTTCATTGTCAAGAAATCACATGAATTTGATTTACAAATTATTAGGACGAAGTGAACAATAGCAAATTAGGCTGCAACTTTCTTAGTTTCAAAGTGTCCTAGTTTCAGCTAGGATAGAGTTAATTTTCACAAAAAGATGGGATGGGACACAGGACAGGTGACCCAAACCAGCCAAAGGGGTATTCCATACCATATGACATCATGCTGAGCATAAAAGGGGTCTAGTCGGGAAGGGGCAGCACAGCTCCAGGATGGTTTGAGTATGTGTGGTTGTTGGGTGAGAAATTGCATTGTGTATCATCCATTTTGTATATTCTAAGTACTGTTGTTGTCATTTTCCTCTCCCTTTGCTGTTCAGTAAACTGTCCTTATCCCAACCTAGGAGTTTTATCTTTTTCTTCTGATTGTCCTCCCCATCCCGCCGCAGGGAAGGGTGGGGGGTGCAGCTGGAAGGGTGAGCGAGGGCCTGTGTGGTGCTCAGCTGCCGGTTGGGGCTAAACCATGACAAGAAGTATGTGTGGTGTGGCCACGTTAACATTTACTTCTGCCATGTAGACTGAAAGCTTAATTTTCATCTCAGGTAACCTTGTACACTTGTTGTAGCAGGTTTCATCTGTGGATTAGGGAGTAATTTGCATATGTTAGAAAGCCCAGTTTCTCTATAACTCATGAAGCTCAAGATCAGAGAAGTTCATCCAGTACATTGTGACGATCCTTGTTTAATTTAAGCTAGGAGTTGTCACTTTCTTTACAAACCATGAACAAGGCCTCCATCTTGTGAAAAAAATCTCAGCTTGAGGATCCTTACTGATCTATATGCAATCTTGGGATACACTTTCACCTTTTAACAAAAATTTTGTAGTTTGTTGGTTGATTGAGAATATTTTGTAAAACACTTATAGAATCTTTATAAATGGAGCTTGAAGGGGGCTATACTGGTTGATTTAACCTTTATGAGCATATAGTTAAAATGAAACGTGAAGTATTTCAACATAGCATGGTGCAGTGTTATTCAGGGATAACCAAATTAAACAAATCTATTGTCTAAGACACAGTGTAAAAATGTTACTGTCATTGTGTGTGTTTTGTCAACGTATCAAGGCAGATTAAACGGTTTCACTGCGGTCACTGATCCCTGCCTAAACAAAGCAGAACTATTTCTTGGCTTGTTATAAGAACATCAGTCCTTAACAACTGTATACATATTTTAAGAATCTCAAGAATATACTACAGGTTAAATCAAAACCATTTCATCTATTTCATCCACCTGTGCCCACAAAAATGAAATCATCTTATGGCATCTTATGCTTGAAAATGCAAAAAAGCTGGACTAGGGCCTGGACGTTTAAGAATGTGCTTCCTTCCTTCTCTGCTCAAACCCAAAGAGATCTCAAAGTGATTTACAAAGTTGAGTATTATTATTTCCATTTTTTTTACTAAAAGTGATAAAATGAGGCTTAGGAATTTTGAAGTCACTCGCAGAATTTCAAAGAGCTTATGACCTTGCTAGTCAGTCATGGAATAAGAATGAAACCAAGATCACTGGCACCCAGAAATGGCTATTAGGCTATGCCTTGCAGCAAGGCTTGCAGTAGAAAAAAAAAATAGTCTTCAGATGCCTTTAAAACATTTATTTCAAAGCCCATGGTATTATGGAATCACTGAATACAGAATCACCAGTACAGAGAGAAAACAAAAATATTAGGTCATGTACTCTGTCCTCCAACTAGCATGGGATTTTTAAATTTTTCGGCATTTTGTCAAGTATGAGATTAATTGTTGATCTCAAATAGCAAACATATGAAATAATCAGGACTAAGATATCTTGTTTGTGATGTAAATGCATCATACAAATACAGTCCCTTTTTGATACTATAGTTCAGAAAGAAGTAAAATTAATTTAGTGACCTCCTTTATCAATCACAGAATACTATCCTTTCTGGCTATAGTTAATAGTTGGCAGATGGACT
Organism: Grus americana; assembly: GCF_028858705.1. Lineage (NCBI taxonomy): Eukaryota > Metazoa > Chordata > Aves > Gruiformes > Gruidae > Grus > Grus americana. The sequence continues at coordinate 23,159,504 of NC_072856.1, read as the reverse complement.
GAAATCCCAGATAATTCACACTAGATATTGGAAGTTGCTATTATCTTTGCTGAATTCTGTATTTTTTTTTTTTTTTCGTGGTTGTTACTGTTCACAGATGACACTTTCTGTTAGGTCTCCAGAGTCTGTTTTTTATCCCTTCCTGTTGAACATAACAGCAAAATAAATAAATAAATAATCATATTCTGCTCTGTGGTTTGACAAGTAATGACTTCTTCCTTCTGAACACCTTTAAATGAATTTGCATCTTCAATGATATCCAAGGTCAGTTTTTCTGCCTCCCTGCCTCCCCGCCACAGCTGCAGCACCGTGCCTCCCCGCCCCCCCCCCAGCAATTATGACAGCCTAGGAGGAAAGAAAGCTCAGATTTCAGCACAGTAATTTGAAGTGTTAATTAGGGAATACTGCAGTGACCTTGAAATTCCTGTTTCTCCCACTTTGTGTGTTGGGATAAACTAACTTTATAGTATATAAACTAACTTTATAGTAGAATAAGGGATAATGTGAGAAAAGGGAGAAAATCATCTCTCAGTATTAATCAGAAGCATGACTCACATTTGCTTAAAGAATTATAGCAGTAATAACATCAGCCTTCAACAGTGAAGATTTGTGAGCAGTAAGGTTGCTGTGTGATACTGCAACACCTAGCATACCTTCCCTGCCTACTTTTGACAAGGTAGTCAAAGAAGTCCTTGAGATGTGGATAAAAAGGCAGCAACTCTTCTTCCTTTCCTTCCTCAGATATATTTCTGTAAGACTGAACTTAGACATTTTATTCTTAAAAGTCTTCATGGTTCTGAATCCCAGTGAGAGAATACTTCTCTCAAACTTTTAGATAGGGGACTGCAGATGGCGATCTCTATAGGACCATTAAAGTCCCATGCCTGAAATTACCACCTGGTCTTGTTCAACTACCCTTTTGCAATAATTTCTCATGAAGCTTGCTAAATAATTCACAGACAGTTACATTTCTGTGGTGGGTTGACCTTGGCTGGAGGCCAGGTGCCCACCAAAGCCACTCTACCACTCTCCTCCCCACCTGGACAGGGGAGAGAAAATATAATGAAAGGCTCGTGGGTCAAGATAAGGACAGGGAGAGATCACTCACCAATTACTGTCATGGGGAAAACAGACTCAACTTAGGAAAAATTAATCTAATTTATTAATGAGCAAAACAGAGTAATGAGAAATAAAAAGAAATCTTAAAACACCTTCCCCATCCCTCCCTTCTTCCCTGGGCTCAACTTCACTGCCAGCTTCAACCTCCTCCTCCCCAGAGGCCCAGGGGGATGGGGAATGGGAGTTGTGGTCAGTTCATCACACGTTGTCTCTGCTGCTCCTTCCTCCTCAGGGGCAGGACTCCTCACACTCCTCCTCTGCTCTAGCATGGGGTACCTCCCATGGGAGACAGTCCTCCACCAACTTCTCCAACGTGAGTCGTTCCCACAGGCTGCAGTTCTTCATGAACTGCTCCAGCGTGGGTCTCTGCCACGGGCTGCAGACCTTCAGGAGCAGACTGCTCCAGCGTGGGTCCCCCACAGGGTCACAGTGTGGTCTCCTCTCTCCACAGGTCCTGCCAGGAGCCTGCTCCAGTGTGGGCTTCTCACATGGTCACAGCCTCCTTCGGGTGTCTCCACCTGCTCCAGCATGAGGTCCTCCATGGCCTGCAGGTGGATTCTCTGCTCCCCATCATCCTCCATGGGCTGCAGGGGGACAGCCTGCCTCATTGTGTCTTCACCATGAGCTGCAGGGGACTCTCTGCTCTGGCGCTTGGAGCACCTCCTTCCCTGTCCTTCTGCGCTGACCTTGGTGCCTGCAAAGTTTCCCATATCTTCTCACTCCTCTCTCTTGCTGCAAAAGCTGCCACTAGGTGGGTTTTTTTTCCCTTCTTAACTATGTTATTCCAGAGGTGCTACCACCGTCACTGATTGCCTTGGCCTTGGCCAGCAGTGGATCCGTTTTGGAGCTGGCATTGGCTGGCATTGGCTCTGTCGGACCTAGGGGAAGCTTCTAGCAGCTTCTCACAGAAGTCACCCTTGTAGCATCCCCTGCTACCAAAGCCTTGCCACGCAAACCCAAAACAACTTCTAACACATAAATTCACAGAAGATAACATATTTAGAACTAGAGTAGAAGCAATTCTCAAAAATTACTCATGGAAATACCGGAGAGTGGGAATATAGTTAAAGGTGCAGTTCCTCAAAGGGGACTTAAAATCTCAGATTAATAAAATAATCAGACCAGACTTCTGGACTATCTATTCAGCCTACTCTTGTCTAAATGGCTAATGAAGCAGCTTCTGAACCACTCCAGTCTATACCAGTTTATTAAACCACAGTTGGCACTATCTTCTGTGATTCAATAATTTCTGAATGGCCAAGCCAAGAACTACTTCACAAGCCATTCAGATACCTCCTTGTGTGGACCACAGCCTCCAGAAAAGCAACAAGTAGCTTGGGCTGGTAACTGCTTCTACTGTCTCACTCTAGTTTACCTGGGTTCATGTTGTCAAACACTACATAGTTTTGAGATGCTCTCTGTGCAACTCTTCTTTCAGACCAGCCAAACACATTTCTTAACATTTGGTAATAAGTCATGTAGTCATCCCTGGTCAGTGTGCTGGCTGTGTCAGTGAATTATATAGGCAGTCTACGTATTTAACTTTGGTTGAGAATTTTAAACCTCATAAACACTAGATAACCACTGTTATTCAAGGCTGATGCACTGTCTAGCAGTATCAGAGATGTTATTAAAATTAGACCTGGAGCCAAAAAGTTTGGTTGACTTACAAGTTTCAAAGGGAGCTCCAATACCTCACATGAGAAGAATTGGAACAATGGAAACAACGTGATTCTTGCTGCAGAAGAATTTGTCAAATCATTGTACCAGGTACATTTTGACTTTGTGTCTTAGCGTTTGAAAAACATCTTCAGAGGCATTTTGAATTCTGATAGTGCTTAGCTGTTGAAGTATATATTTAGGCATTTCTTTCCCTCTTCTGAGCATTTCACAACAGATGCTGTAGAATAGCTTTCATTGTGAGAGTTCTCACACATCTTATTTAAAAAAAATGACAGGCTATACTTGAAGATATCCTTATCTAAAAAACACATACACAGCCCCAGCTTTAACACAGAACTCTAGAAAGGCCCTAGCATGGAACATACCAGTGATAATAGTACTTTTATTCTGTCTACATAAAAGCATTATTGAAGCCAGTTTGAAATCAGAGTGAAGTTATTGGTCAACTTACTTTCTTTGTGGACAAGTTCTGATTTTGTCAAAGAGAAGATTTTACCTTCATATAAAGTTTAAAGGGGAATTGTAGTTAGCTCTACCAGGATTCAAAATTAGCACCTTTAAATTAACTTCTTACTATTTTAACATCATCTACTCTCAGTGTTTAACATCAGTAAGGACAGACTTCGATTCAGTTTGATATGTTCTGGCGATTTGGGGTTTCCCTCAGTTGTAGATTTTTCCATTGTTTATTGTTTATAAAATGTGGATTTACTTTGTTCCTTTGTTCTGGATTTATTGCTTAAAACAAAGAAATAAACTACATTTCTAGCCACCCATCAAACAGAAGCAAATGTCTTCTCAAAGTCTGGAAGCAACTGAGTATTTTAAAATAAAATTATCTATTAAAAAATATGTCTTTCTCTGTCTTAAGAAACCTTCCAGGAAGTTTAAATGTAAGATATATTGACGGAACAGAGACCTAATTCAGTATTTCTTTCAGTATATTAATGAAGGTCTCTAATTCAAAGTGTGGACTCTTGAGAAATTTTCAGTTTTGTCACATTAGTGAATAACTGAATGGAACACAAAGAAAATGGTGATGCATCACTGCAGGATGATATATCACAAAATATGGTTTATTCAATTATCTTGACAACTGAACTACAGTTTTAACTATTTATGATAATGCCTTTATAGTAGTAAATATTTTATAATGTATTTTATGAAAATAACAAAGTCTTACAAGTTCTGCACTGCACACTACACAGCAGTATGCTGCTAAGAAGCCTTTGCCAAGAAGCAGAGGACATAGAGGTACTTCGTGTGTAAATCATAAAGCTTGCAGATTATTAAAATGCAGCCTTTTCTATGTAATTTTTGAAGAAATAGCACTGTGAAGTTCAGTAGCAGAGTCAGATCGCATTTCTATCCTTTCTAAAAGCATGGTGCTTTAAATGAAGAGTAAAATGCTTCTGGCTTAAAATGGAACACGATTTTTACCTTCAGCTCTGTTTCAGGTTTTCTACATACAAACTAAAATTGTGACAATTGCTTCTGCACAACTCCAGATATATTAATGTCTCTAAATAGTCTCTGTTTTACCTAAGTAATTAGATAAATATAATGTACAGGCTTGCCAGAAGAGCTTTAAATTAAGGACCTTAACTTAAGCAAGATGGTCACTTGACATACATTTATTCTCAGGTGCATAAGATTTGTTTATATTTTCAAGATATTCTCATACTAAAGATGAAAACCTGGAGGCTAGATAAATATTGGTACTCTGTAACCTAACTCTTTTGAATGTTACTTCTGGTTATTTTCCCAGAGTTGGATTTTATAAACATAAATATCAGGAATATATCCAAATTATTCTTAGAGACTTGTTAATTTCCTTTATCTAAGTCAACTAATTTTTTTACCAATTGAAGTACAAATGAAGTAATGAAAATACCTTACTTCTCCTATCACTGCAATGGCAATTAAAGCAGGCAGACTGCTAGGGAAAGAGGGCTAAACAGGCTTTAGGAAAAACAATTTTTATGGAAAAAAAAATCTTTATGTGACTGATTTTTCAAGACAAAATGGAGCAAAAATTTAAGCATTTTTAATTGCTTTTTATTTGAGACAGAATAAAAACTCTCTGCATGACAAGAACTTGAAATACCATTTTTTACTAGGCATGTTATTTTAATTCTTTTTGTCATAGTAATTTAAATAGGTGTTTAAAATGAAGATATTGTGTAGCATTTAGATCTATCCTTACACTGTCAAAAAAATTTGTCAGAATTGTATATAGAGAGGGCGTATGGTCAATATATAAAGAAAAGCAACACTAAAATAAGTACTAAATGATTTATATAAAAAGTAATTATAGAAAATATGAAAAACACTGTCAGCATCCTCTTTAAAAAATCCAGACTGCTCTAAAATACCTGAGCAGTTGAATTTGTTAACAAAGGTCATCACTATATGTCTGTCTTAATCTCCTGTCATGAGTTTTTTCCTCCAGCCTCCCAATTAGTTCTATTATACAAGATATGTGCATTTCAAAGCCTCTATTTGGAGCTTGTCTATGTTCCTCAAAACTGCAAAGATGGGCGGTGTAGAACAGTAGAATTTAATCTCAACAATTTTCAAATATATTTGTTGATTATTGTGACTAAATATCACAATAACTTTTTTGGACTTAGGCTTTCAATACAGTCCCACTGTGAAAATAATTTATGATTGGATAATAAAGAGAGCAGAACCTCTGAATTGTTTTCTATGGATGCTTATGTTGATAAAACAAAGATTGTAACCACAATCTTTGCTTCACTGTCATGCAGTTCAGGCAACTTTAAATATCCGAGACTTCTAGAGACAACTACATAGGCAGCCCTAGTAATTATACTTTTGTTTAATTTATTTTGGTACATTTCAGTAAGTCTGTTATCTTGAAGTTTCTGTAGCAAGCAGTTGGTATAGCATCACACAGCTGGTACCTCTCATGGTGAATACTATGGCTTAGGCTAAACACTTCCCTTATTTTTTTCTTCTTTTTCCCTTCTTTTTTTTCCTGTGTTAAGTAGGTCAAAACAGGATTTTATAGAACAAATTAAATCAATTTCACACAAAGAAGAGATTTCCAAACATCCGTAACCATTTATTTCTGACTTTCCATTTAGCAGAAATGAAATTGTGTGGCTTGCTTTTTTCATTCTTTAAAGCATGCTGGGCAGCCCAGATCTGGCAGCCTCTGTGAAGGATTCTGTCTGGGGTTTTTTTGTTTGTTTGTGTGGGTTTTTTTTTTCTTTTTTTGTTTTCTCCCAGCAGAGCCTTTCTTAATCCAACTGCATTTTTTATTGGGAAATTATTTTAGGTTCTATTTTCAGTGCATGCATTGGCTTGGCCTCCTGTTTCTTCAACACAGAATTGTTGCTCTTTCCATTTCTCATTTCTAACATATAGCATATTTGCCATTTTCTTATTTTTTTCAATTTTCCCAGTACTTCCTGTTGATGTAGCCTCATTTCATTAGGGATAAATATGCATTAGCTGTTATGAAGTTGCTTGCATTTTATTTTAATATTATAAATTAACCTAAATATTTCATCAAAATTCTCACTAAAAACTCCTATTTGCATCAGTATACATGACTTGGATTAACATCGTATTTCTTGCTAGAACTAAGGAGGCAATAGATCCACCACATACAAAACCTCCACCTGAAAGGCAGAGGAAACGTGCTGCCTTAGAAAAACAAAATTCTAGAGTAAAAGGAAGTAACCACTAATTTGCCAAGTTTCTTTCCTCCTTTGAGAATGGTCAAAAAAGTTTAAGAAAAAGATCCAAACCACCATTATATGTAAGCTACTCTCTAAATTATTTCCAAAGCTAAAACATCAGACTGTTTTCTGGGAAAATAAAGATTTGTCCTGCTTTACTCAGCAAATGGGCTGATTTATCAGCCTAAATAGGTCCTAAGCAAAACGTGCTTAGGTTTATGGAATACAGATAAAGGACTAATAATTTTCCTCTCCAACGTATCAGCTTGGTGTGAAAAATGAGAACTATGGGATGGGAGCAAGAAGAAAGAGTAACCTTAATAGCTGTGTGTGCAAGGATCTAACATGCTTCCAGAAGCAAAGCTGGAAGGGTCTCCTTATAAATTCTCAAGTTTTCTGCTCTGGGCATGCTTCATCACTCCAGCTTCACCTCTCCATGCAGTGAATATTCTAAACAGCCTAAGGATCTGCATTCAGCAATAGTAGCCTGAGCTGTGATTTCCTCTCTTGAAATGTATTTATTCTGTCGATTGGAAAAGAAAGATGCAAAAACTAGCAGAAAAGACAGTAGTAGAGAAAAAAAATTAATTGTCATACTCGTACCAGCTGGTCCCACACACATATTTCTATTTCAGTCTAATCTTAAGTCACCAAAATAAGAAGAGAGTATGATCTATCCTCAGCTGAATTTTCTTTACTATGTCAAAGTTAGGGAGAGAAACTACACAGAAAAATTTTCTCCTGGCCCTCTGGATGAAATGATGAAGATCATTTCTGTTTCTTTTTTGCTGACAGCATAGCAACTTACCAGCTACTTGTTTGACTAGTAACTCTATGTGTCTCCTTCTTAATGAAACAAATGACCCTCCCAATTATTTCCTAAGTTTCTGATTTAGACCCATTGTCACCTGGTAAACAAAAGCCAAGAAAACACTGTGAGTGGATACTGTCAAAGCCATTAGCCAATGACAAAAGACATTGGAAAAGTTCCAAGTATACAGTGCAAAGTTCTAGCTGTAACTTTTAAATTCTGTATCTAAAAAATCTAATTCATATGTGAAACTTCCAATTTTTTTTTAATAAAATGTGATAACTGCAGTGTTATGCTTATACCTGGCTTGCTGAGACAGGCCAGAGAAGGTGAGTCCAACTGGCTCTCCACTATGTCCATTCGCTGTCCTCAGCTTCCCCAGCATTCCAAAGTGAGGCATTTATTTCTCCTTCTGCTGACACTAATGAGAATATTTCTTTGATTTCATTGGAGGAAGAACTGCACTACTACTGAGGGAATAATTTGGATTATTCCTTTAGCAATCTAGATATATTTAAGATTTAAAGGAAGTAATTCAGAACATAAATCTACTTGAAGGTGGACCATAACACTAAATGGCAGTATTAGGGAAAGGCCTGTTATTTTAGAATCAGAGCAGCAGGCTTTTTGCAGCAGAACAAGTGTAAGGTGAAAAATGTGAGAGCAACAACAGATCCGGTCACATATTGAGCAATGCTTTGAATTGTGACCTAAATGTGTTTAAACTTGATTCGCTTGTTGCTACTCTGGTCCTTTCATTTTCTACTAGAAAGACTCAGACAACCTTGTGTGCTTTCATAAACATGTAATTAGCTGGGTTTTTATTGGAAGACCTCAGGTGAAAGACCTAATGGCTGTTGATTTTTGTGTAAAGCTAAAGGCTTTAACTGACAGGAATTTGATGAATGCTGTAGGTATGTAGGATAGTGCTTCAACACTCCCAACAGTCATTATTTGTAACAGTGACTGAAGAAAACATGACAAACAATAGATGCCTAGAGACTGAATACAGCTGAAAAATAAGCAGTAGATAACATCATTGTGTGTCTGCCATAAGTGGCAATGTTTATGAGGAAAGCAGCTGTAAATACATTCTGTACCTAACAGTGCTCCAAGTAACCTGTAGCTCTAAGAGTTACTACGAACATTGTCAGGGACAAGTTTCAAGGAATCTGGCTCTATTCCTAGCTGTTCTACTAAGTGTATTACATCATTATCACTTCTCACTCTTGTCTACCTTTTTATTTAGATCGGAAGCTTTTAAAGAATTAACAGGCTATCATTATTTGCATGTATTGGGGACAGCACAATAGCCTCTCGATCTTCTCTGGGGTCTTTTGGCAATTACTATCAGGTAAATAATAAATAACAATCTTTACACAAAGCAGATGTGTATATGTAGATGCACCTTTTACATCTAGGAACTCACAGCCCTCCTAGCTAGGGATCTTGCACAGAGAAATTAAATAACCTGGAGGGTGGTTGGATCATAACCTTTGCGAGTGGGAGTCAAAATACTGTGTGCAGATTTGACAGCCACAGCCTTGGTATTGTAAAAGCCTTCTTTTTAAGTGGGTAAATGTCAACGGAAAAGTACTGTACAATTTTTTTTTTTTAAAGTTTCTTAATTGTTTGTGTTTAAAGACACAAAATATGTTTATTTTCTCAATACTTCTGCATATTTCTTTGAGAGCACGAAAAGTGCCATGAGTTGATTGTACCATCCTTCACTTTGCAATAGTTACATTGCTCTGCCTCGGGAGAATAAATAATGCAATATAAGCAAAAGGAGCCAGTGCTGTGTAGTCATTCAAAAAGTCTTTTTGACACAATGACCCATAAGGTCACCTTGGAGAGAGCACAGTGGAACATGTTCTTCTTTAGTGTCCATTTTCTTGTGTGTTTTTAAGGGTTTTTTTTCAGCATATACAGTTTAGATCTCATCTTTTGGGAGCCCAAGTCATTTTCCAAACTGTCCATAGCACATGTAGTTTTCAGAGACAAAAATGCTGAGTGCTTTTCTTATGCAATTCACATTATAAACAGTAAAAATTGACATCCCAGCAGGATAAAAAATGATTTCTTGTATTCCCTTCCCCCATGCCTTTTTTCCCAGTATGGCATGTATTGCTGTGCTTTGCTATGCACTGACATTTCCAGCAAAACCATGAATTCTAAGCACAGGAAAGCAAATGTTCAGGAATCTCTAGGCATCATACTCATACCACGCTGTTTTCCTAGTTATCTGGAGACTACAAATCACTGCTGAAAAAATAACTGGGTCTTTCTCTAATGCTAGTTATGAGATGAAGATTTGGCTCGATTTAGTTGTGCAGTGAAAAGCCTGATCTGCAGTTGTACAGATTTTTAAATTGTGGCAGTACAGTATTTTAACATTTGCTACAATGCTGTTAATTTTATTGTTTTTATCATTTCATCACATTCTAAATGAAATTTAGTGACAAAGTTTATATATTGTCTTCATGATTTTTCCTATAGTAATTGATGTGTATTGAACACTATGTTCACTTTATGTTTTCAACTGTCCCATTATCAGTTGCCTCCATTCACACTCTACATGAAAGTGAATGTCCGGAGTAAAAACATTTGGCTTGCTGGCACAATTTACTGTCTGTTGGTAGAAACTAAAGATTGAGGGTAGGGAGAAAAGCCCTCCAAGACCACTCCCTTTATGCTTCTTTCCCTGTTTCCATAATCTTGTTATGAACCATTTGCCAAGATCAGATCACTAGAAATGAAGCAGTCTCTGAAAAAAATGAAAAAGCTTGAATGATGACAGGTGGTTTAATTTTTACCAACTATAAGCACAGACCTATAGAAGAAAATGTGATGAATGTCTGTGAGCATTTGAGCTATGCAACTACTATGGAATTCTTTAGTGTAATACTTTAGGGAATGAAAATAGCAGTAAAAGGAGGGAAAAATCTAAGAAGAAGTAGAACAAATGTACTCTGAATTGCAGAAGGAAAGTGTTTTAATGGAAGAACACCTCTTATTCGTGAAAACTGCTAAAGAATGAAGTGGTGTCTGTAAAAAACTAGTGAAAACTTCAGAGAGTGTAATGCTAAAGAACAGAAAAAACCTTTAATAAAGTGCTCTAATGAACCTAGTGAAAGGAATATGGCTTACATGTAATCTAATATATTTCTAAACTTCAAACTTCTTAGAGGGTAGAAATTAATTAAAAGTAGAGATTCTACTTCAATTATACAAAATATAATTTTGTTTTGTTCTCTTCTATATCAAAATATGAGGAATATTCTGAACTTTAAATAAGAATGAAACAAACACTCATTTTTTTCAACATGATAGCTGTTCCCTCTCTGTTGGTATCATTAGCCTGGAAGACAACAGGAAGGGAAAAGGAAAGATAGCTTAACAACAAGCTTTCCATAAGTACTCTAATACTCTAACTTTTTAAAGAATCAATTGGCCATGAAAAGGCTAATTGCATTGAACTACTTACACTACTTTGGAATGACAGTTATGTAAGAGTCACTAGGGCTCTTCTGAAAAACTGCAAAACAGATCTTGAAATATCAGCAGCTGAAATTTGACATGCACTTGAGCTTCAGCCTGCACTGCTGTAACACAAGTAATCAATTAATTATTTATCTCAGAATTCTATGTACAGCTGTGGGAATATGTCTTGAAGGTGACTTTTGGATCAGTGAGGTCTGGTCTTTTCCTAGCGTATGTTTCTTTACCCATGCTTAATCCATTTTTGGAGCAGTAATCCATTTGTTTGAAATTGCAAGGAATTTAACCCTCAAGAAGCAAAAATATCCAGGTGTTCCTAATTCTCCTTCTCTCCATTATACTCTTTGCAAGTCACTGATCATATTTCTGGCTTCCAACTATACAGAAGCCAACCCAATCAGAAAGCAAGTCTACCCTGCGTGCAATGTCTTTGGCTATTTACTACAGTCTATCACTACTACAATCACTAATCTCCAGTCTCCAACAATTACTGGTCTTCCTCAAAACCCCCAATATTATATAAATTATTTCCTCCTTCTAGTCACAAGAAGGCACTGCATCATTTTGAGTATGCCTTCAAGAATACCTGATAAAGAAATCAGTTATGCATTCTGATTACCAACAGCTTTGCCATATCTGCAGGCAATAATATTCTGTGACAGGTACTATCTTTAGGATACTTTGTCTCGGAAGTTTAAGTCTTTGATTCATTTGTAGGCAGCGATACCACTCTACATGACTTTAATAAACTTCACTTGAGAAATATTGTTGGAAACGAGAACAATTCTCACTGTGATTGGAGAAGTTTGCACAACACAAGCAGTAATGTGACTTCTCAGGGGAAACCTTGTAATTTTCTACAATTACTTGAAAGGAGGTTGTAGCGAGGTGGGTGTTGGTCACTTTTCCCAAGTAGGAAGTGATAGGACTAAAGGAAATGGGTTCAAATTGCACCAGAGAGGTTTAGATTGGATATTAGGAAAAATTTCTTCACTGAAAGGGTTGTCAGGCACTGTGTCACATGTGTAGAATCAGCCTGTTCCTGGCTGCCCAGGGAAGTGGTTGAGTCACCATCCCTGGAGGTATTTAAAAGACAGGTAGATGTGGTGCTTAAGGACATGATTTAGTGGTGCACTTTGCAGTTTTAGGTCTACAGTCGGATTCGATGATCTTTAGGATCTTTTCCAACCTAAATGATTCTATGATTCTATGATTGCACTTTGGCCCTTATTTATATTTAACACCTTTGAGCTTATTTTTAAACAGTTCTCTGTATAGGTTTAGCAAAAATATTTTGGATGAAGTGGCTATAACAGAAATATTTTCCCTGAAGTCTAATCTCTGCTTTTTACAATGTAAACCTTCAATTTTGATCACTTTCATGTGTATGTAAATGCATATCTGTGTTTTTGTACTTGAAACATGCATACACAGATACCCTTACGTGCACACACCTGTATGTAAGAGTTGTTTTAGAATCACCCTTTAATTTCATGCTGTGGAAGCACTGAAACAGCTCCTTCCCTTTGAAAGGCTGTTGAGATCTTTGAAGATAAGGAAGTAAAATATTTAATAGAATTACACAGATCCATGGCGTCAGTAATTGGCTTTTATTGCCATAAAATGATCCTCTTTCAAAACAGAAGAAGGGAGAGGGTAAAAGGAGAATGCACTATTGTCAGCGTCAAAAAAATCCATTTTGGTTCAGAAGAAAGCAATGATTATATATGAATAAACATGATGGATTTTTTTTTTTTTTAACATCTAGAAGTGTGATATATAGAGCCAGGGAACCCTGGACTGTGAAAGGAGGAAATGTCATAGTTTGCCTTTAGTAATTACATTACATAGCCTTTTCCTGATTGCGTATATAGTGTTCAAAGGCTTATAGACATGATAATAGAATGTGAGTAATTTGTTAGAATTATAGAAAAGGTGTCATTTGAGATGTTACACCATAATTACTTTGGAATATTGATGACATGCCTGCAACATGATACAAAGTATATCTCATAGTTGCCTTTTTAGTGACCGAAGGGGGCAAATTAAAAAAACAGGGTTATATCTGATTCTACTTTCACAGTTCTCTTCTTTCTGTGAAAAACAGATGTTTAAAGCAGCACATTGCTTTGCTTTTCTGGTGCAGATGACAAAGATTCAAATTCACAAGTATATGGGCAAAAAGACAAATCAGACTTCATAAATTCAGATAATATCCTTTCAAAGGATCACAAAACGTATCGTTGAAAGGGACCCACCCTTAATATATATATCATCAGGTCCAATTAGAACTGCTACTATTTCAGAGTGTAATTTATAGCCTTGATAGACTCTTATATTGTTTGATAAAAGCTGACATCAGCATTGCTACAACAGCAATGTTTTCTTTTCGATTGTCCCTTATGTTGCTACAAAATATGTTGCCCATCTGAATTTTGTTTTTTTCACTGATGACTGGAAACATTTCCTCTTTCTTTCTCTTTTCCTTCCTTTTTTCTTTTTTAATTCTTTCATTAATCTATTTTCATGGCAAATATATATTTATTTCTGTGGAAGTAAGTATTCCATAAATATTAACCTTTCTAGGGAGTGGTATTTTTAAGAAATGCGCATGAACAAAAGTCCTTAACAAAACAAACTGGTAAGTCTATTTCTTATATCTCCACCACCAGTGCAATTGTTAAGGGATCTAGAAATAGGAATCTATGACTTTGGTCCCTTTGATTTAGTCAAATTGGGTACTAGGGAAGCTATAAGTGCTACCATACCTGATGAGGAGCCAAAATAGATGTATACAACAGGAAACAGAGCTATATTAAATCCTTCAAAAAAGATACAAGCTAGTGGGAGATAAGTCCTACTTCGTATTACCATCATTTGTTTCCATGGCTTAGAAATAATTGTACACCTGTATGGTTGTGTAGCTCTATGTTAAAGGCCAGGAGCATTTGAGTAGGCATAAATGAAGAAAGGTGTTGACCTTTGGTAGCAGAAGTACGTGGATCCACAGTAGGAATGGAAGAGAGTGGACATATCAATGTGTGAGCTGGCACGTGGGAGTTAATGAAACATGGAGTCAATGAAAAAATAAGAGAAATCAATCAGAAATCAATATTACTAACTAGAAATTACATCCATGCAATGAGGCTGATGAATCCAAGACAAACCATACTCTCTGTGTTACTGCCCATGGTCTGTAGAGTTGCTTTAGGTATGAACGTTGACTGCTCACCTGATATTTCTTCCAGCCTGCCTATTCATATTACGTGATTCTAATAATCTTATTTATTATTTGATAAAAATATATTTTATATAACAAGTGCTGATCTTCCTACCTGAGACAGAGATTACAAACATGAGAAAAAATATAGATATGAATTGAAGAAGAAAGTCATAACAGTATATTCATTGCACTTTTCCTCTTCTCTCCCACTACTTTACACAATTCCTCAGTATCCATTCTCTGTTCTTACTCCCTCCAAGAAAATTTTACTACTGTGCATAATTACTATCCTGTTTTACTACTTCGTATGTTTCACTAGAGGTGTATTGCCTTCCTCCTCTACATTGCTCATGATAGAATTTAGACTTTCAAAATTACTGCTGAATTTGACTGTTGAATTGCTTCCTTTTTTTCTTTTCTTTATACTTAAGAATGAATTGGCTTTCAAAAAGACAGTAAAAAAAATCTTCCACTAATAGCCTGTACTCCCTTACCTGGTATCCTTTCATCTTTTGTCTCCCCATTCGACAAAATTCAACTCCCTGAGTATATATTATTTTGTTCTTTTGACTGTTAACAAATGTATTGTAATCATTTGTTTCAAAGCTCAGGTAGGACAACTGGTATATAAAATTTTCATTTTTATATTAAAAATTTGATGTATTAACCTGTGTCTTGCAGTTCTGTGAAATCTAGCTGGAAATGTAGTGTGATGGTTATCTCTTCAGGTTACTCCTTGCTGCTATCACAATAAAATAATTTTTTTTATGCAGAGGAACATCATCTTTTTTATTCTTTATGATGTCAGCTGATTTTGTGATAAAGAATGGTTGAAAGAGGTTTGTTGGTTTTGGTTTTGGTTTTTTTTTTTTTCCTCCATTGACTCTAAAGGCAAAATACTAATCACTTAAGAAAACAAATGCTCAATGTCTCTCTTTTTTCTTTACTGATTGGATGATTACAAAAAATGACAGTTTAATTGAAAATTTCTTATATGAGTTATGAAGAATGGCTATTCCAATCTAAAATATATGGACTGCAGAAGGAGAAAGTAAGAAACATTTTTTAGAAAATGGAAAAGGAAGCTGGAAAGGTTAATGATTTCATTTTACTTATTTATTTTTGAATTTTGCATCTTTTAGCTTTTCATCCTTTCTTAAAGCTTTACTGTCTTCAGAGATTGTACATTTACTTTACTTTTCTCTGTCTTCTTTATTTTTATTTTCTGCTTTCATAATGGTGGAAAACTTTGAAGACTTGAATCAGTCAGCAGCAATACATAATAACCGGTTGCAGAGAAAATGCGTAAATATTTGTATGAGTAACTATATGAGTAATATTTTCTTTATCTGTTACATGCAGTCATTTAGACATTTTTCTTAGTCTTTTGAATACTGTAACTGTATTATAGATTATGCTAAAGTATTGGCACAATATATACTATTTTAAAAAGTTCCTTACATATTACTAAAAAGTTTCTGATGTTTGGTAATTTTTCAATGTATTTGCTTTAGGAAATGAAATTATACTAAGCTGTTTCATGTATATCTCATGAATTTGGTCAGTGATTCTGGATTTGGCTTTTGAACATTTCACATATCAGTTTCTAAGGGCTATTTACCTGGGCAGGCATCTGCCTATATGAACAGTTAGACTTAACAAACAGCCTGGATTACAATTGCTATAATTTACATCAATATCCTATAAACATTTTAATTTTGTCAGGATAGATTTAACTTGAGTTTTACAATAAATATCTTGGCCACTTCAGAGCTGTATTTTTAAATCATAGGATAGAATCATAGAATGGTTCGGGTTGGAAGGGACCTCAAAGATCATCTAGTTCCAACCTCTCTGCCATGGGCAGGGACACCCTCCACTAAACCACGTTGCCCAAAGCCTCATCCAACCTGGCCTTAAACACTTCCAGGGATGGGACCTCCACAACTTCTCTGGGCAACCTGTTCCGGTGCCTCACCACCCTCACAGTAAAGAATTTCTTTCTAACATCTAATCTAAATCGACCCTCCTTCAGCTTAAACCCATTACCCCTTGTCCTGTCACTACACTCCCTGATAAACAGTCCCTCACCATCTTTCCTGTAGGCCCCCTTCAGGTACTGGTAAGCCGCAATTAGATCTCCCTGGAGCCGCCTTTTCTCCAGGCTGAACAATCCCAACTCTCTCAGCCTGTCCTCATAGGAGAGGTGCTCCAGCCCCCTGAGCAGCTTCATGGCCCTCCTCTGGACTCGCTCCAACAGCTCCATGTCTCTCCTGTACTGGGGACCCCAGAGCTGGATGCAGTACTCCAGGAGGGGTGTCACAAGAGCGGAGTAGAGGGGCAGAATCACCTCCCTCGACCTGCTGGTCACACCTCTTTTGATGCAGCCCAGGACACAGTTGGCTTTCTGGGCTGCAAGCGCACACTGCTGGCTCATGTTGAGCTCCTCCTCAATCAATACCCCCAAGTCCTTCTCCTCAGGGCTGCTTTCAATCCATTCTTTGCCCAGCTTATAGTTGTGCTTGGGATTGCCCCGACCCACGTGCAGGACCTTGCACTTGGCCTTGTTGAACTTCATGAGGTTTGCACGGACCTACCTCTCCAGCCTGTCAAGGTCCCTCTGGATGGCATCCCTTCCCTCCAGGGTGTCAATCGCACCACAGAGCTTGGTGTTGTCAGCAAACTTGCTGAGGGTGCACTCGATCCCACTGTCCATGTCGCCGAAAAAGATGTTGAACAGTGCCGGTCCCCATACCGACCCCCGAGGAATGCCACTCACCACCATTCTCCACTTGGACGTCGAGCTGTTGACCAAAACTCTTTGAGTGTGACCATCCAGCCAATTCCTTATCCACCAAGTGGTCCATCCATCGAATCCATGTCTCTCCAATTTAGAGACAAGGATGTCGTGCAGAACGGTGTCAAATGCCTTGCACAAGTCCAGGTAGATGACGTCAGTTGTCCTTCCCTTGTCCACCAACACTGTAACCCCATTGTAGAAGGTCACCAAGTTTGTTAGGCACGATTTGCCCTTAGTGAAGCCGTGTTGGCCGTCACCAATCACCTCCTTGTTTTCCATGTGCCTGAGCATAGCCTCCAGGAGGGTCTGCTCCATAATCTTGCCAGGCACAGAGGTGAGACTGACGGGCCTGTAGTTCCCTGAGTCTTCCTTTTTTCCCTTCTTAAAAACGGGAGTTATGTTCCCCCTTTTCCAGTCAGTGGGAACTTCGCCGGACTGCCAAGACTTCTCAAATATGATGGAGAGTGGCCTGGCCACTTCATCCGCCAGGTCCCTCAAGACCCGCGGATGCAACTCATCAGGTCCCATGGACTTATGCACCTTCAGGTTCCTTAGATCTTCTCCTACAGTGGGCGGTTCTTCATTCTCCCAGTCCCTGCCCTTACCTTCTGTGACTTGGGCAGTGTGGCTCGAGCACTTGCCAGTGAAGACTGAGGCAAAGAAGTCATTGAGTACCTCAGCCTTCTCCATATCCTGGGTAACCAGGTCACCCGTTTCATTCCAGAGGGGACCCACATTTTCCCTCATCCTCCTTTTCTCACTAACATACCTATAGAAGCTTTTCTTGTTGTCCTTGACATCCCTGGCCAAATAAGACTGTGTTTTATAGTTCTTTATTCTGTTGAACCTAACACTAAGAAAAAACATGGAATTTAATCTAATTCTCAGAGATCCATTGTAGCCATTAGGATTAGATGAGAATTTTATAATCCTCTGTAGCTTCTTTTTTCTGGAATTAGTAGTGTTGGTAAAAGGTTATTTTTTGCCTTTTTCACCTCGCTAAGGTCATAATTTTGGCATTTTAGACCTTCTCAAAACACCAGCAAGTCTTCAAGCATTTAGGAACTGTTTGGGACTCAGAGATTCACAGATTGGTAGGGGCTGGAAGGAATCTCTGGAGATCATCTAGTCCAACCCCCCTGCTAGAGCACGTTCACCTAGAGTCGGTTGCACAGGATGGTGTCCAGGAGGGTTTTGAATCTCTGCAGAGAAGGAGACTCCACAATCTCTCTGGGCTGCTGGTTCCAGTGCTCGGTCACCCTCAAAGTGAAGAAGCTTTTCCTCATATTCAGATGGAACTTCCTATGTCCCAGTTTGTGCCCATTGCCTCTTGTCCTGTCACTGGGCACCATAGAGAAGAGTCTGGCTGCTTCCTCTAGACAACCATCCTTTAGATGTTTATAAGCATTAATGAGATCCCCTCTCAGTCTTCTCCAGGCTAAACTCCACCATGGATAACCTTGTGATGTCAGAGTAGAAAAAGGTTTGCTAGGTCATAGAAATCCCCTCCCGCAGCACATCTGGCCTTGCCAAATTCCAATACCTTGAGGCACAAAGAAGAAATACAATGCTAGCAGGGCTGCATAATGTATTCCTTTTTAGTTCTGTTGTATAAATCTCCATTTCCATGGCTCAGGCACTAAATTCTCTGTTTCTTATTCTGTCATGTTTCACTTATGGTAATATTTATCTTCTTTATAACATAATTTATGCTTTGTTGATGGTTCTGGACACTAATTTCCTGTCAGCTCATCTTTCCTTTTTCTTTTTTGTACTAGTTTATGTCTTTCTTCATGGATTACATTTATCAAATCTTAATCCTGTTTATCTCCTCAAAATAATTACTCCATTATTTTATTGATAAATTTTCTGAAATGCAAATATTTCAGAAAGCAATATTTCAGATGAGACCTACTTAGTATTGCATGGAAGAGTCTAATTACCTGGCTTATTTTGTGAGTGATGTTACTTACCATACCCCATTACAGCATTTTCCTCTTTTTTCATCCACAATCACTTTTTAGACTTAGCAAATTTATCATCTGTTGTGATCTTCAGTTTATTCATAACATTGCATGTTAGTAATTTCAATTTTCTTTCTTCTCTTTATTATTCGTGCTTATTTAAAATTATTTCTATCTGTCATGGTTTTGCCCCAGATGGCAGCTAAGCACCATGCAGCTGCTCACTCACCCCTCCCCCCCCAAAGAGGATGGGGAGGAGAGTGGAAAAAAACCTCATGGGTTGAGATAAAGACAGTTTAATAGGATAACAAAGGAAAATAATAATAGTAGCAATAGCAACAATAACAATAACACAACAAGTGATGCACAAATGCAATTGCTCATCACATGCAGAAGGGAAAAAAACCCAACAACCCAATGCCCAATCTGTTTCTGAGCAGTGATCACTCCTCCCGGCTGGCTTCCCCAGTTATATCCAGAGCACGACGTTCTATGGTAGGGAATATCCCTTTGGCCAGTCTGGCCCAGCTGTCCTGGCTGTGCTCTCCCAGCTTCTGGTGCATCTGGCAGGGTGTGAGAAGCTGAAAAGTCCTTGACTTAGTGTAGACACTACAACTTCCTAGAAACAAATAAAAACTTCAGTGTCTTGTCAACATTATTCTGATACTAAATTCAAAACACAGCACTGGCTACTGGAAAGAAAATTAACTCTATCTCAGCCAAATCCAGTACCCTATCAAAGATAAGATTAGAAATATTTTGTTAAGAATCCTACATTTAGAATAATGCCTGAGCATCCCAGCACAAAGATGAGGCCAACGTAAGATTTGAATTGGAGTTGAATTTAGTAGTATTAAACCCTTTAACAATGATTTGGCTTCTCATTTGTTGTCGTGTGGTTCTATGTCCAATTCTAAACTCTCCTCAAACTCTTTTTAAAAAATCTTAGTTGTAATACAAATATCAAAAGTTAGCTTAAACTCTGAGAATCTAATTCTAACTTATGTGGTGTCAATTGCATGGAAGAAAATTAAATACCTTGACTCCCCTCTGGTCTGCATTGCCTGTTGTCCATTGCCTGTTACTGAGCAACTTGCAATCTTGATAGAATTTGTCTGGTTTGGAAACTAGACATATGCACAGAGTGTAGGCACAGTTCAAAATTAGTAATACATATTGGTACAAACATATTTGTTTCATGAATTTGCAGCTATTCTCTTATGAGTGATACAATACAGCTCCATGAACTGCATACAGTAGCCAGAGTTGAAATATGATAGATTTATTGAAATACAGATCTGCTGTAACCTTTCCAGGAATTTCCGGTGTTATGTCATTTTTTTTTCCCTGAAGTTAATCTTGTTTTTCTATAACAACAGTCAGTCATCACTGCTGGATTGAAATAAAAGAGGGACAAATTTGCCTCTGGCAGTCTTCTCCCCATATGATAAAACCTGTAAATTTTGCCTGTTAGTGGTGCTGAACTATTTATCATGTCATATGCAAAGACTGTATGAAAAATAAGACAGTTTAAAATGCACTCCTTTGATGTTTCCTTTGTGTGCAAGTGTGTTATTTAGTCTCACAAAAGAAACATTCCTTTTTACTAGATTTTAATCACAGATATTTTGGAAGGCACTAAACAATGTGCTGGTGGTGTTTGGATCTAAGCTCAGAAGTTTAGAAAGCAATGTGTGATAGGGATGCTGTCTCAGTTTCAGAAATGTTATTCGGGTAACCCAGGGATACACTGAATTCAAAACTAGTTACATATGAGAAGCACTGGCAAATCTCCCTCTGGAACACTGCCACACACTTTCACTGTGAGTGAAACAAAAAAATTTTCAATCAGAAACTGAATCTTAAAAGCAATACCTAACTTAACGGACTCAAAAGCTCGGTTGTATCCCTATCCCATTATAGAAATGCATGTGGATATAGTGCGTTCAAAGCACTGCACACTCAAAGGTCACAGAGAACACCCAGAGGATTAGACCCATGGGATATGGGGTGATGCTTGCTCATCATTCAGTGAAGCAGTGCTGTACAGCAGAGTTAAACAGAAGGATCTGTTGTTAGCAGCATGTGTTGGTACCCATGACACTAAAAAAAGAGAGAGGAAATCATGGCCTCATTGAATCTAATAGATGTTTTAATTGACTTCATGAAGACAAAAATATACTTACAGTTGTATAATATGGGCTTTCCTTTCAGAAATGTAATAAATTTCCAAACTCTATTCCAATAGTTTATTCTCAACCACATTTTTATTACAGCTTAAAAAAGAAATATTAGGTACTTTTGTTCTTCTTCAGGCATACATATTTTCTTTGTCAGCAGAGCTGCATCCATTATACAGTTGCTTTCAATAGAAGGTAATATTGATCTCTCCAAAGAGCTGCAAGAAATTTCTCCTTCCCTTCTTCAGCACCTCAGCTTAACCTTAGAATAAGTTTTAGTAAGAGGTAAGCCTTGGTTCTTCTAAGGGTTAACCATATATGGTTTGATTTTCTACCCATCAGCTGTAGGTCAGAGCTGTGTCTAAAGAAACTACTGAAAACCCATAGTAGCATCAAGATCCCTGGGAGGCAATTAGCGCTACATACATAACAATGAAGTTTGTACACTGTGATGCTCCCAACACATTCTTTTTAAAATCTTAATTTATCGATCATAGTTTTGCAAATACTTCTGTATGCACCAAATTTTATTCATGTTCAGCAGAGCAGACTTTGGCCTCTTCAGGGATCTGCTTGGTAGAATACCATGGGACAAAGCCCTGGAAGGAAGAGGGGCCCAAGACAGCTCAAGGGTCACCTCCTCCAAGCTCAGGAGCGAGGCATCCCTACTGTCCTGGTTTTAGCTGAGAGGGTTGATTTTCTTCATAGTAGCTAGTGTGAGGATATGTTTTGGATTTGTGCTGGAGACAGTGTTGATAATATAGAGATGTTTTTGTTCTATGGACTTATTGTTGAGCAGTGTTTACACGGGGCCAAGGCCTTTTCTGCTTCTTGCACTGCCCTGCCAGCGGGATGGCTGGGAGTGCACAAGAAGTTGGGAGGAGACAGACAGGACAGGTGACCCAAACTGACCAAAGGGATATTCCATACCATATGACGTCATGCTCAGTTTATAAGGAGCTTGGGGGGAAGAGAAGGGGGGGGCGGCGGCATTCGGAGTGATGGCGTTTGTCTTCCCAAGTAACTGTTACGCGTGACAGGGCCCTGCTTCCCTGGAGATGGCTGAACACCTGCCTGCCCGTGGGGAGTGGTGAATTAATTCCTTGCTTTGCTTTGCTTTGCTTGTGCGCGCGGCTTTTGCTTTACCTATTAAAATGTCTTTATCTCAACCCACGAGTTTTCTCACTTTAACTTTTCCAATTCTCTCCCCCATCCCGATGGGGGGGGGAGCGAGTGAGCGGCTGCGTGGTGCTTAGCTGCCGGCTGGGGTAAAACCACGACACCAACAAAGAGGAAGTCGGGCAAAAATGCCAGGAGGCCTGCATGGATGAACAAGGAGCTCCTGGGCAAAGTCAAACAGAAAAAAGGAAGCTTGCAGAGGGTGGAAGCAAGGGCAGGTAGCCTGGGAAGAATACAGAGAAACTGTCCGAGCAGCCAGGGAGCAGGTTAGGAAAGCCAAAGCCCTGACAGAAATTAGTCTGGCCAGGGATGTCAAGGACAACAAGAAAAGCTTCTATAGGTATGTCACTGATAAAAGGAGGACAAGGGAAAATGTGGGTCCCCTCTGGAATGAAACGGGTGACCTGGTTACCCAGGATATGGAGAAGGCTGAGGTACTCAACGACTTCTTTGCCTCAGTCTTCACTGGCAAGGGCTCTAGCCACACTGCCCAAGTCACAGAAGGCAGGGACTGGGAGAATGCAGAACCGCCCACTGTAGGAGAAGATCAGGTTCGAGAATATCTAAGGAACCTGAAGGTGCACAGTTCCATGGGACCTGATGAGTTGCATCCACGGGTCTCGAGGGACCTGGCGGATGAAGTGGCCAGGCCACTCTCCATCATATTTGAGAAGTCTTGGCAGTCCGGCGAAGTTCCCACTGACTGGAAAAGGGGGAACATAACTCCCGTTTTTAAGAAGGGAAAAAAGGAAGACTCAGGGAACTACAGGCCCGTCAGTCTCACCTCTGTGCCTGGCAAGATTATGGAGCAGACCCTCCTGGAGGCTATGCTCAGGCACATGGAAAACAAGGAGGTGATTGGTGACGGCCAACACGGCTTCACTAAGGGCAAATCGTGCCTAACAAACTTGGTGACCTTCTACAATGGGGTTACAGTGTTGGTGGACAAGGGAAGGACAACTGACGTCATCTACCTGGACTTGTGCAAGGCATTTGACACCGTTCTGCACGACATCCTTGTCTCTAAATTGGAGAGACATGGATTCGATGGATGGACCACTTGGTGGATAAGGAATTGGCTGGATGGTCACACTCAAAGAGTTTTGGTCAACAGCTCGACGTCCAAGTGGAGAATGGTGGTGAGTGGCATTCCTCGGGGGTCGGTATGGGGACCGGCACTGTTCAACATCTTTTTCGGCGACATGGACAGTGGGATCGAGTGCACCCTCAGCAAGTTTGCTGACAACACCAAGCTCTGTGGTGCGATTGACACCCTGGAGGGAAGGGATGCCATCCAGAGGGACCTTGACAGGCTGGAGAGGTAGGTCCGTGCAAACCTTATGTAGTTCAACAAGGCCAAGTGCAAGGTCCTGCACGTGGGTCGGGGCAATCCCAAGCACAACTATAAGCTGGGCAAAGAATGGATTGAAAGCAGCCCTGAGGAGAAGGACTTGGGGGTATTGATTGAGGAGGAGCTCAACATGAGCCAGCAGTGTGCGCTTGCAGCCCAGAAAGCCAACTGTGTCCTGGGCTGCATCAAAAGAGGTGTGACCAGCAGGTCGAGGGAGGTGATCCTGTCCCTCTACTCCAGTCTTGTGAGACCCCACCTGGAGTATTGTGTCCAGCTCTGGAGTCCTCAGTAGAAGAAAGACATGGACCTGTCATAGAATGGTTCGGGTTGGAAGGGACCACAAAGATCATCTAGTTCCAACCCCCCTGCTATCGGCAGGGACACCCTCCACTAGACCACATTACCCAAAGCCTCATCCAGCCTGGTCTTAAACACTTCCAGGGATGGGGCTTCCACAACTTCTCTGGGCAACCTGTTCCGGTGCCTCACCACCCTCACAGTAAAGAATTTCTTTCTAACATCTAATCTAAATCGACCCTCCTTCAGCTTAAACCCATTACCCCTTGTCCTGTCACTACACTCCCTGATAAACAGTCCCTCACCATCTTTCCTGTAGGCCCCTTCAGGTACTGGTAAGCCGCAATTAGATCTCCCTGGAGCCGCCTTTTCTCCAGGCTGAACAATCCCAACTCTCTCAGCCTGTCCTCATAGGAGAGGTGCTCCAGCCCTTTGATCATCATCACAGCCCTCCTCTGGACTCAGTCTGACAGGTCCATGTCTTTCTTCTACTGAGGACTCCAGAGCTGGATGCAGTACTCCAGGTGGGGTCTCACAAGAGTGGAGTAGAGGGGCAGGATCACCTCCCTCGACCTGCTGGTCACACCTCTTTTGATGCAGCCCAGGACACAGTTGGCTTTCCGGGCTGCAAGCGCACACTGCCAGCTCATGTTGAGCTCCTCCTCAATCAATACCCGCAAGTCCTTCTCCTCAGGGCTGCTTTCAATCCATTCCTTGCCCAGCCTAGACTTGTGGCTATATGAAAAATTATGACTAAGATTTTAGACATTTCAAATTGTTGATCTGGAAAGAAAAATGCATTTTATAGATGAGTGGTAAAAAAGCATAAAATGAAAAAAGGCAAAAGCCATCATGTGTTAGACCCTGTAAAGATCTAACCAGAGGTGTGTAAGAGAACAGTGAAGGAAACAGGAGTATCATTCGATCAGAATGGAGGAAGTACTAAAGACATTGTAGCTATGGCTTCCAAAATAATTACATATTTTACATTTTCTTTTAAAACAGATGATGGCACAATTTCATATGAAAGAACAATGAGAACTAAGAAACATTCCATGCTGACTTTAGGATGTTCAATGGCAAAGCGCACTCAAGTCAGGTTAGCAGTTATGCATAGCTTTATTTTTTCCATTTTGCAATCTGAAGGACATCTGTAGTACAGCTGTACTTGTCCTCCTGAGTCAGAGTGCATATTGTCTTGTATCGGCTGACTCCAGGACTATTCTAGAAATGTCCTGATGGTAACACCACTTTGCTGTTGTGTGGTCAACAATTAAAATTTGGGGAAAATAGTTTATGCAGTTCTAATTTGGGTACTTATCCTCTGCTCACATACAAAATAAGAGATACTTTATTTATAATAGTCTAGATTATGGTCACTGAGCTAGTAAAAATGCACTTATTTTGTTCACACTGCAAATACAGGCATATTTAGACATATGATAAGGCGTATTGTTAACCTGAGTGAGTTATAAACCTACACTGGAGCACAGTTTCTCTAAGCACGTACTGGCAATGAAGCTCTAGTTGAATCCAGCATTGACAAAATGCAGTGTACAGGTAACCTCTGTTGATACACAGGATTCTGCCAGAAAAACTATATAATTTTGTATCTGGAACAATCAAATGTAGTTTAGAGATATACTTTCACAGACTTGTAACAACAACTTCTAGTATTTGTTAGCTATTTATCAGTTTAAGAGGAGCTGAGTGTACTCCTCAGCGACAGGATAGAGTTTGGAATACAACTGCAGAACTATGCATATAATTATGGAGATGTTCAAAGCTGTCTGTGAGACCTCATGCAGAATTCCTACAGACACAATCTCTGGTCAAAAGAACCTCACTGACATGAAAAATGAAAACTATCACAAACTCTTTTAAAGCTAGTGATGACAATGGTAGGCATTAGCTCCAATGCATTAAGGCTTGATGCATACCTGTCACTTATCCAATAAACAGCTAATAATCAGATGTATAATAACCATAGCAATGTGTAAAAGTTTCTTTGAAATGGGCTGGTAATTTAGATATTCTGTTTTATTTTGTTTTGTTTAATTTTGTTTTATTTTAGTTTTTTATGTTTATCTTTCTTCACAAAGGCTTGGGTGTTTATTTTTTTTTCAGGAGATGTACAGAGCATCACTGGTAAGCTGTAGATACACTTTGGGAGTCTGCCAGGAACAAGATGAAGGATAGGTATACAAACAAACCTTTTTGCATCTGACCTACCTTTCTTGTTTCTTGCAAGGTATCTTGCAACCTCATAAAGCTCAACAAGGCCAAGTGCAAGGGCCTGCACATGGGTCAAGGCAATCCCAAGCACAACTACAGGCTGGGCGGAGAAAGGATTCAGAGCAGCCCTGAGGAGAAGGACTTGGGGGTATTGATTGATGAGAAGCTCAACATGAGCCGACAATGTACACTTGCAGCCCAGAAAGCCAACCGTGTCCTGGGCTGCATCAAAAGAAGCGTGACCAGCAGGTCGAGGGAGGTGATCCTGCCCCTCTACTCCACTCTTGTGAGACCCCACTGGGAGTCCTACGTCCAGCTCTGGAGTCCCCAGTACAAGAAGGACATGGACCTGTTGGAGTGAGTCCGGAGGAGGGCTATGATCAGAGGGCTGGAGCGCCTCTGCTGTGAAGACAGGCTGAGAAAGTTGGGCTTGTTCAGCCTGGAGAAGAGAAGGCTCCGTGGATACCTTATTGTGGCCTTCCAGTAACTAAAGGGATCCTACAGGAAATCTGGAGAGGGACTATTTAGAAGGGCATGTAGTGATAGGACAAAGGGTAATGGCTTTAAGCTGAAGGAGGGTAGATTTAGATATTAGGAAGAACTGATCCTCCTCCCAGAGAAGTTAACATGAATTTTTGCATGAGCTTCCATAGAAGTAGCAGTAAGTACAATATTTGACATTCCTGCAATAAATGCAAAGGCAAAACCTGTTGTTGCATGTAGGCTAAGTCTTTTACAAATGTAGTGGAAAGAACTTAAGAGCTGCTTTATGTGCTCAAATATTTACACAAAGTCACTTTATTGTTTCTGATAGATACTGATACAAGCATATTGAAAAAAAATTGAGGGACGTGAAAGAACATCAGTCCGCCAAAAAAGAAACAAACCCATTATTTTCTGCATTATAGTATAAATTCATGCAACTGATATGTTAACATGAGAACACTGTATCTTTACCTGTCAAATACTTGCATGTCAATACCTGGATGGACTCATTTCAAGAAGCGCTTGTGTGCTTTTTAACATTTATGCCATGGATTTGTGGAACTGTGTGTCCTATTAATTCCACGTTTGCTTTATTTTGAAAGCTTTTTTAGAGCTATGAAATGTCTTTGAGGCTTTGGAAGGATGTTGTAAGTAAGGAAGAAAGGGGGATAATAAAGGATGTGAGAGTTTTGTCTTTCATTCACCTGTGTTTTTTCTTGTGATAAATATCTCTCCTATTATCACAGTACCATTTCACCTTGCTTTCAGTTTTCATAACTCAGGCCATCATGGTTGTTACCTCTGAGTTTGAGTCATGGCCCATCCAAAGTGCCTGTTTAACACCATACATTATACACATGCCTTGAGAATTAAGACCATGGCAACTGCAACATTTAACAATTGTAATGAATTTACTGTGCTGGAGGTGTGAAAATAAGACAGCAGATTACCTATCTGCACATCAGTATTCAACAAAGGAATGAGAACTCATGTTATTCTCTTGCATTTCAGTTTCTTGTGTCTTCTTAAACCAAGGAAGTTTAGCACTATTTATTGGAAGTCACTGCTCTAAAATTATTGTTTGCTCTTTAATTATTTTTTTCCTCTCTGCTTATCTTTTGATCTCCAAATACAGAAGGGTTTTTTTTTTTTTCCTTTTTGGTCTCTGAAATATATGATGACTCATTGAGAAAGTAATGGTTCTCCTATCATTTTAATGTGATATTGTCTATTTTCTGAATCACTTGTTTAATGTAAGATAGATCCTAGGAGAAATTAATTATGTGAAAACATTACTGCTGCCTTAGGTAAGGATTATGGACACAAATCTGATCCTGTTGTAATCAAAGATAGTTTGGGCCTGAATTCAGAGTCACACAATGTTATAAGAAAAAACCTACAAATATACATTAGTAATCTCTGTGTATGGAATCATAGAAATCTTAAGTTGGATGGGACCCATAAGGATCATCAACTCCAACTCCCTACCTCTTATGGGACTACCTAAAAGTAAATCATATGACTAAGAGCATTGTCCAGATGATGCTTGAACTCTGACAGGCTTGAACCGTGACCACTTCCCTGGGGAGCCTGTTCCAGTGTCTGACCACCCTCTCAGTGAAGAACCTTTTCCTAATGTCCAATCTGAACTTCCCTTGATGCAGCTACAGTCCATTTACTCATGTCCTATCACTAGTCACCAGAAAGAGATCAGCACCTCCCCTCCTTAAGGAAGTTATACATTGCAATGAGGTTACTCTTCAGCTTTCTCTTCTTCAAGCTGAAAAAGCCAAGTGATCTCAGCTGCTCCTTGTATGTCTTGCCCTCAAGACCTTTCACCATCTTGGTCACCCTCCTCTGGACACACTTTAATAGTTTGATGTCCTTCTTATATTGAAGTTCCCAAAACTGCAGAGAGTACTCAAGATGGGGCTGCATCAATGCAGCGCAGAGGGGGACGATCACCTCCCTCAAACAGCTAGCTATGCTGTGCTTGACGTACCCCACGACACAGTTGGCTTTTTAGACTACCAGGGCACACTGTTGACTCATTCGACTTGCCATCAACCCAGGCCTCCAGATCTCTCCGCGAGGCTGCTCTCCAGCCTCTTCTCCCCCCAATTTGTATGTCTAACCAGGATTACACTGTCCCATGTGGAGAATCTGGCATTTGCTCTTGTTAAACTTCACATGGTTGATGATTGCCCAGCTCTCTAATCTATCCAGATCTCGCTGTAAGGCCTCTCTGCCCTCGAGGGAGTCCAAAGCTCCTCCTTATTTAGTATCATTGACAAACTTACCTAATGTACATTCGACTTCTGCGTCCAGATAATTTATAGCAACACTAAAGAGCATTGGCCCTAAAATTGAGCCCTGGGGAACCCCACTAGTGACTGGCCACCAGTCTGATGTAACCCCATTTACTATAACCCTTTGAGTCTGACCTGTCAGCCAATTGTTCACCCAACATATTATGGACTTGTCTAGCTGCATGCTGGACATTTTGTCCAGAAGGATACTGTGAGAGACCACCCCGTAGATATTGTTGCCCCTTACAAATCTGTATGAAATTCATATCACTCAACTGTGTTTAGCATTCTGCTCCCTAGAGCCTATGATTGTATGTCATTTAAAGTATTTATTAATAACAGTTTATATGCTGTTCCTGGTTAAACAGGTGATATGACTTGCCTAATATAAATTGCAATATTTCGTAGCTTCACAAACAGTATTTTGATATTGTATGAGTACCTGAAAAAATGGAGGTAAAGGAAGGAAAATTGTGATAGGCCAATTTCTCAATTGAAACTAACTCTCTTCTGGTTACTTGCTGCCAGTTTTTACAAGAACTAAGTAAATGAATTGTCACACAACAGGAAACTTTTGTTTCCATTTAAGGTCATTGGTATCATGTTTGCATGCAGAAGATCTGTCCTTAATATCGGGTTCAATCACTGAGAGAGATGATGCTTCTCCAATGGAAGCACCATTTTTTTCAGAGAGCTGTCTGTACAGAAGCATGGGAAATTAAAGAGTAAAAACTGTTATATAGACATACCACTAAGGGTGACTATTCAGGTATAATACTGAACAGTTCCACTAGGACTACAGAGAAGATTATGTGTAGGCCATGATTTGCAATGATGACCCTTTAACTGCATTCATGTTATATTTAGTTGAATGGAGACAGTAGTAGATAAGGGTGGTAGACTGTATCTCTGACTGAGAAAGGACTGAAAGACAGACTTGTTTTCATAGAGACACACACACTTTTTGAGAACTACAGAAGTTAAGAGATAGGAAATTACATCTTTGAATATAAATTCATCCCACTGTCAATGGAGGACTGCTGTATAACACTTATTCAATCCCACTGCCCAGACAAAAATGTAACACTCCAAGCAACAGATCTCCTCCTGCTTCTGGAGAAAAAAGTTCTTCTATACCAGCAGGAAGCTTATTGTAAGAAAATTTCTCCTAATATTCAAATGTTCCCTCTCTTGAATTAATCTCATTATTTCTACAAATAACCTAGTTCATTTTAAATAATTCATAACTTTTCTTTTTATCATTGTCCTTCAGATCTCATAAACTCTCACTGTCTCTCCTGTGCTAGATTATACTTAGGTATCACCTTTCCTTCCCCAAGTTTTGAGATGTTTTGGTAGAGTTAAAAATAAAAAACAAAGCACAATATAAAGCACAGTCACTGACTGCCTTCCAAGTAAATATTCTTTCATTAGTCTGGTTCAGGATAGAAAAATAGATATATATGAGGGGATTGATATTACTGGGTCAATGCACATATCTGTAAATAGTAGTAACAAGGTGAAATTAGGAATAAAATTTTTCAGTATGAATATCAAGAAAATATAGCAAGATATATGTTCATATGCAGACAGAATTGCTGGAAACTTCACCATCTGAATCAATTGACAATGCAGTAGAAGAATATTAAAGAATATGATGTACAGAATAACTTCAATGACAGAGGAAAATAAACTAAATGACAGAAGGAATAGGCCATTCAGGTCTCTTATTTGTACAATTCATGGCCTGAAAATGAATAATTGTCTCATAATAAAAGACTTCTAATCCACATATCATGTCTCTGTCTTAACAATGATTTAGCAAAATATTTCTTAAGGAAAAATTTAGCTCTTCATCTTAAGTGATTAAAATATAATCAAAATTATAACATAAGCATAATTTAGCTATAATAATAATAATAATGAAAAAAACCCTAGATCTGGAATTGTAAGCAAAGGCTATAAAACAAGGATGTATTTACTTTGGATTAAAATGGGATGTAATATTACTGTAACAAGGACTCTCAGACAGCATGAGTCATTTCAGACAAATACCGGCAAACGGTGATATGATCTTATGGCTGCGTATGACATATATAAGATTGTATGACAAATTATAACATCAGTCTTTACAGAAGCCTGCTACTAGTGATGGGATAAAATGTTTCCCATAGTCAGCTAGCATCTGCCATATGAGTATGTACTTTTACTATTTGTTCCTTTAGAGGATAAGAGCTTGTGATAGTGTTCACACAGTAAATGAGAACTCATTTAGACATTGCTGTTTTCTTTGTAACCCAAGTGCCCTCTTTTAGAGAAAAATATTCAAAGAGAAATAATAATTTCAAAGATGTAAAAAAATAACCCGCATTCAGACAACCTCTTGTGCAAGCATGTGTATGTGTAAGGGTTACAGCAGAAAATACCTCCACTAGGACAGTTTTACATTGGCAAGGGACTATGTTGTATTTACAATGACTTTTTTTTTTTTTTTTTTTTTGTCATTGTCGTGGTTTAGCCCTGCCCCAGCTAAGCACATGCAGCTACCTGGTGGGATGGGGAGGAGAATCAGAAGAGAGAAGGTAAAACTCATGGGTTGGGATAAGGACAGTTTACTGGGACAGCAAAGGAAGAGAGAAATAACAACATGTGTTGGGTTTGCGTGGCAAGGTTTTGGTAGCGGGGGGGCTACAGGGGTGGCTTCTGTGAGAAGCTGCTAGAAGCTTCCCCTGTGTCTGATAGAGCCAATGCCAGCCGGCTCTAAGACGGACCCGCCGCTGGCCAAGGCCAAGCCAATCAGCGCCTCTGTGATAACATATTTAAGAAGAAGAAAAACACTTAGAGAGAAAGAGCT
The DNA here is from genome assembly GCF_028858705.1 of Grus americana. Classification (NCBI taxonomy): domain Eukaryota; kingdom Metazoa; phylum Chordata; class Aves; order Gruiformes; family Gruidae; genus Grus; species Grus americana. The sequence goes on along the minus strand of NC_072856.1, from coordinate 23,127,802 downwards.
TTTGCAGCCGGAGAGAGGAGTGAGAAGATGTGAGAAACTCTGCAGACACCAAGGTCAGTGCAGAAGGAGGGGAAGGAGGTGCTCCAGGCGCCGGACCAGAGATCCCCCTGCAGCCCGTGGTGAAGACCATGGTGAAGCAGGCTGTCCCCCTGCAGCCCATGGAGGAAGGATGAGGGGCTGTAGAGATTCCACCTGCAGCCCGTGGAGGACCCCATGCCGGAGCAGGTGGAGGCACCTGAAGGAGGCTGTGGCCCATGGGAAGCCCACGCTGGAGCAAGTTCCTGGCCGGACCGGTGGACCCGTGAAGAGGGGAGCCCATGCCAGAGCAGGTTTGCTGGCAGGACTTGTGACCCCGTGGGGAACCCCACGCTGGAGCAGTCTGCTCCTGAAGGTCTGCACCCCGTGAGAGGGACTCCATGCTGGAGCAGGGGAATGATGAGAGGAGTCCTCCCCCCGAGGATGAAGAAGCGGCAGAAACAACATGTGATGAACTGACCGTAACCCCCACTCCCCGTCCCCCTGTGCCGCTGAGGGGGGGGAAGGTTGAAGCTGGGAGTGAAGTCGAGCCCGGGAAGATGGGAGGGGTGGGGGGAAGTGTTTTAAGAGTTGATTTTATTTTCTCATTCCTCTACTCTGTTTTGCCTAGTAATAAATTAGATGAATTCCCTCTCTAAGTTCGGTCTGTTTTGCTCGTGATGATAATTAGTGAATGATCTCTCCCTGTCCTTATCTCGACCCACAAGCTTTTCATTATACTTTTTCTCCCCTGTCTAGTGAATGAGGGGAGTGATAGAGCGGCTCTGGTGGGCACCTGGCCTCCAGCCAGGGTCAACCCACCACACAACAGTACTTATAATAGAATATACAAAATGGGTGACATAGAATGCAATTTCTCACCCGATGACCGTACATGACTGCACAAACAGATCATCCTGGAGCAGCACTGTCCCTCCCTGACTGGCCCCCTTTCATGCTGAGCATGACATCATATGGTATGGAGCACCCTTTCAGGTAGTTTGGGTCACCTGTCCTGGCTGTGTCCCATCCCTTCTTGTGAAAATTAACTCTATCCTAGCTGAAACAAGGAGAGTGATAGAGAGAAATATGCATGTGTTTGCTTTGGTAAGAAGGGACAGGAGCATTCTATGTATAAGTACCCAGATCATGCAAGAAAGTTTGGTTGTTGGTTTTTGGGGGTTTTTTTATGAAACGAAGTTTATAAGTTTGCACCTCAAATATTAGCTACACCATCAGGTTTAAGGAAATTCACTCAATTTTGGAAACAAAAATCTAGAAGACTAAGGCCCAAGCCAGGTTAGTGAAGAATGGTCAAAGAATTGACTGCATGTGTAAAATATGATCATGACATTACTACTAGCCACAGATGAACAAGGTGCTGAAAACTGGTAAGTGAAGCAAGCTAAAATATCAACATCTTATCTAGAACTCTCAGTAGGATTGATTTCCCATTGGCCTTTGCCATTCAGCACATAGGTACCATTTACCTTTTTAAGATGAACTGATCTGAAAACTTTTGTTGATCATCACTGTGTATGTGGGAACTTAAATTTTCCCAAAGTCTGTTTGGCAGACAACAGTTTGCAGTGCTCTCAAGAGCTGTGATGTTGTATGATGTCTGTAAGAAGTGAGCCAATATGATTAACCTTTCCTAAATTGCTTTGGCACAAACAGAGGCACTGTGTTTCACAAGAGTAACTTTTCTCATGTCCAACAAATATTTGTCTTATATTAAACTAGGCAAGTCTGAAGATCTTGTTACTTAGCCCATGAAGTCTGTTTTCCCCAAACACACTGCCCAAGAAATGACCTATAGTGATAAAGACACAGTTGAATCCTAAAGATTCTTTATTCACTGTATTTGCTCATGTTGTTTCTGGTCATGGCAGTTCACAAAGCAGTGGGTTCAGCCCCAGTAAAGCCCCCAGTCCACTTAAAGAAGAATGGTAGTTTATTCAAGGCACTAATTCATGCCTTTCCATGTCTCTCCCCAGTGATCATGTTCCTTCACAAATGCTGTTACTATTTAAACCACACATTGCTTTTAACAAGGCAAAGTTCCTAGGGAGAGGCAATATTTCACTACATTTCTAGAGGTATTTGGGGAAGGAGAAAAAAGAAAAACAAAAAGGCACAGTCTTTTTCAGGTTTATAGCAATTATACTTGTCATAGCCATTTTCAAGAAGGAGCACATAAGTACCTGGAACAACAAAAGAAAAATTATGATGGATACTACATTTTGCAAGACTTTCCCAAACTGCAAAAAGCCAAGCAGCCTCTGTCCCTGACAGGTGCTCTCAGGGATGAGTTAGTGTGCTGGTTTTAGCCTGGGATAGAGTTAATTTTCTTCATAGTAGCTAGTATGGGGCTATGTTTTGGATTTGTGCTGGAAAGAGTGTTTATAACAGAGAGATGTTTTTGTTATTGCTGAGCAGTGCTTACACAGAGCCAAGGCCTTTTCTGCTCCTCACACCACCCCACCAGTGAGCAGGCTCAAGGAGATTGGTAGGCGACACAGCTGGGAGAGCTGACCCCAACTGACCAAAGGGATATCCCATACCATACGATGTCATGCTCAGCATATAAGGCTGGGGAAAGAAGGAGGAAAGGAGGGACATTTGGAGTGATGGCATTTGTCTGCGCAACTAACCGTTATGCATGATGGAGCCCTGCTTTCCTGGAGATGGCTGAACATCTGCCTGCCGATGGGAAGTGATGAATTAATTCCTTGTTTTGCTTTGCTTGTGTGCATGGCTTTTGCTTTACCTATTAAACTGTCTTCATCTAAACCCATGAGTTTTCTCACTTTTATTCTTCCATTTCTCTCCCCCATTCTGATGCAGGGGAGTGAGCGAGCAGCTGTGTAGTGCTTAGTTGCCAGTCAAACCATGACAGTTTATAACCCTTGTCCCAACTGAGACAATGCAAAGCCCTGAGCAAAAAGTTCAGCAATACACTGGCATTTCACTGTTCAATGGGTGAAGCTGTTGTTCTTGAAACACTTCCAGTGTCAATATCGTTTGGCACTTCTTCCACTGTGAGCTGAGTCAGGTATGCTAAATCATCCCCAGAGCCTGATTTCTCAGGGCATAATCAGTTTCTTTTGTATTATTAGTTTTGTTTCAGAAAAGTCAAAACATGTTTTTGATGCACACAACCAATAGGGACTTTGTAAGCCTCTTTGTGCATTACTGACTTTCCCAGTAAGGTCTTTTAATCTAGTTGATTTGATTAAAATTAAATACACTCATTTTACAGAGACTGTGTCTGATAATGTTGGTTTCATGTAAATTAGCTAGATAGCTTAACCACTAACAGTCCTCTGTGTGACACTATCTTTCCAGATCTTTAAGTAGTAAATAGTTTGTGTGATACTAATGCTATATACACTTGAACAACTGAAATGGAAAATAAATGAAATACTTCTACCCTCTTTCGTTGCTAATCTTAACCTCCTAGCCAAGGGTACTCACTGTTTTTTCTTGAATATGCTCTGTAAATTCATTATATGCATGTGTAATATCCCAGGAAAATTGTTTCATTATTTCAATATTTGCTGTCTTTCAACTCTGAAAAGGTTCTCCCCTTTCTTTTCTTGGAAAATAAGTATAGGATGTTAGTCTATTTGCAATGCTTTTCTATCAGTTTTAAGCTGGAATGGAAAATGGCTTGCAGCCGTTGCGGAAGTCAAAACTACAACAGCTAAAACTTCTGTGTCTTACAAAAGCAGATTAATTTCAGATGAGTTTATTGTGAATGCAAAGTCACATAGAATAAAAAGAAAAGATGGTATAATCAACAGTTGAAAAGTTGATGAGACGCTAATCGACACATGATCTTTTCTACCCTCAAGCATTCATGGTATTGTCATGGGTGTTAACAGGATGCTTTGTTCATTCATGAAGGAAAAATAAATTCATAGAGCATTAGCAGTCATTATCCCATATTAGTCCAAAAAGAATAGTAACACAAACTAAAACTGCCTTATGCTTTTCTTTCCCCCAAATGATGTACAGTCTTTGGCAGTAAATACAAGAAATACAGGGGCAATCCTGTATAACTTAATTCAGAATACTAGGCTGTATGTTAGTGTGCTTGTTTTTCTGGTGAGACGTACTTTGTTTTAATAATCCTAATTTATGATCCCACACTTGTCAGGATTTCTGCAAAAAAGGATGGTTAATTTTCATATCAAAGGTGCATTGTTTAATTTTGGGAAAGTTTCCTTTGTTATAGCCAATGTTGTAATTTCAGTATTTAAAAGTCAGCTTCTGTCTGTTGCAAGAAGCAGTTGCTACCTTTGCTAATGTGCAAGAAATTGATATCCACAGAATGAAAACACATTTTTTTGGGTGCTAGAGAATGAAGAACTGATTTCATTACCTACAAGTGAGGTTCAGAGATCTTCTAAAGCACATATGTATATAGGTTACATTAATTCTGGAGATGATTAAACAAGGGTATAAAGAAATAATCATTCTCACATGAGAAAAAAAAAGTACATGAAAGCAAAAATTATGGTCATTCAAATCTTTAGAAATTATGAGTGTTTTGGCATTTTCAGCTTCAGCCTTGCCTCTAAGACAGTCCTTATGCTGTTGTGATTTTGAGATCCAGGCTGTTCAAGGGTGAGTGAAATTTCTCACCCAGTAATCTGGCTCAGAAGGCCCATATCTTTTGCTTCTTTTATAATATACTGGGATAGGCAGGTGGTATAAGTGCTAAATAGTCCCACGCAGACTTCTCAATGGTTTTACTCTTTGACCAGCTGCTCTGTTCTGTGAATGTATATCAGAGGCCCAGTTCAGAGCAGCCTAACTTGTCCAAGGACAGACATCACAATTGCACTTTGAAAAAAAGAGCAAAAAGGCTTTATTCATTTATTAACTCTGTAATCTCTAAAAGCCAGCTTGCCTGACTCCATCTTGTCTTCTCCTGTGCTTACTCCAGTCAAAATCTACCTCCTAGCAAAGGACTGAGTAGAGACATTTGACATTTGTGTATTGGCTGAGCCATCTCCAGAATGGATATGCTAAAGAAGGCATCCAATTCCTGCAAATGTTCATTTTCTCCTGGGAAGGATACCTATTCATACAGGAATATTTCCAGCCTTACCCTGCAGTTCTGGGTAAGTGGAATATTGTTGTGCACATGAGCTGAATCTAGGCTCAGGTGCAGTTCAAGTAACTCAATTTAATTCTATTATTATTGCATAGTTCGTATGTGCCTTTTAAGATAGAATCCAGGGCTCAGGGCTGATCATGAAGGGCAGTAACAATGGTTGGAACATCATACAGACTGTGCCTGATTTCCATAATGAGTCACTGCTATTAGTAGGCTCAGTGTGGGAACTAGAACAGATACACAAGGTTATGAACAACTTAGTTCATTTTGAATGAATAATATGAATATTCATTAGAAGTGGGTTTTTTAGATAAACATACAGTATTTAGAGAAACTGAAACAAACTTTGCAGGAGCTAACATACAGCTAAGAAAAATTTGACTTATTTATCTACTTGAGGAAACGTTATATTGTTTAAACGACCTCACTTTAAGTGACTTACCTGGCCAGTCATAACTTCCTTGAACATTGACTATTTGACTGTTTATAGATTTTTTTCTAGTTAATTAATCAGATTGGTGTTCAAAAAGATATATTTTAATTAACTTTCCATAATAAAAACCAAACATGTTAAGATTTTTTTCTGGATCAAATTTGTTAAATATTGCTCTTTATTACAGTCCAGTTCTAAAATTCATTTTTTCACCTATCTGAAAGTATGTTTTTGATCTCAATTAATCAAGTCTACTCCAACTACAGTCAGTATCATAGAAGAGCATTTCCACAGAGTGACTTGTCCCATCCTACAAAAGATACAATAAACTGTCTCTGATGTTCTCGTTCCCTCCATTGAGTTGAAAGAATCTAGATGAGTAGTCTGCATGCTTTTCTACCTTTGAATTCTTTTTATTAAATATAATTAGTGCTCAGCTTTCTGTACAGTTAAGCTTGTTTTCACCCCTTTCCTGTTTTCTTCACTAAAGAAGTTGTACAGTGCTGCTTGATGCTCTGCATTTGACTAGAAAGGTCTGGACAGAAGAAGAGTGTTATTTAGCTAGAAAACTAGATTTGATGTCATGGAACCGCAGTCCTGAAAAGTTATTCTAATAGAGAGCAAGTGAGCATTCCTATTGCATCTATAGTATAGGTTCAAGTTGCATAGTCTTCTAAAATTTGTTCAAAGCTTTTCCTCTACCAGATGAAAAGTCTTTGTCTCTTTTTGCTGTGAATAGTTAGAACAAATCGTCTTTCGCAATGAGTGTACATTCAAACACTGTAGGAACAAAGGAAAACTTGCAGAACCTTGTGGACATTGTACAAGATGTAAAATATTATCAATTTTACAGTCACAAAAACTGTGTGAAATAGTCTGAATCCCTAGCCAAATCAAAGTGAACATCAGGTATTAGGATTAAGGATTTTTGTGAGCATCATTCTACATTCAGTAACACAAAATCAGATCATTAGTAAGAATTTCTGTACTCCTTGCCTAGCCTCCCTCTCTTCTCTGAATGGCACTTGTCTTTTCTCAGCAATCCAACTGACACTTAAAGGGGCTTCTTGGGGGGGGGGGGGGTGTGGAATTAATGGAGCTAAATTAGGAAGTTGTTCTGGGAAATACTCTGTGGAACATTGCACTCTGAATCCTTTCCAGCTAAAGTGATAATATTTTGACTTTAGGATGGCAAAGAAGTGTAAGCCACAAGAAATTTGAAAAAGTCTTCAGCTGAACTTTTTAACCTTGCAGAGAAAGGTGATAAATGCACTCTTGATTTGTGTATCACCTTGTTAAAATTTATTTTTGTGCTTTAAAGGATGATACCAGGTACACTGAGCCCCAAACTGAATACTTTCTGTAAGTGAACAGAAAGAAAGAAACAAGGCAACCCTCTGCTAAGTCTAAGATTCAAAATGTATTGATTTTGATTTTTGAAAAATAAAACTCCATCATAGAAAAGAAATGGTGAACAGAAATGGGGAAAATTAATTTAACATTTTACTCCCTGTTTGTAAAAATATTAAGTACTAACTTCATGGGGAATTTTTGATAATTCCTAGTGACTAGGAACTCATCTTTTTTTATGACCATTAAATACTTAACAGCCTCTTTAAATTAAAAAGGAATCTGTTTTTCTTCTGTGTTTTCTCTTTCAGCTACTCTTCCAGATCAAGTTTATAAGGTTTGTTACTAGCTAGTTCATGAGAACTTCTGTCTCAGTATTTAAAAACATGAGAATTGTCAACCAGGAGCATTTTCAGCATCTGCTTTTCACAGCTGATGTCCTCTGGTTCCATAACTTTATTTCCCTGAAACTCCCTGTTGAGCGGGTTTCATGCTGTGGTTTGCTTGAAAATTATGGAATATTCACATTCTGAGTGGGACTCTGGGGACTTGTATTTTTGTGCACGTGCTTATATCTACTGCCAAGAAAAACCTCCATTGACTCTAATAATAAATCACCATATTACAACCATCAGGGCATTTAATTTACAACTCAAATCAATTGGGACTCGCTGATGCTAGACAGTGATATACTGTCAGTTTTAAAAACTAGATATTGTAGCTCAATGCGGGATGGGCTGTCAGTCAGCAGAGTGACAAAGTGACAATTTATGGTTTGAAAAATCCCGCAGATAAATTGCAAGAAAAATGCACTTTGACTTAAGCAGCATACTGTGTGGAATATGTTTTTGCTCAAAGGACTGGGTAAAGTGGGGGAAAATTACCTCTATTAAATTGAAATACTTTGCTCACTCTCTTATATATTGGTTTAAAGGACCTGTTTAATGCTTGAGACATTTAAAGAAATGTAGTAAACCAAGATGTATATACTAGACATTGTTCTTTGGTGATCTAGGGACTTCTCAGATAGTCACCTAATGTTGATCTGTATAACTTCACTAAAGCTCACCTGAGCTGCATATAAGGGTGATAAGCACAATGCAGTGGGTGTGACGTGTAAGGAATCCACACTGCAGGCTGCTACTGTGGCACTGAAATAGCCATGAATTTGTAAGAAACAGAGTGCTTCTTTATTGTTAATGAAACATGAAGACAGGAGAGACAGATCTCTAACTAGACAAAGACCTAATATCTCAAATGTCGTAAGGCCAAAAAGGAGAACAGTATCTTTGCAATATCTTCACAGCCTGTATGAGCAAAGCAAAAAGTGAACTGAGAACCCATTTGGGTCTGTCTGAAGAGAGTTGAATTGAAAGAAAAATACTCATACATATGGCTTATACTTCCACTGTACCTTAGCTTTTGACAAGAACCATAAATAATTTCTTATTTTCTGATGGGCTAGAGGGAGGTTGTGTTGGTTTTGGTTTTGTGGGGATGTGTTTGGGGTTTTTTTGGGTGGTTTGTTTGTTTGGGTTTTTTTGTTTGACTTGTTTTGGGGTTTTTTTAGCCCTTGTGGAAGTGTAAAAATAGCTTTTAAAAAGTTGCAAGTTTTCTCCACTGGCCAATCCTGAACAAATGGCTTCAGCCATTAAATTAACATGTGAATTTATTTTCATGAGGTTTTCCACCTTTTTCCCTCTTCATGAACAATTTCGAAAGAAAAGAATTGATTGGCAGGTACATTGATGACAAGATAAAATGTTGAAAATGTTAATACATATGGCATACAAATTATGAATTGTCATGTATAGTGAGTATGAACCATTCTTTAACCTAATTTTCAGAAAAGTGAATTGCTATAAATAATCTACAAAGAAGAAAAGGAGGTAAATTTGTCAACTTCCACCTAATTTGTGTATTTTTAAACAGTCATATAGTTGACTTGGAAAATCAGCAATTACAGACTATAGAGAGAGAGTATTTTACCTTACCTCTTGGAATATACATAATTTGTATCCTAAACATATTCTTCTGTACTGTACACTTTTAGTGCTGTTCTGGTCTATTGCATACTGTAATTAACATGCATTCTCTTTTATAGACTGAATTCTACTGCCATCAAAAGCTATTAAAATATGAAGTCCCTTACTACACTCTACAAACAAAAGAGTATTAAAAAGCATATCAAGCAATTATTGCCTTATGCCCCTTCACTGTAACTCAATCCTGACCCCTAGGGTATTGAGTTTCTAAATTTGAATGGAAAGATTGTCATTTTGTCCTCGTATCCTCTTAAGATTTGGCTGTTCTGCTGAAATTCTCAAGGCTGATGATAACAAACTTGAATGTATTTTACATCAGTTATTTCTGATATGACTGATGGTCATGAAAAATCATGATACAGAGGTTGTAAGTGGCACAGGAATTAAATTAATTCCTTCAACCCAAGAATATTGCCATGTTGGTCTCTTGTCCCAAGCAACAACTGATAGGACAAGAGGAAACAGCCTCAAATTGCTCCAGGGGAGGATTAGGTTGGATATTAGGAAAAATTTCTTCACTGAAAGGGTGTTCATACATTGGAACAGGCTCCCCAGAGAGGTGGTAGATTCACTGTCCTTGGAGGTGTTCAAAAAGAGTGTAGACATGGCACTTTGGGACATGGTCTAGTAGACATGGTGGGGTTGGGTTGACGGTTGGACTTGATGATCCTAGAGGTCTTTTCTAACCTTAAAGATTCTATGATTCTATGATTATTTATACTCTATGATATGGCAAACTATCTAGTTGCTATTCATTCATAATCTTTGTGCAATTTTTTCCCCACAGAGGTCATAAAACCTAAAGATATTTAGATTGTTATCCTAACTGCATATATAGGTACTCGAGGTTCAAGAGATCAAGTGAATTCTTAACAGTCTCACAGTGACTCAAAGTAAAGTGAAAAAAACATGACACCTGACTATTTCTAAGTCCAACAGACATTTTTCTATGATGAAGCAGATTGTAATTGATGGTATTCTTCAGTAACTAATAAAAAGATCTTCATTCTTCAAAGACTTACTTATATAGCAGTCATGATAAAGATGTAATTCTGAAGTTCTTGATGTCCAGTAATTTTTTGTTAAATCTTATAACTCTTTTTTATGCATTTATTATATCCTGAATTCAGAATTAAATTCTAATATGTGTTTTACTGAGGGGGCAGTCTTGTATTCCTAGTGAGGACAACTCTTGCTGGAAAAAATACCTTGCTGTTTTTGAGTGTCTGTATTTTTTTTTTTAATATATATTCAGTGTTCTATTGCAGAGAAAAAAAAACCAACCCAAATACATTTAACAAATTGAAATTAATCAGAGATATTTGAGATCCTGATTATGTTGTTTGGCTCTTCTATTTTCTCTCTTTTTTTCTTTTTTCCTCCTTTTTCTTTTCCTTATTAATCTAGGTGAAGATTTTTATCAGATTTAGTGGAATATAGTCATTAAGAGTTAAGGTTTAAAAAAATCTAGCTTCACATCAATATTGGTCCTTTCTATTGTGAAATTACTTTTTCCACCTTATTTAATGATAGAAACTTGGCAACCATGATGTACTTTTATTTTATTTTTTATTTCCCTTTTGATAGATGCATGTACAAGAGACTTATTGAAAATTACAAAGATATTTTTCCTGCTTACTATGCAGTAGTCTGCTGCTATTTAGTGTACAGTAGGATGCTACTATAATAGAGTACGAAACTTTTGATAATTCATAGGTGAAATCTCAGAAGATGGACTCACAGCTGTTTCTGTGCTGGAGATACATTTACACTGTAGTATATTTGTGTCTGTAGTCAGCAGTGACCTTCTCAGAATCCAGATTCCAAATCAGGACCCCAAACCATTCCTAGGGTTTATGAGTATTTTTCCCAGCCTATGCTGAACTTTTTGCACACAGCTGGGCCTTTTCAACAGTCAGCCTAGTGGGGCAGGTAGCCTAGGCTGACAGTAATGATCTTATTAAGGGATGTTGTAAAGGAAGGATGAGGAGAAGATGGAGGGAAGTACAGGTTAGCTTAGTTTGGAGGTAAGGTATTTGGCTTTATAAAAGGTTGTTTCACATCCCTCTCAGCTTAGCCACTGTTGGGTGGTTTTGTTTTGTGAGAATGTATCCAGGAATATGTTCTTTGCCACAGAAGCTATACTATGTGAGAGTAGGTAAGTTGTTTGCTTGTAAAGCCTTTGGGAAATAGATCAATTTCTGTGGTCTTTGCTATTAGAGGTATATAGATAATCTGTTCTGGACTTATTTTACTGAGAACCAGTAAATCTGGGGTTTTGCTTATTTTTATCACTAGAATATATTGAGACAGAAAAGACAAAAACTACTAGTGAATCATCTCACTCTGTATGTTACCCAAGGTGAGATTTGGGAATGTGGAGTCAGAAAAAACAGAAGTTTGAAGTTACAAAGTGGAGTCTGTCTGCCATGGAAATGGCCTAGGTGATGCTTACTGCAAGCACAGATTCACAGCTGGGAGAGTGATGTATGCTGTACTAAACTGGTAGGACTGTTTAAGTATCATAGGCTGATGAATTGATGCAAGTTCTTGAAAATGATAAAGAAAAAACTGTGACAGAACATAATGAAAGGTGAAAAGGTGGTTCCTTTGTTTGATAAAGTAAAGGCATATTTCCTGTTAATCAGATGGCTTTTCTCCTGCTCATTGTGTGTACAGCAGGTATACTGTAACTTCCTTGTGGTTGCATAGCAACTGGACACTGAATGTGTTAGTATTTAGCAGTAATTATAGTTTTGCTGAAATTGTCTCAACAGAAATAAATCTTATCTACCTTGTTTTTTCCCCTCCTCTGGTTTTAGTGTATTTGCCAAGATTATGGCTTTCTCTGAGAGGAAGAATAACTATCAGAAAATGAATCAAAACAAGCAGTTGTCTATCACCTCATTGATAAAGCAAGTCTATTATGCTTTGTCTATAAGCAATCAATGTGTAATATTTCCCAAAGGATAATGACTCCAGTCAATTGCTTAACTCTGAATAGAGACAAACGTTAACTGTACAGACCAATTAAAAATTACCTGAACATCTCTGAAGACTTCTGTTGCAAGTGTTGAAGCATTTACATCTCTAACTTATGAAATGGAGGACACTGATAACTGATATTGTTGAATTATTGGCTGTCCCTGGAAACAAAAGGCTTTGCAGTCTCTGTGCATAATAATGAATTTTAAAACAGAAAAGTGCACTACTAATATGTATTACACTATCCTCTAGTTAGATTCTGTAACTTAAAAATTTGCATTGTGGAGGCATTGTTTTTCTCCGTAGTGGATACACCTTTGCATTTTGAATCATAAACAATTGGACTCTTAATAAAGCTGTCATGATATGGATGAGACAATCTCTGCAATAAGTTTTCATTTCTTCAGCCTTAGAATCATAGAACGGTTTGAGTTGGAAGGGACCATCTAGTTCCCATCCCCCCTGCCATGGGCAGGGACACCCTCCACTAGACCAGATTGCCCAAAGCCCCATCCAACCTGGCCTTCCAGGGAGAGAGTATCCACAACCTCTCCGGGCAACCTTTTCCTGTACCTCAACACCCTCATAGCGAAGAATTTCCTCCTGATATCTAATCTAAATCTACCTTCTTTCAGTTTAAGACCATTAACCCTTGTCCTATTACTACATGACCTTGTAAAATGTCCCTCTCCAGCTTTCCTGCAGGCCCCCTTCAGGTACTGGAAGGCTGCTATAAGGTCTCCACAGAGCCTTCTTTTCTCCAGGCTGAACAACCTCACCAACTCTTTCAGCCTATCTTTATAGGAGAGCTGCTCCAGCCCCCTGATCATCTTAGTAGCCCTTCTCTGGACTTGCTCCAACAGGTCCATGTCTTTATTGTACTGAGGACTCCAGAGCTGAACACAGGACTCCCAGTGGGGTCTCACAAGAGTGGAGTAGAGGGGTGGAATCACCTCCCTTGACCTGCCGGTTACTCTTCCTTTGATGCAGCTCAGGATACAGTTGGGTTTCTGGGCTACAAGTGCACATTGCTGTGTTGTGTCCAGCTTCTCCTCCACCAACACCCCCGAGTCCTTCTCCTCAGGGCTGCTCTCAATCCATTCTCTCCTCAGCCTGTAGTTGTGCTTGGGATTGCCCCAACCCATGTGCAGGACCTTGCACTTAGCCTTGTTGAACTTCATGAGGTTGCACGGGCCCACCTAGCAAGCCTGTTAAGGTCCCTCTGGATGGCATCCCTTCCCTCCAGGATGCTGACTGCACCACACAGCTTGGTGGTGTGGGCTAACTTGCTGAGGGTGTGCTCAATCCCACTGTCCACGTCACTGAGAACTACTGCTGAAAACAGTGTATCACAAGGCTTATTTAAACTTTTATCCTGAAGACTTTCTCTACTTTCTGTGCTTTGCCTTATTTAAGATAAGCACCTCAATGAGCTAGGTGGAACAGTATCTCTACAGTTCCTATTTACATCTATTTAGAAGGGTTTTTTCACTTATGGGGGAAAAAAAAGTACTAAAACCTGCTAGAATCATTTTTCAGGAAAGAACAAAATACATATTAAGTAGAAGTCTTTGCAGAACACAAGGAAAACCAGAATAAAATATTTTAACATCGCTTGTCTTCATGGTTATCAGTAGTGGATTATTTCTTTGAACTGGCCATTGATTAAGCTTCAAATTCTTATTTAGAGCATTTCACTAACCGTTTCTCGAGAATATAGCAATACTTCCAGGTTGTAAGTTACAAAAGGAAATTTTCAAAAAGAAAACAGTAGGAGGCTTTTTGTCTGCTTCCAGTTAGCAAACTGTGCTAAATATCTTTATTGCCAGAAAATTGCTTTTCAATGAAATTAGCAACATAATTTGAACTAGAGGAGAATGCTAGTATCACTTACTAATTACCAGAGTGTTTTTTCATACCACCTTTAGTATGACTTTAGCAAGAAAATAATTTCCTTTCCTCTCTTTCTCTTAAGAATGATCTTGATTAGCACTTAGAAACACAATAAATAATATTGAAGTTGGCTTGTTCATCTCTTTCAGCTATTATAATTCAAGTAGAAAATGTTAAGTTAAAAAAAAAAAAACCCTTGGCAACATGCTTGTGTTCGAAGTTCTATGATTCTATGCAGCAGTAGTATCACTTAATAGTTTGGATAGAAGGGACCTTTAAATAGTAGGGTTGAAAGGATGGAGACCAATTCCACAATACATTTCAATAAGATGGTGGTGTAACTAATGAATAAGTTACCAAGGAGCTGCAAGTGTCCTCAAGTAAAAGCAGGCAATCTCTTTTTCATTCATTGGTGTGTATATATAAGTTGAAGGAAAATACAAGTCTTTAATTTAGCAATATAACATCATTTTTATCTTCAGTTCCAGTGTTCTACAACTGTACAGAAGGGAGTCCTGCTACCTGAGATTTAGAACAATATGCAAAATATGCTGTAAATGTGAGTTGAAAATATGATTTTTCTCCAATCAAAAAGGCATTTTTGATATCTTACTCTACAACCACATCACTTCTGCAAAACCTGCTAAAATGAAGTGTAAACATCAAATGCAGGACTGAACCTTGGTGAAGAACTCCCATAGGAAATAATCTTATATTGCCTTTTATTTAAAAGGACAATGTCTATCACAGTGAGGAGCAGAGATCAAGATAGACTAATCAGGGAGACTACTAAGTGGATTTTGTGAGCTCAGAACAACAATCTCACCTTTGTTGAAGTGGGCCATTCAGCTTAAGATTGATGGACAATGGAAAACAGCTGTGATGGGTGCCTCCCTATAACCTAGTTTTGGTTAAGGATTATGCCTCACAGTATTTTGTACTACATTTATTTACCTGTATTTTGGTTTAAATGTCAAACAAAATGAAATTGTTACTGGGCTGTACAAGTGTTACAAAATCAGAGTATGGGGACACTTCTGATTAGTAACTTACTGGACAGTATGAGTGTTATCCGACAAATATCTTTATAATCATGATGATTTTATCCCTTCCTTGTCAGTGTTTATCTATTTTATTTTTTCCCTAATGATTGCCATATCTTCTGCTTCTGTTAATTTAAATGAAAAATGTATGGGAAGATTTGAGACAGAGGCAGGTTCTTAATTACTCCCAGTTCTCAGCCTTGTAAATCCTTTCTAGTGTTTCTAGTGCCCTTTTCCATAGACATTCTTGGAGAAGTAATTTAATCTTGGCAATGGGTAAACCTACAGGTTGTTCTTTCAGAGGTAGTCTTACAATTTTGTTGCTACTCAATTTAAATGAGATCCTAGAATAATTACTTGCCATAAGTATAGGTTGTAAAAATATTTCCCTGTAAATATTATTAGACTAGAATGCTTGGTCATCTAATAAATATATTCCTAAATATCCCAAATTAATCTTCTACTGCTGTAATTATGGCATGCATTTGTTTTCCATGATCAGCAGCCAGTAAAATCTATATTTTCTGAACAAGGAAATACTAAACCATTCAGAAAAATAGTTTGACAAATCAGGGTAGAACTTTGGTCCATCAAGTTCACTCTTGTCAGACATCAGTAGTGAATTCCTAGAGATTTAAAAAGCAAAGCGCTGTCCTTGGCAAACTGTCTTGTGTTTTGAGAATACATGGTTTTTCTTGAAACTTGGAGTAGTCACTTTTAATTCTGAAGCACTAATCTGAACCTTAGGAATCATAAAGCTTAAGATTCAAAGCTATACAAAATCATAGATGTCAATACACTTCAGTTGCACTGCCTCTGTTTTATTCTTCACTCCTATGTCAGACAGAGCCTAGTTTGCAGTCCAAAGTGTGAAGTGCGTTTTTCATTATGTACACTGTTTAGTTTTTCCCCTGTTTTTCTAATCAGTCTTGCAATGATGATCTACCAAAGGCTTAAACTCTCACTGAACTCTGTAGTTGACAAGGCAAATCCATAGAATTCTTATATACATCCTAGTGTAGAAAGAATAATCTGTTTCTCTTAACATTGCAACTGGGTGAACTTATCAAGGAGACTGAGTGATAAGGAAGAGTTGATTCCACCTTTATTTTGCATAGGAAGACAGAGAGCCTTAGGTGATGTACAGTAGGTTTATAATCTTAAAAGCATAATGAAACTTGCTTTGGTTTAATTTGAATGGGATGTCATCTGGCTCCCAGTTAGCTGTTTGAGGTGCTTGATGGGAGGTGACTGGTGTGTAAGGCTAGAGACATTGATGTTGACTGTAAGTAAACCTTTTATAAATACAAAAGTTTTTAAATACGAAAGTTTAGCTTAGCTACAGTTAAAGAATCAATCACATCTGATTATTGCTGGCATGTATAGAGAGAAAAGTAATGAAACTGGTTGTTACTTAGTGTCTTACTGTGCTAGAAACCATTAAACAATATCATGGGGATAAATCTCCATAGATAAATGAGACATGATTTATCTTCACCTTAAGAGATGTTCTTAGTATAATTATTTCAACACTAACATGAATTATAAAAACTAAAGTCCAATTCAATAGGAAAATGGAGGTGTATTTTACAGATGAATTAATGTTTTCCTAGTATCTTTCTTTAAATGTCCAAAAACGTAATGGATTTTTTGTTTACTTTTCTGAAATCTATAGGAAAGACATGCATGTGCGAGAGGTGTTAAAGAACAAATAGGAAAAAACCTGTTTCTAGTCTATTCTTGTCTTTTGATTCTTGATGCAGTAGCTAACATTCTTCAGTGAGAATAGACATTATACAATAATGCAAACTGACAAGACAATTGTAATTACATAGGATTTGAAAAGCTTTACTTTCTCAGATGACAGGGATATAAAGGAAATGCTATTTGATGCTACATATCAAGATTTTATATTCAGGATAGATGAATAATTAATGCTGATGGAATAGCTAATGCTGGCATCTTTGACCACAACAGAAAGAAAATTTCTAACATGCATCTTGGAACCAAATTAGACTGAAGAATATGCCATGTACTGAGTCGCACATCAAAATGTTCAGCATGTTACATTTTAACAGGAGTTGTCCAAGTTAGTTACAATGCAAGTTGTAGCTTTCCTTGGGGAATGAACATCTGGTGAAGTCTGATGTGCAACAGTTGCAAAGAATTTATCATCTGTAATTTTTAATTGATATCAACAGTACCTTTGTCTTCTATAAAGTCCCATAAATACCTAGATAGAATGAACAGGAAGATCATTTAGCTAGATCTCCACACCACTGATGCAAGCATGTGGTTATTGTTTTTTGAAATTGTTCTTAAATTCTAATGATGTACATTGTTCAAATATCTCCAGTTGACCCATTATTAATTTTTTTCTGTTTAAAAGCTTTTTCCTAATGTGTAACCTAAATCTTCAAGATTAATTTGTCTGTGTTTTACTGCTAGTTTGTAAATGTAAAGTAGTACAATTGATTGCTGCCATAACCACCTTTCTGTGCATTGGGAATTTTCCTGTGTGTACATTTGTTGCTTTTTTCAACTCTGTTTTATCTATTTATACATTAGTGTGATTTAAAAAAAAAAAGAATAATTGAGGACTGTATACCCTCTGAGACTTCTTTAGGGCTGAGTAGGCAAAATAAGTCCCTCAAGCATCTTAAACTTGACACATCCATGAACTAAAGTTACCTTTTCTCTGGGACAAAACCACTCATTACTTAAACGGGCTTTGCAACCCACTGAAATCTGGAGACTCTTCTTCAACAGTGTATATGATCAGATAGTCGGTTTATACTTGTCTTTTAGAGTAGTCTTTCAATAGATACAGAACTCTACATTTAATTACACTGCACTTTCTTTATAGACTATTTTATCAAGTCTATTTTGAGTTGCCATTATTTTTCCTGGAAGTGCTGAAATTTTGTCAGCTGCATGACATTCACAGCTTTCTGTTCTGTTGTGCAAAACCATTGAAAATATAAAAGAATTTGACTAGCGATAAAACTGTAATGGATCCCACTTGAAATGCCTTTCTAGCTTTCCTGAGTTACCAACTACAACTTGAATCTGGATTTCCAGCCAGTTGTAAATATCTTATCTCACCTAGCTGTATTTCTCCCCTTCACTTGGAAAAATTTCTTGTGAGACAATGTCAAGTATCAGATTGATTTGATGGGATTTGTCCTTGAGAAACTTTTTTCAGTTACTTTTTAGCTTAATTTCCTCAGGAGATTAGGCTTCTGCAATCACAGTCTGTGTGTCTGTTCTTCCTGATTAATAACCTCTCTTCAACCAAATTTGACACTGACCAGAGGGATAGGAGTCTCAAATATAATTAAATCCCTATGCACAGCAGAGTAGCAGGCAGCTAAGTAAATGAAAAGTGCCCTTCTGTAAGAAAAGACTGAAGACTCGACTCATCCAGAGACACTAGTGAATCCATCTAGGAAAGAAATTACTAATTCCCTGACCTTGGAGAAGTTTCAATGAGTGCTCAGCATATTACTAGACACCAGAGAGTCTGTAGGGTGCTGTTCCAGATGAGAAACAATGTCTAATTTTGTTACTAACCATATTTGAGTGCAGCACCTGATGATTTGCTTTAGAATTTTTTTCAGACATGAAGGTTAGCTGATAGGTTTGTAGTTTATGATTTATCTTTTCCAAATTTTTTATATGATCATGCTCACTCTTTCTTCTCTTGAAACTTACCTTGCATGAGTTTTTGCAAAGAGGTGAAAATGACTCAGACTGCTTTGGAAAGTTCGGCAATTCTAAGCTTGTCTTTTTGGCAAGTTGTACCAATATAAATATATGTAACTTATCTAAATATTCCTGAATTGCTCTTTCCTTATCTTAGTTTTTATTTTCTTCTCCTTTAAAATATTTTTTCTAATTATCTAGCTACTTTAATTATTTTTATGAAGACTAAAAAATAATGAAATTGATCAGCTTGATTCATACTGTTTGTTATAAGCTCATAACCTAACATGGATGGAAAAAATACCCTTCTACTTCCCTTTTTGCTGTTTTTTTTATTTCTTATGTTCTTCACCTACACTGCAGACCTTAGTCTTTGTACTTTTCCTTTAATAGACAACTGTATTTCCATTTGTTACAGAATTCTTGACTTTCAGACTAATAATGAACCTCTGCAGGCACACTTGTTTTTCATGATGCTATCATGTTTAATACAATCTCTTTCATCAACTGCAAGCTCTCCAGTATTCCTTTTACTGTTGATGTTATAATCATCTACTAAAAAGAGCTTGAGGTGGAAGATGAAGCAGCAAATAAGTTTTGATACTGTACAGAATGAACCATAGGTATTAAAATCTTTTCCAGATATGTCTTTTGTTTCTGTAAATGTTAAAGCTTCTGTAAGGTTTTGTGGACACTCTGAATTCAATTTTATCCAGTTTATCAATATTTATAACTGCAGCTATCTCAGGGATCAGTAGAGAAATTTAAATAATGCTTTGCTTATAGCTTAACATCTGACTGATTAATTTCAGAGCACCTATCTACAAGAGAAAGAAAAAACCTTTTGGCTCAGACAGTTGTTTTTTGTACAACTCCTCAGATACTGTTTCTGTTATTACTTGTTATCTACAACAGAACACAAAATGCACATAAGAAAAAGATATACTCACTTGTGTGTTATTGCTAATATTTTACCAAGTGCAAAATTGCAGGAAAAACAAATTTGCTTATTTTTGTGCTTTTCTGCTCAGTTTGCTTATGTCTGAATAAAGTGGTCTGCATAGAAAAAGGGCAGATGGAGCTGAATAATTTGTCTGCAGAGCATGGTTAGTAATGCAAGCTGTAGATCAGGATCGTATACTGTTAAATTTTCCCCAAGAACCTTTCTTGTCTTATTTTAGTCTGCTGAAAGATACACGATTCAGGAAGAAGGAATTCTGGCACATTGAATTAGCATAAGCAGAAACAAAACCTTTATTTTTTTCCTAGCTACCTAGGAAACCATTTGGTAAATATTTTTTCCCATCCCACCAAAATATATTCAGTTTTGCTAAGGAAAATTCTTTACTGTATTACGCTACTACTACTTACACTATAAGTAGGGGGGGGAAGGGGGGGGGAAGTTGCTTAACTTTTCTGTGAAAGTATACAGTATTAACTACATGTAGAAATGTGTTCTAATAAACTGTCTCTAACAAGCAATCAAAATATGTTCCCCAACTACATAATTATACCAGGTCTCTTCCTCTAATAAAGAAAAGCAGCAGGAATCCAAGACCATTTTGCGTGTTTAGTTTAGAGGATGAATAACTTTTCCATTTCAGTTTGTATTTCTTAGTTTGTGTACATACTAATTCATAGTATAATTTATGACCTACCCTTTAGATTGTCACATAGTGAATGCACGGCCCTGTACTTCATATTGTGTATTCGTCATGGCATATGCGGCATGACCAAGATACGTCAGAAATGGTAGAGATGTTTCGATTTGTCAGCTATGGTTCCATTTTGCCACACGTAACAACATAATGCAATCCCTTTCATAACTGATGAAGCTTTTTCATGAATGTGTTCAATTAATGGGGAATCATTGCTCAGGAATATGAAGAGCTTGAACTGATAGCACTCACACAAGACTAGAAAGTGTGAATTTGTATGTCAGGTTTCCGAAGTGAAACATTGTAATTCAGAATGACAAGAATGTTCAGTTAAGGTTTAGCCCAGCACTGAAGATGTTCTTTAGATTTCCTGAGAAGAAAATTGTTTAATGTCTGCAAAATCAGTAGTTTTCTACTCTTTCTTCCCCCCTCCCTTTTTTTTTTAAAAAAAAGGATGCTCTCACACATACTATTGACACCAAATTCCTAAGCAACCCTTCAGCTGATATTTTTATTGTCCTTGTTTAATAGCTAACAAGACAACTGAACATTGTAAAGTTAGATCTTGCTATTAACTTAGAGTACGTGATATCTTCCTTTCTAATTATAGGCTATGAGGCTATATGCATTTGAACATATAAATCAATTTCTAATATATTCTGAAATCCCTAGTTATCCAAAAAATTATTAACTCTAGTTATGTGAGGTTAGAATCAAATGTGCATACATCAGTAAAAAGAATCCAAGAGCAGGCACAATTGTTAAACTGCTGTGCTTGATGGCCTTCACTACTACCTCTGAATTCAAATTTGGGAAACTGGTTAGTCTGGTGCATTGTACTGCCCTTGGTTTTTTACTTGTAATACAAGTATTGTTCTACATTTGTAGATATCTAGGAAACTATTGATGGAAGAGTACTTTGAGCTGTCAGACTTTCAGAGGTCAGTGAATATATCTTGTTAGCTGTTTGTGGTTTTGCAGACATAGATAATGTATTGACACTGGTTACATTGAGCTGTATCAGTTGCTGCTATGAAAGACTTGCATGTCTTTCCTGTTCATGAAAAGAAACTTCACAGGAAAATGTTCAGAATTTCCATAAAGGTTTACAAAAATCTTTGCTGGATCTACTTGCCCACTAAATGCAGAATTCACTTTACTGAATCTCACAAAGAAATAGAAAAAGAATGAATCAGTGTTAAAACCCTAGCAGATCCGATTCTCATCCCTAACAGAGCTGCATAAAAATATACATAAGGAAGTGAACAAAATTTTTCCTTTTATTGATCAAGGACTGTAACTTCTTAACACTCATCACATAGGAAGAATGTTAAACTTACTTTTAGTGTAGCTTTATAGAATGATCTTTTTCCATTATTTACTAGTAGTAATCTGTCAGACTTCAGTGATAACGAGATCTCCAACTGGATAACTAGTCTTCAGGCAAAATGATATCATGCATTTGTACAAAAAAGTCACCTACCACAGGAACTTTGTTTAGATATTAATCAGTAAAACTATTGTTTCCATATATATGTAGAAAAAAAATGAAATACATTTTATTTGTATTTAATCCTATTTACTGAAGAATCCTAACTTGTTTTGGTTTAACTTCTTACACCATTTGATCAATTGTAACTACTAAAGCAAAAGTGTAACAAAACATTGCTAATCTCATTCCTTCTCAGAGTTTAGCAAGCAGTTGACACAAAATAAAAGTTTAATGTAAAATCTTCCTGAAACTACATACAGTTGGCACAGTTGATATCTTTATTTACGTAACTTTGTAGTCATATATTTCTATGCATATATATTTATATATTTTTGTAGATACATTACCTTATTAATATATACCATGTTAAGGTTAAGTGATATGGCCAGGCTGACATGAATGTGTATTAGTCAGGAATCATGTCATTAGTAGCATCCACTCTCCTTCTTTGAAAGTGGAGCTGCTCAGTGTCTGCCAGGTTTCAAGGTGTGGCTGAATGGGTAGAAGATGCTATGGCTCAGCAGACATAGTGTGCTGTTACTTGGAGTTTAGTGTTGGATTTATTTTTAAAATTAGCAGGTATTCATGGATTTCGTTCCAGCATCCCATGTCTTAAAACTTTACCTGGTAGGGAGGATTTGGGACATAGTTTAGGCTGGGGTAAAAGGTGAAGAATAAGTCCTTACCCTCCAATTTGAAAACCTGCCTATGGAGAATATCTGCAGCAGCACTAGCTAGTGCCTTCAAAGTCTAGCTGTACAGTGTATATAAATGTTGAAGAGCTGAATAAGGAGTAAACGCTTTCTTTATTGTCCAGTGAATTATTTTTGTTTCTTGGACAAAGTGCTTTCACTTATTGAGCTCTGAATACATTCCCTTTATACTTGACAAATAATAAACAGAATACAAAACAAATGCAGACTTTTTTCTGAAGATACAAAAAAGAAGTCTTTATGTGAGGAAATATTTTGTGTCTGTTTCCTCTTAGGTGAGCTGCCACATTATTCTAGACTTTGAAGCAAACTCCTTACTCATTAAACAAGATCTTCCATGCTCTTTGTTTGGTAAAGAGAATTACACAGTGAAAAATGCTGGAAGTTTTGAAACTAAAGCAAATAGTGGTTATAGATATTATCTGTACTAGATTTTTGTTTGTCTCTGTGTAGGTGGACTTATTTTGCTTCTATAGAGCCATTTGCAGGATATTTTTTCAGTGTATCTTTATGCTTCTCTAGTGAAACTCCAAAAGAAAATGACAAAAACTACTGCACCAGTCCTCTAAAATGTTATATAAGGATGTATATTCATATGGCTTTATACTTGGGGAACTTTTCTTTTGACACTGTCTAAAGATATCTTGAGTTGTGTCCATTTAGTCTTAGCATACATACAGTAATGATCTACTCAGTTACAAATGATATATATGAAGTCACACTAATACTTTGAGTACCGTACTTCATCAAGTAAATCACTCAGGAGCACCAAATTTGACCCATAGAAATGATTCCTTGACACATACTTGTTAAATTCAAGACTTACATTCTGTGTAATGTCTGTGGGATCTGCATATACAGCCTGATTTAAATCTTTGAGCGTCTGTAGGTCAACCTGTTACAGAACTGTAACAGGTCTCTTCCCTTGTGTCATGGCCTTAAATTTTCTTGAAGATCCTGGGAGCTATAAGGAGCAACATTTGGCACTGTTTTTTCTACAGTGCTGTCAGATAAAGGAGGAGGCTGCAGTTTTCACTCACTTGGCTCCTGCAGAGACATACCAGTATTTGGTTGGCAAAGCTACAGTGGGATGGTAAAACTGAAGACCTTCTCAGGTTTGTCCTGGATTTACATTGGCCTGTTTCAGACTTAACTCCTCCTTAAGATAAAATTACATGGGAACTATTGTTTTGGGTTACTTGTCAACTCAATCAGACATTGCTAAACTGTCTATATTTGGGTAATATTCTGAAACTTCAAAATTTGGAAACAAGTTTTATTGAAATGGGATTCTGACATCTTTGACTTCAGAGAGACCAACCTGTGTGATCATCAAGCAAATGGCTTAATGTCATACCACCAGCATCTGCAGATCAGAATACCATTTAATTTTGTAGAAAGTAAAGACATTTTGATAGTAACTTTTTCAGTTGTAGTGCTGTGATATGGAAGAGTTCTATGTAGCTGTAATGGCCCTATAGAACAGAAAAACATCGCAGCTGTTTAATGCATTTACTCATTCTTTAGATGACATCTGTCCTTGTTTTCTGTGTGTACTTGAGTTTGCATTTATAGATGCCTCATTTAAAGGGAACATACAAGTTTTTTTAGACACATAAAAAGCTTTGAGTCTCAAACAAAGTAATGGAATTTAAAGTAGTCAACAATCCAGTAGAGCTGGAAAAGATGCCAAACCTCATCCTATAATCAAAGTTGTAAGACAATAACAATGCAATCGAGTATTAGCACATTCATATAATGCTATTCCATATTGTATATCAGACGCTTTACCTAAATTTGCTTCAGTACATTACTTTGCTGTTTGTTAAAGTGTTACAATATATATTAGTGATGTGCATATCTTGGCCCTTTAATGCAGTAATTAATCTACTTCAAAATTATAAACAGGAAGAAAATGCAGGAAAAGAGGATTTGGAGAGGGATTATTTGTATAAATTCTACCTGGAAAATTGAGTAGGTTAGTAAAACAATGTCAACAGCAAAAGATAGAATATGGTCCACAACAAGTGTGGGGCAATAATCTATGTACACATGAACCAACTAACAGTGAGCAAAGATGAAAAATCTTATGTCATCTATCGTTTACCTTCTGAGTGGGAAATTCTAATTCATTTAATTTCCCATATATATTTAAAATTAATGAATTTTCATTTGAGAGCTGATATTAAATATAATATATTAAATAATATATTAAACATAAAATATACAATATATTAAATAAAAATTATATATATTATTATATATAATATGTTAAATAAAAATTAATCTAAAAAATGTTTACAAATAAGTAACCAGTAAGAGAAGGTGAAGGACTCAGTAAAACATAAATAGGTATAGCAAAGGTATTTATTTCAATATGTTCATACATTTCAAGTTCTATGGAGTTGGCTTCAGGGTTCAGTCAGCCCTAGAATAATCCAGAAGGACTTTTTCCCCAAAACACTGATGACCGTCAATGGGTTGTTAGACACAATAAATCAAGTTTATGAAAGGACACAGTAATCTCTTCCTTGGTTATGTAATAATACATCTTTCTAACTTGTGCAGAGACAAACTGATCTCCAGATCTGAGATAAGGAAGGCATTTCCAGTTAAGAAAATGCCAGTGCATTTCTCTTGCGTATTTTTGCCTAGAAGTGCTTTACCTGCTAGGATTTTCTGTGTGTATCTCTCATAACCCATTCATAGGCTTTTCATTGTAAGGCATTTTAAAGTGTCATAATCTTCTCCATTGCCTGAACCAATTGTTATTCAACGACCGATTTTATTTTCACTTCAAACTTATTTAACTCTAACAGGAAGTGAACAGATGACATTGCATCCTCTGCAAATCATAACTAGTTAATTGAGTCAGTTTATTCTCGTCTTAAACTCTATGAAATCTATAAATTCAGCAAAATTTTTCACCAGCTTATTTGTCCTTCTTATATTAACAAAGTTGATTACTGGAACATGCTACACTTGATTCCTCATGCCAAATTGATATTAAACAGTAATCATTAGTGTTTTCAAACCAACATTTTACGTGCATCAATTTAGGAAACAAAATGCTTTTGATGAAGAGAATACCTTTCATGCAAGTTTCAAGTGTGCTGTACGTATCGCTAATGTGCACAGTAAAGAGAGCCTATCTGGGTAATTCGTCACACCTTAGCTGTTGGGTTGACTTACAATAACTATTTCTTTTATTTCCATATTGCAAATTACAGGGTTTGCAATACAGAAATTGTGTTGTAAAGCCTGAGAATCTTAACAGATCTCCAAACAGGATGGGAAAGGGGGGAAATTTGTGAGCCAGATGCCTCTGCTCTATTTCTTCCTCCTGAAATTTCCTTACTGGCAGTTAAGAGCATCGGATGTCCTGAAACATCCTCTTTGGTGCCAGCTTATTGTTTTGCCCTGCACCCTGGGTGAAATTTGGGTCAGCCTGTTTACTCCACCTGACTGCTCAGCTGGAAAAACAGATGACAATTGCTTAAGATTTCCAAGAAATCTAAGACTGAGCCCCAAGTGAAAATTTCCAAGTGACAGTTGTAGCTTAAAAAGAGCAAATCTTTAATTTACTAGTTTAGGAGGGGTTGGTTGCAAAATGTAACTACATTAGGGAGTAAATAATACAGTTCAGAAACTTTCAGTTAAATGTCAACCAGGCTTTTCAGTTAGTACAATAAAGTGGTTAGATTTATTTCAATTCTGTAATAAGTACAAACACATTGCAAAATTATCTTGTAATAAAATAAAACCTCACATCATCTAGCCCCTCTTGCGGCATTTCTAGAAATACCTGAGGCAGCTCTGTACAATGAAGTCTATCTGAAACCTTTCAAGTCTACACAGTTGACAGGGACATCCTCCACTAGACTAGGTTGCTCAAAGCCCCGTCAAATGTGGCCTTGAACACATCCGGGGATGGGGCATCCACAACTTCTCTGGGCAACCTGTTCCAGTGCCTGAACACCCTAACAGTAAAGAATTCTTTTCCTAATATCTAATCTAAATCTACACTCATTCAAGACCATTACCCCATGCCCTTGTAAAAAGTCCCTACCCAGCTTTCCTGCAGGCCTCCTTCAGGTACTGAAGGCTGCTATAAGGCCTGCCTTATAGCATTCTCTTCTCCAGGCTCAACACCACCACCAACTCTCTCAGCCTGTCCTCATATGGGAGCTGCCTTAGCCCTCTGATCATCTTTGTGGCCCTCCTCTGGACTCACTCCAACAGGTTCATGCCCTTCTTATGTTGGGGGCCCCAGAGCCGGATGCAGTACTCCAGGTGGGGTCTCACAAGAGAAGAGTAGAGGGGCAGAATCACCTCCCTTGACCTGCTGGTTACTCTTCCTTTGATGCAGCCCAGGGTACGGTTGTCTTTGTGGGCTGCAAGCACACATTGCTGTGTCATGTTCAGCTTCTCATCCACCAACACACCCAAGTCCTTCTCCTCAGGGCTACTCTGAATCCATTCTCTGCCCAGCCTGTGGTTGTGCTTGGGATTTCCCCAACCCATGTGCAGGACCTTGCACTTGGCTTTGTTGAACTTCATGAGGTTCACATGGGCCACCTCTCAAGCCTGTCAAGGTCCCTCTGGATGGCGTTCCTTCCATCCAGTGTATCAACTGCAACACACAGCTCGGTGCTGTTGGCAAACTTGCTGAGGGTGCACTTGATTCCACTGTCTGTGTTGCCAACAAAGATGTTAAACAGTGCTGGTCCCAATACTGACCCCTGAGGAATGCCACTCATCACCGATTTCCGCTTGGACATCAAGCTGCTGACTGAACTCTTTGAGTGCAACCATTCAGCCAAATCCTTATCCACTGAGTAGTCCATCTGTCAAATCTATGTTTCTCGAACTTAGAGACAAGGATGTCATGTAGGACAATGTGAAATGCTTTGCACAAATTCAGGTAGATGACATCAGTTGCTCTTCCCTTATCCACCAACACTGTAACCTCATTGTACAAGGCCATCAAATCCATCAGGCATGATTTGCCCTTAGTGAAGCCATGTTGGCTGTCACCAATCACCTCACTATTTTCCATGTGCCTTAGCAGAGTTTCCAGGAGGATCTGCTCCATAATCTTGCTGAGCACAGAGGTGAGACTAACTGGGTCTTCCTTTTTTCCCTTCTTAAAAATGGGGGTTATGTTCCCCCTCTTCCAGTCAGTGGGAACTTCACCACTTCCCTCAGGACCTGCAGATACATGTCATCAGGCCCCATGGACTTGTGCCCCTTCAGGATCCTTAAATGGTCTCAAACCTGGTCTTCTCCTACAGTGCGTGGTTCTTCTCTCAGTACCTGCCTTTGCCTCCTGCAACCTGGGTGGTGTGGCTTGAGCACTTGCCAGTGAAGTCTGAGGCAAAAAAGTCATTGAGTACCTCAGCCTTCTCCATATCTTGGGTAACCAGGTCTCCCGTTTCCTTCTGGAGAGGGCCCACTTTTTCCCTGGTCTTCCTTTTATCACTGACGTGCCTATAGAAGCTTTTCTTGTTGCCCTTGACATCCTTGGCCACATTTAATTCTTTCAGGGCTTTATCTTTCCTAATCTGATCCCTGGTTCCTCAGACAATTCCTCTGTATTCCTCCCAGGCTACTTGCCCTTGCTTCCACCCTATGTGGGCCATTGACCACAAGTCTTTGAGTGTGACCATCCAGCCAATTCCTTATCCACCGAGTGGTCCATCCATCGAATCCATGTCTCTCCAATTTAGAGACAAGGATGTCGTGCAGGACAGTGTCAAATGCCTTGCACAAGTCCAGGTAGATGACGTCAGTTGACCTTCCCTTATCCACCAACGCTGTAACCCCATCATAGAAGGTCACCAAGTTTGTCAGGCAGGATTTGCCCTTAGTGAAGCCATGTTGGCCGTCACCAATCACCTCCTTGTTTTCCATGTGCCTGAGCATAGCCTCCAGGAGGGTCTGCTCCATAATCTTGCCAGGCACAGAGGTGAGACTGACGGGCCTGTAGTTCCCTGAGTCTTCCTTTTTTCCCTTCTTAAAAACGGGAGTTATGTTTCCCCTTTTCCAGTCAGTGGGAACTTCGCCGGACTGCCAGGACTTCTCAAATATGATGGAGAGTGGCCTGGCCACTTCATCCGCCAGGTCCCTCAAGACCCGTGGATGCAACTCATCAGGTCCCATGGAACTGTGCATCTTCAGGTTCCTTAGATATTCTCGAACCTGATCTTCTCCTACAGTGGGCAGTTCTGCATTCTCCCAGTCCCTGCCTTCTGCGATCTGGGCGGTGTGGCTCAAGCATTTGCCAGTGAAGACTGAGGCAAAGAAGTCACTGAGTACCTCAGCCTTCTCCATATCCTGGGTAACCAGGTCACCCGTTTCATTCCGGAGGGGACCCACACTTTCCTCATCCTCCTTTTCTCACTAACATGCCTATAGAAGCTTTTCTTGTTGTCCTTAACATCCCTGGCCACGCTAATTTCTATCAGGACTTTGGCTTTCCTAACCTGATCCCTGGCTGCTCATACAATTCCTCTGTATCCCCCCCAGGCTACCTGCCCTTGCTTCCAACCTCTGTAGGCTTCTTTTTTGTGTTTGAGTTTGTCCAGGAGCTCCTTGTTCATCCATGCAGGCCTCCTGGCATTTTTGCCTGACTTCCTCTTTGTTGGGATGCATCGCTCCTGAGCTTGGAGGAGGTGACCTTTGAATATTAGCCAGCTGTC
Organism: Grus americana; assembly: GCF_028858705.1. Taxonomy (NCBI): domain Eukaryota; kingdom Metazoa; phylum Chordata; class Aves; order Gruiformes; family Gruidae; genus Grus; species Grus americana. Next base: position 23,098,641 of record NC_072856.1, on the reverse strand, counting down.
TTGGGCCCCTCTTCCCTCCAGGGCTTTGTCCCATGGTACTCTACAGAGCAGGCCAAAGTCTGCTCTCCTGAAGTCCAGGGTAGCAAGCTTGCTGTGCACCCTCCTCACTGCTCTGAGGATCTTGAACTCCATCATTTCATGGTCACAGCAGCCAAGGCTGCCCTTGAGCTTCACATTCCCCACTAGCCCTTCCTTGTTGGTGAGAACAAGGTCCAGCATGGCATTGCTGCTCGTTGGCTTCTCTGTCACTTGGAGGAGGAAGTTATCATCAATGCATTCCAGGAACCTTCTTGATTTCTTATGTCCTTCTGTGTTGTCCCTCTAACGGATATCTGGGTTGATTGAAGTCTGCCATGAGGACCAGGGCTTATGAACTTGAGGCTGCTCCTACTTGTCTATGGAGGGCCTCATCTGCTCCGTCTCGCTGGTCAGGTGGCCTGTAGCAGACCCCCACTATAATGTCCCCTGTCCCTGCCCTCTCCTTAATCCTGACACATAAGCTCTTGGTGGGCTCCTCATCCATCCCCAAGTGGAGCTTCACGTGCTCTAGCTGGTCACTGTCATGGGAGGACAACACCTGCCCTCATCTCCCCTGCCTGTCCTTCCTAAAGAGCCTGTATCCTTCCATTCGTACACTCCAGTCATAGGAGCCATTCCACCACATCTCCGTGAGGCCAATGAGATCATAGCTCTTCAGGTGTGCGCACGTCTCTAATTTATCCTTGTTAATTCCCCATGCTACGTGCGTTTGCATAAAAGCATTTCAGTTGGCCCCCCCATGAAGCTGACTTACTGGCTTGAAGTGGCTGGAATTCCTTTGAGGTACTTTACCTGTTTTCCTGTTGGTTCCTATTACCTCAGGAGCCCCTAGCTTATCTCCGTAAGACTCCAAGTGTGCTGCAGTGTATCTGGCATGTCTTTGAGCAACAGGCTGAGGGCCCTCACTAGCATCACATTCCCCTGACCTTGGTGTGTCATCCCACAACTTGTCACAGGCAAGCCTAATATTATGCCCCTCTCCCTTCAAGTCCAGTTTAAAGCTCTGTCAATGAGCTCTGCTAGCTCCTGGGTGCAAACACTCTTTCCCCTTTGAGAAAGGTGAATCCCATACGACACCAACAAGCCTGGTGCTGTGTAGGCCATCCCATTATTGAAAAACCCAAAATTGTGGTGGTGGCACCAGCCGCAGAGCCATGTATTGATGGACTGTGTCCGTCTGCTCTTCCTGGTGTTGCTCCCTCCAACTGGATGGAGAGAGGAAAAAATAACCTGCGCACCCTCAGTAACTGTCCCAAGACCATGAAGTCTCTTTTGATTGCTCTTGCACTACACATTGCAGCTTTGTCGCCACCCATGTGGAAGAGCAGTAGTGGGTAGTAGTCCAAAGGCTGTGCCAAGCTAGGAAGTTTCCTAGTAATGTCCTTAACCCGGGCCCCAGGGAGGGAGCAGACTTCCCTAAGAGGAGAGTCTTTATGGCGTATCAGACCCTCCATACCCCTCAGAAGGGAGTCACCTACTACTATAACTCACCTTTTCTTCCTTGTGGAGGTGGTCACAATACTGGTGGCAGGCCTTTCTGACCTTGGTGACACCTCTGGTATAGACGGACCATCATCCAGGTCCTCCTTTGACTGGCCTTCCACAGCCAGAGCCTCACACCTGTCATACAGAGGCACCTGGGAGGGTGAGGTGGGCAAGGAGGAGGTTCACCTGCCACCCTGAGTGTGAACTTGCTTCATCCACTCCTTTATTTTCATCTACTGCCTTCTGCTTGGCAGGGGGAGGATACAGGGTCCCCTCGATCCTGGGTTTTGTCTGTCCCTGTTTCTGTCTTGGGGAGGGCAGAGCATGGCTCCACCAGTCTGTCTCAGCCTCTCTGATGCTCCTTAACTTTTCTGCTTCCTCGCACAGCTTTGCCTCCACGCTGAGCAGATCGTCCATCTGATCACACGTCACACGTTCTCCCTACTGCCATCTATTCCCAGTGACAGGCTCTGGCACTGCCTGCAGCCTGAGACCTGGGTGGCTGCGTGTTTTCACAGAGCTCTGTCTGGGTTGCCACATCCATTCTGGTGAGTGCAGAGGACAGAGCTTTCTGCCGGGTGGACACCATAGCTAAGTTCCTTCCAAGAGGGTGATAAACACCAATGGAACTCACCTCTTGAGCTGGTAGTGTGACTAGGCCCTCCCTGCGTGCCCTCGGGCTCGAACTGCTGCACCACGGCCTGGCTGATGTGCCACGGTCTGTTTACCCGCTCTGTTTACCCACTCTATTTGCAGTGCTCAGGGTCACTCGCGCTCCCTAGGCTGCTTTTTACAGGTGGGGCGGTGGCCACCAATGCTCTGGCAATGTCCAGGCCTCATCAGCGGCTCCTGCAAGAGCTGCCAGCTCCTGGCAGGTCTCTCTGCTGCCCTGGTGTTTTTCTTCCTCAAGGAAACCCCCTGTGCACCAAGATCTGCCGCTCTGTTGTGGGTCAGTCTGGCACCAGAGCAGCTCCCCTCGGTGGCTGCCATATTACCATATCTTAATGAGTTGCTTCCTAGGAAATATCTGTCTAAGTGTTTCACTGGTTTTTCAAGTTAGAACACTGCATTTCTTAAGTTACGTGGGGCAGCACTTAAAATGGCTTCTGAAACACATATTATATGTATAACAGGAAACCAGAAGCTGGTAGGGAAAAATTCAGCAGAAACTCAGATGAATAAAGTTTATAGCCTAAGGAAGTGAGCCTGTGCTTGCGTTTTGGAAACAAATTCTTTGACACTTTTTATTCTCAGTGTGCTGTTGAATATATTAATGAGGACATTTTTTCCAACCTGCAGTTTTTGACTCCTGAACAACATTTTGTTATCATGCAAAATTATATCTACTATTTTTAGAAGCCAAACAGCAAACAACCTAAAGGTTTGTCATATGTCTCATGTATTATAAATTTAACATACCATAAACTTCCACAGTGCAAATGACTCAAATGTCTGTGCAGATTGCTCTTAGAAACTGACCACAATGTTATTCAGAATAGAGAAGCACTATTAAAATGTTGTTTAAAATACCTTTACTTCATGTCTGAGGGTATATGTTTCATAATGAATGACTGTGAAGATGCCACTTCTAGCAAGCTCACTCTTTTGCAACTCAGTACCTTGAAAACCAAAGCATGGATGCAATTTGAGAAGAGTGAGGGAGAAAAGACATTGACTGATATGCTTTCACTTTCTCTTCATGTTTGTTTAAAAAATAAAATAAAATTGAAAAGATGCCCCCAAGTTGAATGCCCAGGAGGTGGTTTGCTGTAGTGCATTAATCTTTTCACTGTGACTGTAGGCTACGGGCCTGAAACAAATTGAGTCAGTCAGGCTTTATCTCTCTTTCTGTACTCACTTGTCAAGAAAACCTTGAAATAATAACAGAAAAAAGGTGGATTTGTTTGGAATTGTAGCAGAGGTGAAAGTCAAGATGCAGGGTCTCTTCTTAAGGTGTCTTTCACATATTCTGATCAGCTAACAGAACACAAACACTGTTCAAATGAGGGGCAGCATACCTTGGAAGTTTAATTTATGAAAACATAAGAATTTATGTGCATAGATTTTGCATTAAAATTCTGGTGTTGTACTAGAGAAGAATATAAGGGAACAAAGGTTAAAAACTCAGTCCAAAGATGCAGTAACATTTTCGTTGCTTCAGCAGCAAATTTGCATAATATGCAAGTCTCTGTCAGACAGATTCCCAAGACAGGGAATCCAAAAGACTGATTTATAAAAGCTGGCTACAAAGAAAGCAAGAGTCTATTTGTGTGAAACAAATTGAATCTGACCCACAAAATCCAGAGGACTGCTCATAATATTGCTGACATCCTCATGCTGCATACTTGCAGCTAGTGAATATTTGAGAAGTGGATAGGATTAAGTGCAATACAAGAGCCCCAGAAGATGCAGAGCTTAATTTAAAGTTTCAGGAAAGGGACTTTAACGTGTAATTAGTGAAATGTAGGTTATAACTCATATCTGACACAACCTTCCTCGCACTGGCCACTAATATCTTCCTTTGAGAACAAGAAAAAGAGAATTAAATACTTGGTTTTGAGAATAAAACAATTTAGTTAAGGCAAGGAATAATATCAGGGAGAGAAATGTACATATGCCTTATTTCCAGAAATAGTTACATCTTTCTAGCTAATAGAATCTGAGAAGTGCCTGACGTCTCTCCTGCAGCATAAAACCCAGATACTTGCAAAGTCATTGATCCTTATCATCATCTCTGCTCAACTGGTCTGGATCTCCAGACTTATTTCATCTATGTCAAGCACTGTTTCTGCAGCCCTTAGAGCAAATGAGATTTCCTCTGAATTAAGTGTATCAGTAAAGCTGCTCTTCCTTCCACGTACCATTCAAATTCCGAGTGCAGGAGTTGTGTTTCCTTCCACAAGCTAGCTGACAGGTTCAGTTGCTCCCCTCATCCCCTGAACAGTTTTCAGTGCAATTTGACTTTCACTTCACAAAGAAGAGCTTTAGGGAATGCTGTTGTGAGCTGCTACCTGATCACAGCTTTGACTATAGAAATAAACTGCCATATTAGTATTTGTGTGTAGTACAGAAAAAGCTACAAGAAATTCTAGAAATCATCCGATGTGACTCTAAGCACTTTCTCCCAGATCCTGGATGCTCTCGATGCCTATTCACTTCATATGTATCAAATATCTTAGACTGAAGTATAAAGAAAATCTCAAAGGAGTTTTTCTGGATCTATTTTTTCCACTGTTTTATGTAATATATGCATTATATGACAATGGTATTGTAATAGTCTCATGGCTTATCAAAACACAACATAATCACAAACATTTAGCAAAATTAAGATGGTGAATCTCACTTCACAATGATCTGGAATGATTTCACTTTTTAGTTATAGTAATTAAAAAAAGAGATCAATTAAATTTCAAACCCCACAAAATATTGAAATTTGGGACAGAAAAGGAAATATGAGATTCTAAAAGAAACTGCATGTTTTGCAGAATTTAGCTGATAGGTTATTTTATGTTACATCTCATTCTCTCTCCATAGCTAGTAGTACAAAATTTGGTCACTGAAGAGATGGAATAAGAATCAGACCTATTTTTTGAGTGAGATGAGTTTTTGTTAAGAAACAGTAAATCTGCAAAGTTCTGGGAAAAATACAGTTTCCTCAGGTCAAAACCGGATGCAAAATTCTCCTTCCAAAAACTGAGAAATAAACTTATTGAAATGGAAGGAAGCAAATACCAAGCAATATGTCATTATAACAAACGTTTCATAGAAAAAAAGCTTCCAACAATGAATGGTCTAAAGAATGCCTCCTTAATACTAAAAATATTTTTCATGGTAATGAAGTCTGACCATATTACAATGGTTACGTTTTTTGCTTCTCTTGTCCTTTTAACATAACTAGCAATGAAGTCTTGCAGTTTTATTGCTAACTATGCTTTCATGGCAACATGAAGTCTTCTCCAAGTACACATTATATGTGTTATATGACCTCCAATTCCCAGGTAATTTGGGAATGAATAATCAAGCAAGCTGTAAGCATCTGGAAGATAGCAAGGTCATGGGTCACAGGAGGTGAGTATATGCCATGAGCAAATCTTGTCAAGCAAGTCATCTTTCCTTCGATGTTGGCTGATACTTTGAATTTACTGAGGCTTTGAAACTGTCTCAGGACACTCTCAAAACTAAGCCAAAGAGGGTAAATGTGTTCTTGATGAAGTTAACACTGTTTAGATGCCAACTTGCTGCAGAAAAATGGTGTTTTACTGAAGGTATGAGGGTCTAAGGTCAGACAATGTTTGAAAGTAGAGTTGGTATCTCTTTTTAGACCAATTGATGTACTTAAAATAATTAGACAACCTTTTAGGCAAATGTACATTCTTTAGGTCTAAAACAGAAAAAATAGATTCAAAACTCAACACAAACTGAGAAAAAAATGCTCGGTTTTTTACTCACATTTTAGAGTAAGTCTCTGGAATAAAGATGGTTGGTGCATAGGGAGCGAACAGGAGTGGGGAGTTAAGTAAGAAATTATTAATAAATTATGTAAGGGAAAGTAGACAATAGTTTATAGCATGAAAAATGGAAAGGGTAGGAGAGGATAGGAAGACTAGAATGTACCAAACTCCCAAATTCTCATTTTTCTAGATATGATAAAAAACACAGAAGTGAATTGTGAATTTTAATTTGCAGAATTTTCTTTTTCAGAAGTTTTTCAGGTTCCCCTTTGGGTTTAAGACTAAAGACATGATGGAATTTTAATTTTGTAGGACGTGTTCCTCCATTAGAAGTGTGTGGTCCTATGCAGATTTTCCGTGTGAATTATTCTTGTATGGAAATGTTGCTTAATTTCATCTCCACAGTTACCACGAGAGTATGGAGTACTAGATGAAACATGCAGCTGTAACATTTGTTGGATACTAATTGTTCTGTGGTTGAGAATATTTATTGTAGTACAGTAGAGATATGTTGGTACATTTTCTACTCTTTACTCAAGCAAAACCTTTATTCATTTAGCGTGCTTGAGAGCACAAGGAGTTTCCTTTCAAAATCAATGTAGTGAGGCTGCAGACCTGTTTAAAGAGCAAGATGTTTCTTGTATTACAAGTTGTAATTATTTAATGACACTTTGTATAGGTTCTGGAATAGGATGGGATGTGACAATAGAAGATGTATGTTCAGTGATGGATGGAAGTGTCATCTTGTACTTTCTTTACATAGTGTTTCATTTCTGTAAACATTCCTTTACATAGTGTTTCAAAAACTTTTCTACATGAGTATTCCTGATGGATAAAAATCTTGAGCACCACGAGTACTCTTCTAGCAGTTGAGGCATAGGCCTCAACTGTATATAAAGGCTTTTAGGGAGCTGTTTTTGATGCCTGGAGATGTGCTGGCCTTTAGTTTTCTATTTATCACACTTGCAAGTTACCACTGCTGATGTTGCTGTAGGAAATGGGTGCTAGTGTTGCAGTGGCAGTTTGATGGAGAGTGGTGATTATTGAATTTGTGGTAAAAATCAATAAGGGAGTCCAAATTTCCAATCCAGATAATAAAGATGTCATCTATAAATCTTAGGTAGAGTGTCAGCTCAGTGATACAATTATTTAAGAACTGTTCTTCATTGTAGTTCTTGGAAAGGTTGTCATAATGCAGGACTGGAGAGAAGCTATCAAGAGAGAAGGATGTTTCAGTTAAATTTTGCAGATGGCTGTGGATTGAGTGCTATTCAGTAATTTCATTGATGGTCTGGATGATGGAATAGAGAGGATGATGTCCTCTATTTGGTACAGATGTGAATGGTATTAAACTATTAACATCTGTAAGACTTGTACAGGATTGGAATAAAAAATACAGTAATAAAATTGGAAAAATGACTGGAAAAAGCAGAATGGAATTTAATGGGAACAAGCGCAAGGTTTTACACTGAGGAAAAAACAATGGTTTACATAAATACAAGATGAGGGAAAACCTGGTTAGGGAATGGACGATGGCAGAAGCATAGGGGCTCCCAGTATTGTGCTGTTGCAAAAAGGGGAAATATTATTCAAGATAAATGAATGAGTTCTTCCACTTAACTAGAGGTATTACAGACAGTTATACATACATTTTAAAATCTGATTGCCCAATTTCAATAGACAGTGAAACACTATTCAATTATATATGTTATATATTTCACATTTAATCCATGCTACTTGTAAATTTGGCACAAAGCTGTCACATTGCCTCATTGTGTAAATACATTCAAACAGTTGTCTATAAATGAAAGTTTATTGCTGGGTAGTACTTAACACATATCATTTTAAGATCTATACTTCTAAACTTCATGAATTCTTTGAATGATGATTTAAATATTACAACTTTTGACCATCTATCCTTGTGGAGTAAAATTATGAGTGCAATCAATCTACAATAATTGTGCAATGAAAACCTCTGGCCTTAATATTACTCCCCATTTCTCACAGCAGACTTAGATTGTACCAACTGTTCATGTAGATTACTGATTCATGTTTAAATCTCATTCACATGATGAATAATTGTGAGAAATAAGTAGATGATGTATGAGCAATTTACAACAGTAAACAGATTCTTGAAGTGAATTATTCAATTTTGGCGTATTCAATAACTTTAAAAACATTCATAAACATGAAAAAATTGCTTATTGTATTTACATGTGTACACACTTTGTAGTTTACTGCATCATAATTGCTCCATAATTGCTCAGTGACTGTAATATTTATGTTTTCTTCTATATTAGATTTATCCTTGCAGATAAAAAGTTCTTGCATAAACTGCATCATAACTCAATGCAGAGTATAGCCGGCTGTTTTCATTAAACAGCTATTTTTAATGGAATTTCGGATGTCACATATTGAAAACAGGGAAAAAGATGGAAATGGTTCTTTATATTTTTTTCTTTACATTTGTTTGTATAGGATGCTTAGAGCTGCATTATAAACTCTTATCACCTCAGCATCCATAAGCTTTTTTGATCAATATTGACCTGTGGCTGTCTGAAGTCCATTGCCACAAACAGCTTTACATTAGCTGAACAGCTAAAGTTGTGGAAAGGGATTTCCTGCTCATAGACAGTAAGGGAATGGAAAGGGTATCTGGGGATAAAGGAAGGGGTTTAAAAAGTTCTTAATGTTTTCCATTTATAGCCTATCTTCAAAATAGTTGATCTTCCTGTAATTTGAATTTTATACCCCTGTATTCACTATTGTACACTGGAAACAGACAAATTCCTACAAAAATGTGCCTAACATGATTGTTGACTAAGAGATCATCAAATGATAGTGTTTCATACATTTGTTGAAAAGATCTTGCAATAATTTCCTGTGTTCTTTGGGTCCAAGTTTATTACTGAGTTTCTTTCCCTCCTTAGCATGAACTCTATCACTCCACAGAACTGACCACTTGGAGAGGGAGGGGTTTGTCACGGGGCTGGGCAGAAGGGACACCCCTTGCATCTCTGTTCCAGAAGATGGGGTAGGAACAGGTAGGACAGTCAAGGTGAATGCTTCACTGCTAAATTCATCCCAGAAAACAGAGAGGCCTGGGCATAAGGGTTTGGAAACTGTGAATGGCTAGAGTTATCCCCAGTGCTCTCAAGCTCAAGTGCAGCTTGACCTGGCAAAGACTGCGTGAACTGTAGCAGGATGTCTATTGCCATCAAAGGCATAGTGATTTTTAACCTAATGCTACTACTGTTTCTTCACTTCTGTGTATGTAGCCAGGCTGACCAAAGTAAAGGTGAAGCCATTTCATGTCTCTGTTCTTGATCTCTTTGGCCTGGACATTGTACTCCTCTGGTTGGCACATGAAGTATTAGAAAAATGGGATACTGGCCTTAAAACTCCTGTCAATGATAATTTTTAAGTGTAATGCTGGAACTGTATGCAACATGCCCAGAAGCATAATGTGGGGACACACAAAGGATTATAATGACATAAACCACACCGGTGTAGTTTTGCAGGACTGTGCCTGGTGCAGAACAAACCTGCCTGTTGCTAGATCATATCAATAATAGGACAGGGACACTTAAGTGATCTTTCCATAAAACTTGTCCTGGGTTTGGCTAGGACAGTTAATTTTCACCAGAAGCTGGGATGGGACACAGACCAGGACAGGTGACCCAAACTAGCCAAAGAGGGTATTCCATACCATGTGACGTCATGCTCAGCATAAAAAGGGGCTAGTCGGGGAGGGGCAGCATGGCTCCAGGATGTGTGGCTCGGGGACAGTCCAGCTTCAGGAGGGTTCTGAGCGTGCGGTCTGAGTTGTACAGTCGTTGCATGAGAAACTGCATTGTGTATCATCAGTTTTGTATATTCTGTTATAAGTACCACTGTTGTTTCCCTCTCCCTTTGCTGTCCTAGTAAACTGTCCTTATTCCAACCCATGAGTTTTACCTTTAGGTTGACATTCTCCTCCCCTTCCCATTGAGGGGGTGAGCGAGTGGCAGCGTGATGCTCAGCTGTGGCTGAGGCTGAACCATGACAAGTTGCACAGGTTTTTGTCATAAGGGGAGCTGGTAGGATGTGTCCAAAGCAAGGCTCAGGATGATCGGGGATCTACTCCTATATTTTCTTCTGAGTGTTAATTTATTTAGCAAGATAGTTGCATCCCTATGCCATTTCAGTCCTTCTATTTGCATACAGCATGCAGGATTTAGGATGAATATAAGATCCCATCACAAAGTTCAGTGTTATAAATTAAAGTACAAACAGATTAAAAAATGTCCAAGAACAATCAAAGGCTTGAAATGAAAAGAAAATTTCCAGCCATCAATAACGAGGTAATGAAATAGTTTTCCAATAGAAGTCAGGTTCATAAAAAAACACCCTCACATTGAGATAGAGCTTTTTCAGTTTATGAAAGGTGTTATCTCTAATGCAGTTGCCTCTAGTGGTAGAGAGGTGACTCAAGAGCTTTGTTTTCTTTCTCCTTTTTCCCTAGGCCTATGTATCTAATTGCATTTGGTTCTCCCATATTCAGAGAAAACAAGATAGGTTTTTTTGAATTTTGCTACTTTTTTAATTTAGAATCTTCTCTAGCAGCACCAAAAATGTAAATTCCCATGACTTCAATTAAGAAGTCCTTGAGTTAACAGTGATAGTATCCTTTTAGTCTTCCAGGTAGGCCATGTTTTGTGTTTTAATCATTACAATGCAAAATACAAAACTAATGCATTATTCTTTCATTACACTGCCACAACTCAGCTATGAGGGGTTTTTTATGTTTTGCTTCTTCTGGTGATACCATGTATCTATTGCTTCTTCACCAGATGTTTTATGGCCAGATTGCTACCTAAACTTATTTCTAGGTAATTGCAGGATTGTCTTTTGATCATGCAACTCTGTGTGTAACATCAAGCACTTACTCAAAAACCTGCTAAAAGGCTCTCACATACAATTAAAGGAAAAGAAAGGGGACTGTGGGAGAAAAAGAAAAGGGAAGATATACACATTTGATAATTCATAGCAAGTGGTGTCTTTTTTAAGAAAAACATTAATGAAACTTCACATCAGATCAGTTGAGGTCCTAGTAAGGAGGTGTGATTCCTTTACCAGCCCTGAAATATCTGAAACAAAGACCCAAACACATGGATAGCTCTTTGATTTAAAAACAAACAAACAAAACCAAACAAACAACAAACCAACACAATAACTATGTAACAACTCTGCCAGTCCTGCAGGCTGTGGCATGTTGTCATTTTCATCATGGCAAACATAGTGCCAATGAATTTTCATTGTAATTAAAATGCCTTTGTTACATGTAGTGGCAGAAATGTGTTCCCCATAATGAAAAATATTATGAAACAAAATGCTTACAAGCAAAATTCATTCTTATTAGCTGATACACTCTCCTGTGCTCTCGTATCTTCTACTATTGAGACAGAAGTGATTAGAGAAGACATGAATATCAAATGTAGTAGTTATTTTGGTTTCTATTAGGATCTAGATGTGTTAAAATATTTGTGAAAACAAAGCATTTAGTGCTTTACATTCATGTTGCCTTTTTTCATATTTTTGTTTGGTTTGGATTTCTTTGCCAGATACCAGTAGATTTGCGATGCTTTACAGCTCACCAAATAGCTACTGCAGAGAGAAGTCTATTCTGTTCTTGGAGAAGACAAATTCTCTGCTTTGTGCCCTTGTTCTCTGAGGACAGATGACAGAGGGGAGAGTACATGAAGCTCCTCTGGTTATTCTAAGTCCTGATAAATGGATCAGAAAGTTATACATATACGGACACTGATTATAAATTTACTGTTTGAGTATATGATGAAAACAATCACTTCTTATTTTTCTGCAGTGGAAGCAGATAAAGGGAGAGATAAATCACTATGTTATGTAGCTGAATATTCTTTTTATTAAAACATGCAATGGTTAACCACTAGTTAGTTCTTGTGTTGGGTCCCACTTTCACCTTTGCACTCTACTGTTTCACTGTACAGAGCTATATTAACATTTAAACTGAACATATCTGTTGAGAAACTTAGCAGGTGAGGATATTCTACCTCTTGAAATCAAGAGATTTTGCATGTGATCTTAGTATAGTAGAACCCAGCTGATGAAGGTGCATGCTTTTCACTGAGACAATTATTACCACTTGTTTTGCTACTCACTTTACCTTCTGCTCTAACCTTAATTTCAAAATTCTTATTTCAGTTATCATCCATCTTGAGAGTACACAGCTGTCCTGGTTTCAGCAGGGATAGAGTTAATTTTCTTCTTAGCAGAAGAAAGTAGTGGAAGATAGTGCTGATTTTTGGATTTAGGATGAGAATAATGTTGATAACACACGGATGTTTTTAGTTGTTGCCAAGCAGTCAAGGACTTTTCAGCCTCTCATACTGGCCTGCCAGTGAGAAGGTGGGGGTGCCCAAGAAGCAGGGAGGGGACACAGCCAGGACAGTTGACCCTCACTGACCAAAGGGATATTCCATACCATATGACGTCATGCTCTATAAATATAGCTGGGGGGTGGGCCAAAGGGTGGGGCAGCTTGGGGTCTTGTGGAGCATTGACTTTGGGTGGTGAGAAATGGTGCTGTTCATCACTTGGTTTTGTTTATTATCATTATTATTGTTATTGTCTTCATTTTCTGTCCTATTAAACTGTCTTTATTTCAGCCCATGAGTTTTACTTTTTTTTTTCATTTTTTATTATCTCCCCCATCCCACTGGGGGGTGGGGCAGGGGCGGGGTGAGTGAGCAGGAGTGTGTTTGTTTCATCTGCTGGACGGGTTAAACCATGACGACAGCATTACACAATAATTTTGATGTTCTTGTAAGAGCTTCTGAAACTTTGTACAATATCCTTGGCTACTTAAGTTATCATAGGATAGTTCTATTGAATTCTAAATCTCAGCCATTCAGTGATTTTTGTGTTCACTTATTAAACCTTACCTTTGGTATTTTTGTATGTCATCTATTCTAGTTTGGATGCAAGAAAATCATATGCCTAACTCATTCTAAACTTCCATTAACCAAGGAATACTTTATTTAAAATATGTCAGATGGGAAAGATTTTCTTCTCTCACTCTGGTTCTCTGTTCAGTTCAGTTCTAACTCAGATTAGTCTCTTACCGTACTAGTCTATGCTGTCCATGTTTTTGTGGATTTTCATTGGCCTAAGATACAGGTGACATCCAGCCTTTTAAGGATAGCAGCTATTTCCATTCTCATGCTGGATATATTTTATCCAGAAATATTTTATTCACCTTGGAATTTGTGTTACAGATTTGAATAAAGACTAATCTTAACATTTCAGGTTATCTACTCACAATTCTTGTATATCAAGTTATTGATACAAAGACTGTAGTTGGACACATTTCTAGAAAGTGCATTACTGTATACAATGTAGTATAGTTATATAGAGGGTGAAAAAGATCACTGAAAAAATCCAGTTTGGTTTTATTTGAATAAAAATGGACTCCTCTTTAGGAAGCTAGTAATGGTATAAATCTATCTCAGAAATGAGATCAACTTTCAAGCTGCATATTAAAGTGCTATCAACTTTTTAACTTCCATATTGATAATACATATAGTGTCCTCTTTCTCTCAGCAAGGACATGCAACAATCTAAATGCAAAAAAGGGAAAATGTGCTTATTTAGTTTAAAACAAAGAACAAAGATACTTCAATGTGATTTTAAATTTAACTGAAAATCTGCTTCTACATTCAGAAGCTCCTACACTTGGAAACTAGAGTAATTGGCTGATGAAGTCATACTATATGTAATTAAAGCATAAATTAAACATGTTTCTCATTATCTTGCAATGCCTATTAAATAACAAATGGTGCATATATGAGAAAGCTCAATATACATTATGATTTTAAACTAACATTTTTAAACAAGATATTGAATATTCAGTTCTGATTCTAGACTTTAACATTAACTTTTTGATAGACAAGATCTTTCATTAAACAATAATTTTGCTCTTAAGATTGTTGCACTCCTGCATATTGCACATGCATTTATCTAATTCTTTGTAATGACTCATTTGGGGTTTGAGCAAACTGGTCTAGTGGAGGGTGTCCCTGCCCATGGTAGTGGGGTTGGAAAAAGATGATCTTTAAGGTCCAACTCAAACCATTCTATGATTCTAGGATTTCCAAACTTCAGACAAGGCTGTAGCTACTGAGGCACATAATAAGAGCAAGACAGCATGCCCTTTCATTAATACTAACAAGTAACATGCCCTTTCATTAATTAAACAGGTAAAAAAAAAAAAAAAGAAAAGAAAAAAAAAAGAAAAAGTAGCTATCCAAATCACCTTTAACAATATAGGACAACACAGCAAGTATGCAAAAGCAAAGTTGTTGGAAAGTACCCTATTATCAAAATTCCCATAACCCTTGCTCTCCTAGCTCAAAACATTATAAATATCTTAGATGTGTGGTGGGTTGACCCTGGCTGGGAGCCAGGTGCCCACCACAGCCACTCTGTCACTCCCCTCCTTCACTAGACAGGGGAGAAAAAGTACAATGAAAAGCCTATGGGTCGAGATAAGGACAGGAAGAGATCACTCACTAATTATCATCACGAGCAAACCAGACCAAACTTAGAGAGGGAATTCATCTAATTTATTACTAAGCAAAACAGAGTAGAGGAATGAGAAATAAAACCAAATCTTAAAACACCTCCCCCCACCCCTCCCATCCTCCAGGGCTCAACTTCACTCCCGGCTTCAAACTCTGTCCCCCCCAGCAGTACAGGGGGACTGGGAATGGGGGTTATGGTCAGTTCATCACACATTGTTTCTGCCGCTTCTTCATCCTCAGTGGGAGGACTCCTCTCATCGTTCCCCTGCTCCAGCATGGAGTCCCTCTCACGGGAGACAGTCCTTCACGAACTGCTCCAGCATGGGTCCCCCACGAGGTCACAAGTCCTGCCAGCAAACCTGCCCTGGCGTGGGCTCCTCTCTCCACAGATCCACAGGTCTTGCCAGGAACTTGCTCCAGCATGGGCTTCCCACGGGCCACAGCCTCCTTCAGGTGCCTCCACCTGCTCCGGCGTGGGGTCCTCCACGGGCTGCAGGTGGAATCTCTACACCCCCTCATCCTTCCTCCATGGGCTGCAGGGGGACAGCCTGCTTCACCATGGCCTTCACCACGGGCTGCAGGGGGATCTCTGCTCCGGTGCCTGGAGCACCTCCTCCCCCTCCTTCTGCACTGACCTTGGTGTCTGCAGAGTTTCTTACATCTTCTCACTCCTCTCTCCGGCTGCAAAAGCTCTCTCTAAGTGTTTTTCTTCTTCTTAAATATGTTATCACAGAGGCGCTGATTGGCTTGGCCTTGGCCAGCGGCGGGTCCGTCTTAGAGCCGGCTGGCATTGGCTCTATCAGACACAGGGGAAGCTTCTAGCAGCTTCTCACAGAAGCCACCCCTGTAGCCCCCCCGCTACCAAAACCTTGCCACGCAAAACCAACACAGATGACTGAATAGTAATTTCCACATAGTTTTCTCATCTGATTCATTTCTTCATACTCCAGACTAAATCATATTTACAATATAATTTCCAAAAGATATTATATGATCCTTTTAGATATTACTTCATTCTTAATTATTTTTAAATTATATAAATTTCTATAAAAATCTGAACTTACAAGATTCTTAAAAATGTATCAAAACTTATTAAATATAAAGTATTTAGCATGCTTAGTTTTAATAGTTGTATCAGTGAAGAAACACTATAAATATTTACAGTTTTTTAACTACAGGCATTTCATGTATAATTAGATATCCTAACAGAACTTGAAACTTACTTCAGATCACTGGTAGAATAGAATTTTTAAAAATCCTGCAAAATACTACAAGAAAGTTAATTCTTTCAGCTTTTTGTTTTATTATTTTAAGATGCCCATCTTTTTATACAACTGTCTTAATATCTGTGAGATACCACAGTTGCATATAAACACATATCTTTAATAATCTCTTCGAAAATTAGTAATTATTAATTATTTATTAAAGCCACTAATAAGGATATTTAACCAATAACATAAAATCTATTTTTCCTCAGATCAATAACTTGAATTTTATGTCAAACCATGAAAGCTAGGAACATAGACATGTGAATATTAATTGTTAATGATGCATCAAATAAATATTTCCTATTTCAAAAGGTAAGCCATCAGCTGCAAGTCAAGTATTTCATTCTTGATACATTTGTTAATATTTCATTACATGGCAGTTCTTTCTCTACAACCTCTTCATAACTATCTGTTTAACTTAATTAACTTAACAAGGTCACCCATCTAGCTGACCAAGGGAAGCCAGTAGATATGTTTGGGGTTTTTGGTTTTGTTAGTTGGTTTTATGTTAGCAAAGCTTTTCATACTGTCTGTCACAGTATCCTTCTGGACTAAATGTCCAGCAGACAGCTATACAAGTCTATAATATGCTGGGTGAACAATTGGCTGATGGGGTGGACTCAAACCAGTGTGGTTCCCCAGGTCTCATTTTTAGGGTGAGTGCTGTTTAATGTTTTTACAAATAATCTGGATGATGCTCGACTAGGAGAAGCTGTGGATTCCCTTGAGGGTAGAGAGGCCTTACAGAAAGATCTGGATAAACTAGAGAGCTGGTCAATCATCAGCCATATGAAATTTAACAAGAGCAAATGGCAGATTCTCCACCTGGGACAGGGTAATCCTGGTTATACATACAAATTGGGGATGAGAGGCTGGAGAGTAGCCCCACAGAAAGAGATCTGGAGGTCTGAGTTGATGGCAAGTTGAATATGAGTCAACAGTGTGCCCTGGCACAACTTGACAAGAGCACAGACTACTATCCACTGTTACTCTTTCATGTGGGCATGAATGACACTGCAAGCCAGAACCTGGGCAGAATCAAGGAAGACTATAAAGCCCTGGGAGTGCAAGTGAAAAATATTGGTGCCCAAGTTAACTTTTCCTCCACTCTACCAGCTGGAGGAAAGGGGGCAGCCAGAAATAGACATATAATGCATATCAACTTCTGGCTATGTGGCTGGTGCCATCACAAGGGTTTTGGCTTTTATGACAAGATATTCTTTGATGACTATAACCTGTTGGGGAGGGATGGGATCCACCCATCTAGCAGAGGCAAGGGAATCTTTGGCTGCAGGCTGGCCAACTCGGTGAAGCAGGCTTTACACTGCAGGACTTGAAGGGTGGGGTCCAAAGTGGCAATGCTCATGCCATCACATCCAACCGGAGAATAAGTCAAGCCAACCAGAGCAGCAACAAATGTTCCTTAGCTGCCTCCCTAGATGCGAACCAGAAGACCAACCACCTAAATGGTGTATATGGCTATGGTGGATCTTTTTGCACCCCTCCAAGGTTATCAGAAGTGGTCAGCATGGATTCACCAAGGGGAAATCATGCTTGACCAATCTGATAGCCGTCTATGATGGCATGACTGGCTGGGTACATGAGAGGAGAGCAGTGGATGTTGTCTACCTCAACTTCAGCAAGGCTTTTGACACTGTCTCCTATAACATCCTCATAGGTAAGCTTAGGAAGTGTGGGTTAGATGAGTGGACACTGAGGTGGACTGAGAACTGGCTGAAGGGCAGTGCTCAGAGTGTTGTGACAAGTGATGCGGATTCTGGTTGGAGGCCTGTAGTTAACTGTACTAGGTCCAGTCTTGATCGACATATTCATCAATGATCTGGGTGAAGGGACAGAGTGTACCCTCAGCAAGTTTGTTGATGATACAAAACTGGGAGGAGTGGATGATATATCTGAAGGCTATGCTGCCATTCAGCAAGACCTGGACAGGCTAGGGAGTTGGGCGTAGAGGAACCAAATGAAATTCAACAAAGGCAAGTGTAGGGTCCTGCACCTAGGGAGGAATAACCCCATGCATCAGTACAGGTTAGGGATAGACCTGCTGGGAACCATCTCTGCAGAGAAGGACCTGGTCGATAACAATTTATCCATGAGCCAGCAATGTGTCCTTGTGGCCAAGGCGGCCAGTATCCTGGGGGTGCATTTAAGAAGAGGTTGAAGAGCCAGCAGGTCAAGGGAGGTTATCCTTCCCCTCTACTCTGCCCTACTGAGGCCACATCTGGAGTATTGTGTCCAGTTCAGGGCTCCCCAGTTCAAGAAAGACAAGGAACTACTGGACAGAGTTCAGCAGAGAGCTATAATGATGATTAGGGGACTGGAGCATCTTTCTTTTAAGGAAAGGCTGAGAGAGCTGGGTCTGTTGTGGGGTTGGACTAGATGATCCCCAGAGGACCCTTCCAACCCCTATGATTCTGGGATTCTGGTAGCCAAAAGGGCCCACTGTGTCTTGGGGTGCATCAAGCACAGTATAGCTAGCTGGTAGAGGGAGGTGATTGTCCCACCCTACACTGCACTAGTGTGGCCCCATCTTGAGTACTCTGTGCAGTTTTGGGCACCTCAATGTAAGAAACACTTCAAACTATTAGAGTGTGTCCAGAGGAGGGCGATCAAGATGGTGCAAAGTCTTGAGGGCAAGACTTACGAGGAGCTCACTATTTACTCATCAATTGTAATGTTCTTCTAAGGTAAGTTTTATGTATATGACTGAAGTATAGCATATGGTCGATGTTTTAAATATTTAATATTTTAAAATGCAACATCAGATGGGAAATTAGTTGATTTCAAATTAATTTTAAACTCCTTTACAGATTCCATATCTGTTTCTTGGTATCCCCTTGTGTGTGTATATGGCTTTTTGCCCCATTTTCAAAACCAGTTTTTTCTCCTGCTTTTATGTGAAACACCTGCACAAACAGAAGAAATAGGAAGGAAAATTGCTGAAAAAAATATGAAAGGAAACAAAATGCCTTTTACTCTAATCTTTTGGTTACCATCATGTCAGTAACATTTGACTGTTGCAAATAGTAGAAAATAAAAGCAAGCTTCAGTAATTTTTATGTGTAAATTGACAGCATTCCTTTAAATAAGAACACATATTAATTAGTTTCTGCTGTCATATAGCCAAAGACAGTTATTTTTCATTCCCTTGGCACATGAAGGTTTAACGAGAGATTGTCTGCTTGAATAAGCATTGCCAAAAGTCATTAAATGTTCTCTAAGTGTCTTTTTTTTCTCAAATAAACCATTTAAGACACATTCAACAATCTATATAATGTCTTGGTTGTGGATCATCCCACATATTACAGAACACTGGTTTGTCTTGATTATCCTGTTGTCCTTTCAGTGTGAGTAGAAGCAAGTTCTACCAGTCAGTTAACGTATGCTGGAACATTGCATAAGTTTGTCTCAGTCTTTTCCTTCTCTGTTTTCCAGCTGCCCTCTCCTTTGCTTTTTTGGAGGATTGATTCACATATCAGCATAAGGCTATGCCAAGCTCATTTTAAGTTATCTTCTCCTAAGTTTGGAAGCAGCTGATATTTGTCCAGTATTCTTTCACATTTTATCACTACTTATGTGATAATGTCGGTAATTTGGAGAATGGTTTGCAGATGCTTCATTAGGCTTCTTGTTATCGTTGACTTTCAGTTGTCAAGTTTGTCACAGTACAACAATGCTGAAATTATAATTGCATCAGATAGTTTTATCTCATGCTGAAGGATATATGCTTCATTCTCCAGATGTCTAAAGCATGTAGGCGCTTTTTATATTCATACATTTTCTTCCTCACCTTCTAGTCTATCACAGTTTACAGTGGTATTCAAATATATAAGGGGGCAAATGGGTTTCACTCCTTTTCACTGAACAGAGTTATTTTGGCCTTTTCAGGTTGGAAATAGATGCTTCTTATGCAAATACTTGTTTCATGCCTTGTCCTGGGCTGTCAGCAGCAAAGACCCACACTCCAAACTCCAATGTAAAAGAAATTTTACTTTCTTTGAGTGTATATGAGGACAGCAAACCTGGAAGTAGTTTTTTTCTGTATTTCTATGAGAGAATTCTTACCACAGTTCTGCTACCCTGAAATTCTCCTACCTTTGTCCATGTTTTATAAACTGTTGTGGATTTCACTGTGCATAGGGCCAGAAGGGATCATTCTAACAACCTGTCTCGTCCCTGCATAATATTGGCTGTTGCAGTTTATTCAATTACCCTTGTACATAAAAAAAGACAAATTGTGTAAGTCCATACATTCTTAATTCAAAGATATCAAATATGAATATAGTTGCAGTTTGCTACATTCATTTTCTTGTTTTTTTTCTTCTAGTAACATTTATTATCGGAAACCTAATTTTCAAATACAGTGGATGAAGCATGGATTTTGCTTCCAAATATCTATCTTGAAAGTACTAGGAATATAGAAGGGATAAAATGCTCTTGTATTGAGGAAGTAAGACTCTTGAAGGCAGTTCCCAGCTATGACACTGATTTTGGCCAAATACCTTATGCGTTTTCTGTTGCCTCTGCTCGTCCATCTGTAATGCCTGAATGAATAGACAAAACTACTTGAATATAAAAAGAAAGCACTGGTAAAGCAGGTTTACAGTGGTTTACAGAGCCTTTGGAATGATCTAAAAATCCAACAAACACCCTTCAGATCCAGAGATGCTGGTTTTGTAATTCCCCTGAAATATCAGGAACATATTTTAATTGTTCTAATATTCTTAAAATCAGAATACAGAATTGCAAGTTTATGGACTATAAAGGTCTTGCCACATTTTTATGAGTTTCAACAAAATATATACCAGACCTGAGCTCCTTATTGCACTTGATAATCAAAACAATAACTCACAGACACAATATTGAACAGGAATAATTTACCTAAACCTTACTGGGGAGGCTTTGGTATCAGAATTAGTCCATCTCTTCAGTGGTTAATGGGCTGTTCTGTAGTATAGTAGTTACAGTGCTAGCTAAGGTTCTCCAGAAAGATCTATTGATTTTAGAGATTTCTAAACCTGTTCCCATCTAAATTAATTAAAGAATCTGATTTTTATAAACTGGTGAATATTCACCATCTGATAACAAGACTGCCATTATTATATTTACAGGGGACACGTCTCAGTTAAGTCTGGATTTATCTACCACCCACTCAGTGAAACTGCAAGCATGTTCTTATGCTGGAAGGCAGTCAGGCTGGAAGATGCTGCTGAGGCAGAATAAAGATAGCCCAGCACCTTTGCATAGGTCCAGGATCTTCTGCTTCCAGGCAGAAACCAAGAAGGTGGTAAGACTAAACTCGTAATTATTCCAAGCTTATCTCACCTGTGAAAACTGTGAGCTGTGCTAGAAGTCAGAAATACAGATGAAAAAATGCATGATTAAGGCAGCTTTCTTTCAAAGCTGCGCTTTATACAACGTTATAAATATGAAGAGGAGAACCTTATCTCAAACTCAGGTTTCTTCAGAAAGAACTGCTTTGAGCTGCTTCACAAATCAGCTAATATATCCTAAGATCTTCATAAGTACACCTTCATTTCATTCAGCTAGAATGTTTCAGACATTTTCATAGTGTAGGAAGCCTGGTTTGCTCATTTAAATTTTCTTGTGTGGAATAATAGCGCTAAACTGTGTCACTCAAAAAGAAAAAGACCTCCAAGTTCAGCAAATGCATTAGCCTTGCCTTGAAAGTTTGTTACTGCATTAGCAACTTTAACATTTACTAACAAGCAGAAGAATATTTAACCCAACACAGGTAAAAGCGGAAAACACACCCGCTGTGTTTTCTTGTGCCATAGTCTTCTCTTTGTCACTAGAATACACAGACATTGATGGTATTTGGGGATTGCGCTAGAATGGTGCTTTTTAAGGCTATGATTAGGTGACAGTAGTGTTGATTTAACTTCTTGCCTGATTATGAACACAATTCACCACTGAAACTTTGTCATTTAGCCAACACAGCAGTAATAATTTACCCTATAGTAATATGTGTGGAGCAGATCTTTTTTCTCTAGTGCAAATTCATTATTCTCAATTACTTCTTCAGGAAGACATTAACAAATGTTCCTTACAGGACATCACAGATATATGGGGAAAAGAGTACTTTTGAAAGATAGAAACACAATGGCATACATAAATAGCAAAACTGCAGTCCTGACAATTACCTATCTTCACATTCCCTTGGCATTTATATTTGAAAAGTGCATTGCTGCTCAGTGTTATGTTCTAATTTCAGTTAGGAAATTATGTTTTCCTTCCCCATTGCAGTTTTAAATTCTTTGGTATGCTCTGTTCTATTCCTAAGTTGGCTGTGTTTTAATAGGAAATTAAGAGACTCCCTTAAGTACATAGATTTTTTTTTTTAATAAAACTATTTAGAATACTCTCTATGTAAAAAAAAAAAAAAATAAATCTGTGGCAGAGTAAAACTGATCTCTTGAGTTTTCCCTACTTCTCCCTCTTTTCCTATATCCTAAAAAAAGTCCTCAGCTACAATAGGACTTCTCTCTTGGTCATAGCACTTTTTATCACTGGTGGACCACTCCAGCCTTGTTCAGATTGCTTATATTGTATTTTTCATGTCAGGACTGTGCAGTGTTGCAGGTAGGAAAATGTCAATGATTCTTATGTAATAGCTGGGATCAATTACTGCAAAAATCTGGTAGAAGAGACAGAACCTGCTGCTTGAAAAGCTTCATCTGTGTTGTACAGAGCTACCAGAAGAAGCTATATTCAAAGCATTAGGTCCCCAAAACTCTTTATGATTGAAAGAAAATGAGTAGTGTCATGTTCACCTGGATTTCTGAAACGTCTTTTACAAAATCTATCACTGAAGGCTCATTAAAATAGGAAGTAATTATGAGATAAGAAAGAAGGCTCTCTGTTGTATGAAATATTGGTTGAAAGATAGGAAATAAATAGTAGAAGTAAACAGTTTTCATGGCTAAAGGACAGACATCAATAAGAAATTCCTGAGGGAATCTGGAAAAGGAGCAGCAAGTGAGATGCCAAAAGTAAGTATTACTGAGATATACAGGATAATGAAGATGAAATTTAAGCATGAAGAGCTTCAGGAGGACCAAACAAGATTGAGTGGCTAAGCTTTAAAATGATAGATGGATTTCAAAAGGTTAACGCTAAGTGGGGGGAAAAAAAAGAAAGGTATTTTCAATGCAGAATGAAATCTAGCGGCTATAACACATAATTTTAGGAAAATGCTAGCTTGGTGATCAGTAGTGGTCAGTAAGCAAATCAAATGTGAAGAATATTAGGAAAGACGGCAAATAGAGACAATAACATTAGGATACTATAAATCCTTAGTGTGTGCCCATAATTTGGATACAATGTGCAGTATTGGTTACCTAATCTCAAATAGGATAAAGAAGCAGAAAAGATTCAGAAAATGTCAGTAAGGATAATCAAAGATGAGGGCCAGCCTGTATGCAAGGAGCAATTGCATAGATTAAGACTCTTCAGGCTGGGAAAGAGAGAACTGAAGGGAAACATGCTGCTGGAAGTCTACAACATCCAGAGTGTAAAAAAGTAAGAAGGAAGTTTTTGTTAATTATATCTTCCATACAAGAATTAGGCTGTGTTAAATGAAACATAAGGTTCAGAACAAACACAAGGAAAAAGTAAATAATATAAATTCTCCACTATTTTTTGTTATTTTATTTATCAAACAATATGATCACTAACATTCCCCTTTTTTTCATTTACTCAAATGATCTCTATTCTTTCCAAAACTATTTCATCTTTTTCTTCTTTTAAACCTCACATCTTGTCATGGTGCTTCTTTTTTAAATTTTCCCAATTATTTTTTCTACATTCCATTATTTTTGGAAAGACTATTTTATTATTACATGAAGAATAGACTTATTACCTTGGTGACTTTTATATTTAAGATAAGAGCAAGAACATACAGGACTTTATGCAGGCATTTCTGCCTCTCAAAAGGTCAGCTGCCTCATCTACAGGCAAAACTGCAGATATTTCAGAGGTTCAATATGCAGAAAACAAGATCACAAGAGTTACAAATATATATGTATTTACAATAGACAACATGGAAGACAGTAGACTACCAAAAGCCTTAGTTTCCTTTTTTCCCCCTAAGGAAATCGACCAATTTTTCTTACCCTTTTAGTGCTGCCTGACAAATATTTACTGTTGAAAAAGGAAAATATGCTAATGTGTAGTGATGTGTCATGTTCTTCTGTGCCTAATGCTGTTCTTTGAGTCTATTCTTAGATTTCTAGCACAGAAACTTTGAATACCTTCATATTAATAAGGTCAGACACTTGTAAAATCCTGCATATGAAAAAAAAAAAAAATTTCTTGACTAGGTATAATTCGTATATGCTGTAGGTTTTAAAACTGACAGAAAACTGGCTGCTTCTACTTACAAATACCAATCTGTAGCTGCAGTTTTAGATGTATTTTTGGCTAACATTTGACAGAAGTTACTTCAGATGTCTCTCTCAGTTCTGTTTTTTTTTTCACATCTCTCTCTGTATACCTTCTGTTTGAAGACAAGTCACCTGAGTGTCTTAGGGATCAGGGTAAGCTCATCTGAAATGTTGTGATATGATAAATAAATCCTGACCTACTCCTACACAGACTTAAATCTACATCTATAGAAATGCGACTACAGAAACAGGGAGTCCCTGTGCTCGTGAGGCTCCACCAAGAGTGGCCTCATTACAGTTCTCTCTGATATACATGAGCATACCTGGAGGCTCAGAAGGGAAATGTCATTCTGCTGTGAAGCATTCACACCTGTCTTCTTCCTCTAGGGAGGTCACACCTGAACCACTATTTTGTTTAATGATGGGTGAGGCAGAGTCCTTATCTCTTTATCATCTATTCTGGGATGGAATCAAGGTCCTTGAGCCTATAACTACGCAAATAAACTACCTGTGTTCTAAAGAGAGATGGGACCTGAAGTGTAAAAGTGAATATGGATAGAGGTAAAGTTTGTTGCAGCAGACCTGCAATAGCATCAGTGATTCATGAAGGCTAAGGATTACCATTTATTTCAGCACAAAATAATTCTTTGCAGCAATTTCCCCAAGCAATTTAAAAATGTACATGTACCATAACAATCTGAATGGTCTAATGCTTTTCAAAATTTCTTCCTTTGGCAACACAAATACATATTTAGTTTAGAGAGTCATCAATTGCTGTGGTGATTAACGCTTAAAACATATAGCAGCTTTCTTAGCTTAAAAAAAAATTAGTTGCAAGTCTCTTTTTTTCTTTTCATTTTAAAATTCTTAGCAATTACTAGCAACCTACATTCAGATCTAGAAAAGTGCCTGGACGCTTAGATACTTAAATATTAACCTAATGGTTATCCAGCAGTTCCACATGAGTTTTTGAGGTTTTTTTCATTCTGATGCTCCACATCCATATACTAACTATAAAGTTCAGGTAGCTGTTTTCTTTGGTATGCAAATATGAGGTAGGAGTGATTAGAAAGAGTAGGGTGACTGAACTGATGAGGAAAAACAGAGAACAAGTGTTTCCTAAAACATTTTGATTCATTTAGTTGTCTGTTGTGTTCTGTTTCTTACTTTAGTAGAAATTGAGTCTTTGTGATACTGTATAGTAGAAAATAAATTAATATACATGCAATTCATGGAAACTGTAAACAGTAGGAGTACATGGTAATGCGAGTCTTGCTTTTCTGTGACAAGGTTAGGCTTTTGGTCATAATTCATAATCCTTGACAGTGCTATTATTCATTGATTGCATAATAGATATTACTGATAGCAAAGTGGTTTGGCAAAAATCAACAGGTTACTGTACTATGTGGTTATAAACTACCCAGGAAGGATATTTATACCATGGAGATTATGAGAGTTTTCATTCATACAAAAGATTCAGAATTTGAGATCAACTTAGTGAGACACAGGGGAGAACACCTCTGGTCTAAAAATACAAAGTCTTCCAAATGCAAAAATACAAACATGTTATCCAATTTCTACAGTGAAACAGGATACTGACTGGCATGATAGGAAGGAAACCAGACTAGATTTCTGGGGATGGCAATACATTAACAAGCAACAAGCACGCCAGTGGTTTAGTTGATAATAAAATCACAGAAAATTTGGTTAGAAGGAAATCTAGTCTAATCTAATCTAATCTAATCCCATCCCACTTTCCCTCACAGTGAAATTATAACAAAACTAGACCAGATCAGATGAATCCTGAATGTCTATAATTTGCTGGTACCTATAGATACTGATCTGCATTTTTTGACATGATATTACAGACAGAGAGTATTAGCTGCTTCTCATCTATGCATGTCAAAATGCAGAACAGCTAAAAGTTTCAGACTGAATATTTGTTTACAGGCAATTGACTGAGAAATTCTGTTTCAGTCTAAACTGAGAAATTATTCCTTATCTTGGCTAAGATTGACTAAATTATTTGGAACTTTAAATTAAAATCCCAAACTTCAGACATACAGAACGTTAATATTTCTGGTGTTCATAAAGAGGATTTATAATCATACTACTGAATATGAGTAATTATAGTATGGCTTGAATATTCTGTCATAATGGATTCATCTGGAGAGGTTAAGGTACTAAACTTCTACATTAGAAAATTCCAGAGGTTTGGTGTAAATGCAAGTAATTAAGTCAGTGAAACATGACTAAAGTGAACATCAGTAAGACTGGCTTCTTTTGGCCTGGAGAACTTTTGATACCTAAGTCAAGAACATTTAAAATATGTAGAACTACTCTATTTACTACAATGGAAGGTTATTAATAAAGTTGTATAATATTTTTCCAACAAGCAAATACATTTAAAAATTTAGGGAATTAGCTAGTGGGATGTGCAACATTATTCTCTCATTTATTGAATTTGCTGAAATAATTCAGCTAAATGTTGCATAATATATTAGAATAAGTTTTATTTATTCAACTCCACATCAATTTGAATTTTAATCTCAAATTAATAGAAATGAATTTAAATTAACATTTAAAATTTAATGTTTCAGCTCAGAAATACCTAAAGTTTCAAGTCTTTTAAAAATGATTTTTTTTTTCCAAAATCATCACTAAGCAGCATTTCTGCTAGATACAAAACTGCCTCTCTGTGTTTGTCATGATATTTTTGCCTTGTAACAGATTTATGGCAGATAATATAATGAGATTACTGAACTGATTAAAAAATTATTCTCTGCCCAGAATAAACTGTTCAGTTTCTACACTTTACTGTCTGTTATGAAGAGCAGAAAACATCACCAAAGCCAAATAAGAGAAGTGACAGTGGCACATGATAGAGAAAACACAGCTAGGCACATCACAACAGCCGATGCTTCCAGTCATTTCAGCGAGTCCTGTTCCACACGTGCCCAGCTTAGATTGGCAGTAAGACAGTAGCCTGATTCTATTCCAGGGCAATGTCAGAACTCCTGAGTATTAACATGAAAAAAAATCTCATTGATCTCTGCAGAATATTGCTGCTACTTCAGCATTTATTACTTGCAAGAAGAATGGCAGACAGTTATTTTATGCAATGTATTCTCACAGCAATGCCTAGTACTTGACAGAGTTGGTAAGCTTTCCTACATGCTGCTTTGGTCTTTATTTCTGATTGGTAGTGTTGTCCCAGTTTCTGCAGGGCAAGCCCCATCTACTGAAATGATCTCAAGAAAAGAATGTTCTTTTAAAATAAACCTGTGCAGGAGGACTGAAGATTCATGTGCCTTAAGTCCTTCATCCATCCTCTGTCTTCATTACGCCTCTAGGATGCAGCTCAGGAACTGGACTTTGGTGTTTGTAGCGCAGCTTTTTTGTTAGTCTCTCCCGTTGCCATGGAAAATCATCTAATGCATTTTTGGCAGTTTTCATCTGTTGTTAAGCATTCCAATCTGCTTTCATGCCATAAACACAATACCGCTTTCTTACAAAATACAGACTTTCCAGTATCAAAGCCTTTGTTTCTTTGCTGTCTATATATTGTCAACCAATGTTCTCTGTACTTCTCATTTCCTTTTATCAGTATAAACGACCTCTTCCTAAATCTATATTTTTCATTGAGTCCTAAGATTAAATAGCATTTATTTTTACTGTAGGAACCAAAATTTCTTATGTTTAATATGAAAAAGGAAAGATATACCAAAGCTACTACTGTAGCTTGGGTCAAAAGTTTGATGCTAATTACTGTACGTGAAATAAGAAAACAATATGATGTATGACTACATACAAAATAAGCAGTCACTATACGTGAAATAATATGTACAAAAATAAACAGCAAATTACCACCAACAATACAGACTTACTTGGATTTGCACACACAAAATAAGACTTGATTATATGCTTGGGTGCAGATACTATCTGGAAGAGGATGAGTACTGTGCATTCATGAATGAAGCAGTAAGGTACCTTGTGTTCCTAGGGCAAGACTCCAGGAGTAGGCTAAGCAGGGATGCAAGCCTGCGTCACCACACAGAATGAAAAACTACTGTATCAAATAGAGTACAAAATATTTAGCCATACTCCCCAAATGAAGCAAAAGCAAGTTTCTTTTTGTTTTAGCAGAAGATAGCCAGTACTGCTTTACTTATTATTCCCATACTTCTTGATCCAGATAAACAAACTGGTTTGCTTTCACCTCATTTATGAGCTTTAACATTTCAGGAAATTAACCAAGTAACAAGCACGAAAACTACCACATTGATGAGGTACCTTTTCCACACAACGTACCAGTGTGTCCCTAAATTGAAGTACTGTGCCTAGATTCTGCAATTTAGAAGGTTGTGGAGTGATTGAAAAGATTCCAGAAATTACATTAGAAAGCAGGAGCAATTATAGAACTAGAAAATATGCCCTACATGGAAAGATTGAAAGAGGAAACATTTTCCAAATATATAAAAGCTTATGGAGGAAAGAAACGTTTCCAGAAGGGTAGGAAGGAAGTGGCTCGGATTATAATAAAAAAGACTTGGTTAAAGGAGAATACTTAAAATATTCCTACCAGTGAAACTACTAAAATGTTGAAGAGAATTTTCTGGTGAGACTGTGGAGCCACCATTGATGGAGTCTCAATCACTGGAGAGTTTTAAAACAGGCATAATTAATCTTGCATTCAGGCAAGAGAATGGATCCTTTCCAGTTTGTTCTTTAAAGTTATTTCTGTGATAGATGTAGACAAAGCTACTCTCTTCTTTTTCAGATTTCTCTTTTACAGGATGCCTATTTTGAGCAGAAAGCACTTTTGAATCCCAAATTGCTTACCTTTGACTGTAACACTCGTTGTTGGCAAGTGTCCCCATCCAATGTCGGGGAGGTTTCATTACAATCCCAGGGACAAGATTAAGACACTAGATTGAGTCAGATGTTGTACAACCTTTCAGCTTTATTTTTGATGAACAGGGAGAAGAGAACTATATATAAAGAGACAACCGGTAGAGCGGGGAAGAGCAAAGGGAAGAGAGGGGAAAAAGAGAGAGAGAGAGATAGAGAGGCAGAGAGATAGAGAGGGAGAGGGTTCAAGTTGGGGAGGAATCTAGCTACCACCATTCCAAGTCCAGTGATGTTCTGTTAGCTCCATCTATGGTTTCCAAGCGTCGCAGGCTTTGTCGAAGCAGGTTCCAGGAGACACACAAGGAGGAGAGGAAGAAGGAGAAAAGCCCCCTCACCGGAGTGCGCGCGCTCCTTTATAGGGGTCCCATGCTCATGCACGGATCGCGATTGCGTACGTGCAGTTCTTGCTATACGTGTTGCCTCCTCGGGAAGCCTTTTTTTGCGCCCTGGCTCCTGCGCAAGCACACGGCGGCACCCGTCTGCAGACCGCGAGGGCGGTGCCCGCCCGAGGCAGGACATCAACACAGGGAAGTGGTGGTGCGGTGGCAACGTTGAGACAAACCGCATATAGAAGCGGTCTTCTACAGCAAGTCAAGGATTAATCTTTAATTACAGGTACTACATTTCATAAAACGGTATCTCTCTGGCTATAGTGGGCCATTTCTGTCTGTAAAAATGCACAAGTCAGTCTTTCAGAGCCCAAATGTACCGACTAAACCTCTTTAATCTGACTTAGGGAACCCAGGCAGAACAACCTTGTGTCCCACTCCAATACACGTGTATTTTCTGAGACTGAAAAGCTCATTCATGTCCCCAGTGATGCTGTATTAGTATAGACAGTGCAGATGGTGCCAAGCAGTTTCCTGTATCTCTTTATCAGGTGTTTGCTGTATCTTGTTTTCTGCAGCACCTTCCCAAGGTTACAGCCATTTCAGTCATCCCTCTTTTTTCATGCTGTGCCATCATTCACGCAGATATCTGCTTTTTCTTCATTTTTTCATTATTTTGGATAAAGAGACCAGGGAACTGGGATTCCCACTAAGTCATCTTGTGGCTCACCTCTCTCCTCATCCCACTGAAATTCTTGTACCACCTTTCGATGGTGAGTAGCCAATCGAAAAACCTGAGGCAGTCAAAGCTCTGCCATCTATCTATATTGTTCAGAAAGTATTAGTCATCATCTAGGGTTGAGCATAACTTTCTACTATTCATCTGGTATTTTAGCTCAGACAACTGTGCAGTGACCTACAAGAAGGAGAGGAGCTATTCGGTATCTATGCAAAAGTATCCTAGAACAAATGTAGAAACTTCACAGATACTCATAATTCTTCAGACCACAGCCTGAACAATATGACCATATTGCTTCTGGACACTTTAATCCCATAAATACTAAGAAGAAGATTTGCAAGATTTTTTCCAAGTAGCAAATGCTCCATGGGTATGAGAGAACTGCAAAGTTTTGCAGTGAGAGGAGAAGCCTTGCAGTAGTATCTAGAGTCCTCTTGCAACTACTAATATCCAATATACTTTCATATCTGGTGTTATTAAACTATATGACTATAGCATCCTGTACATTCCTCAGATGTTACAAAACATGGTATCCCTTTTGCTGGGAGAAGAACATAGGACACTGAATGCTTGTTAGCAGTTGGAACACAATTCATAGGCTCTGGGACTGCATTTTTCAGTTTATTTTTCCTGAATGAAATTCAGTTCTTGCACTCCAAGATTTCTCCACAATGTGAATTAAAGCATGGCAAATGGAGGTGATTGGAGATTCATTTCAAAAGCAAATTCCTTCTCCAAACTAAAATTCTAATGTGCACTCACGTTTAAAATTTCCCCTCCTATTCTGAGTCTTAATTAAACCTGTAAGTCTAATATGTAGTTCTGAAATAGTTTGCATTTAAAAAATGGTTTAAAAATCTAATGTATTTTGAGTAATCTTATTGCATGTATTTGTTGCAAAGACAGCATCTCTGGAGTGTGAACAACTTGAAAAAGAATTGTTTACATAAAAAGAAATCCCTTGGTCTGCTAAGTAACTCACTTAACGCATATTCTTAATGAATTGGTCAATTATTTTCTCTGCGTGCATACTCACACTATTATAATCTGATCTGCCCAGATGATTGCAGATGAGTTAAGAAAAAAGAAATTAATTTTTGACCTATGCTACTGGTATATGTATAAAAATAGTTATACAAAAGTTATACATATGAAATCTTCAAATTTCACATCAGCCAATACTATCTGCAAAGGACAGCTTCCATTAATGAAATGCAACTCTACCTTTGCCACATAAATCGACAGTCTTTGAACAGTGCTATTTAAGGGGCAGAAAAATTTGGCATATAAATGCATCTTGTTGCCAATTACAAGGAAACTTGCATATGTGATATATAGATGTACACTTGGCACTCAGCTAAGACATCAGGGCTAATGTTCTGACACTTACAGAAAGTACTGTGGGGGTAAAATGATCACTGATTTTAATTAGCTAATGTCTGAACAGCATTTTCAATAGTTAAAGTGCATTGTTTTATTGTTACAAGAAATGCATGTGATCACAGATGAGACTGATCAAGATACACAACAGAATTAAGACTTTTTGGGTGAACTTATGGCTAAAAAGGCTAGAGACAGGAAATGTATGACCACTGTGAGATGCAGGAAGACACAAAAACTGAGGATGATAAAGAAAAATCAGCAATCTTGATTTATGAAATGTGTTTTCTGCCTTCTGCTGGACAGATTGAGGGTTACTCAGTTACCTTTTCTTGATGTTAAGCACGGACAGATAAGGTTGTCTATTTACCCTTTATCATTAAATGCCCATGTGTTCATCAAAGGCAGACGAGAATTCAATTCCTGCTCTTGCTGTGATGCTCCATAGAGTGATGCTCTGTAACAGGATTGCAGAGTTTTTGTCAAGGGACCCCAGCCTTCTTAAAAAGTAGGAATAAAAAACAAAAAGTAAAATGTTTTTCTCTTTTGAGCACATCATTGCTGCACAAAATTCAGTGTTTCAATACTTTTCCCATTTGGACTTTTAACTGGGCCACTTCAGTAGGAGAACAGCATGTGACGTATCATCAGCTGCTTGGGCCTCTGGTGTCATAGAATCATAGAATCGTTTTGGTTGGAAAAGACCTTTAAGATCATCAAGTCCAACTGTTAATCTAGTACTATCAAGTCCACCACTAAACCATGTCCCTAAGCACCACATCTATGCATCTTTTAAATAGCTTGGGGGATGGTGACTCAACCACTTCTCTGGGCAGTCTGTTCCAATGCTTGATAACCCTTTCAGTGAAGAAATTTTGCCTAATATCCAATTTAAGCCTCCTCTGGCACAACTTGAGGCCATTTCCTCTTGCCCTTGCCAGCTGAGAGAGAAATCACAAACATGAAAAATGATAAGAAAAAAATCAGGTTATGCTGTATTTCTAAATAAACAAATAAATAAATAAATAAATTTTGTTTTATTTCACCCATTTTACAACTTGGAAATTAAAACAATGTAACCAACAAAAAAAATCTTAAATGTTTATCATCATAAAATAAAATCTCAGAACAGGTATTACATAAAAGATAGTTGTTGTACAGTTAAAGCTCTGTTTTTGTTTGATTTTTTCACATATAGAGATATCAAAAAATATAATTTAGGACTCCTATAAACTTTAATCAATATTAACTGCCCAAAACCTAGTCATCTAGCTTCATCAGTCAATGAAGACAATTAAGCACCTCTAGGTGGGGATTTTTTCATCCTAAATCATATGGCATAAAAAGTTAGAAGAGATTAACCATAATGTGCGTGCTCTAGCACCTCAAATTGCTTATACCCTTATGTTTGCCACATAGATGGGACAGGTCCTTTGTAGGCATTTGTGACTGGAAACATAAAATTCTGAAATTATTCTATAAATTTTTCTGGATTAAAATTAAATGTGTACAGCAAAGCTTCCACATCAGTGAAGTAATATCCATGAAGAAGGAATCAAGAAAATCATAAGTCACTTTAATTTTGATCTAAAATGATGATTTTTCTGGGCCTTCAAAGGGTGATCTACTGATAGAACATTTCAATCCATGTTAAATGTTTGAAAAACACAAGATAGACTTGTTATCTTTTATATGCAGCTTTTAAAAATACATCCTAAATGAGAACTCTGTATGGTTCACTGCATCTTTAACAAGCTCAAAAAAGCTTTAAAGTATTGAGCATAAATAAGGGTAAACTTGCTGAGATGGAAATCAGGTCATCTTATTTCCCTAAGAACGTTTTCCTTGAAACAGATACCTCTGCATGTCATTTCTTCAAATATTTTGGGGACAGCTTAATGATCTCCATATAGTAAAAGTAAAGGCTCTATAAAGATCAGGATAACTTCCAGTTTTGATATTTATTTCCTTTGGAATTTTGTTTTACTTGTAATGCTGGTAATCTTTCCTTTCTAGGTGGATAAGTACTTCCCCTAGTTTTCTATCATTTACACTGGGAAAACTTAGATGTCCTCACTTTAACTCTTTTTTTGTTAAAGATTTTAAGTGAGTTCAAAATCAGCTAGTTAATGGAAACTTACAGTTAAAGATGTTTCGGGTAGACTGATGTCTGTTTTTTAATTTCAGCATGTTCTTTCCTTTAAGTTTTAGCTCATTGGGAGAATTTTTAGAATTACTTTTTCTAACAAAATGTCTTTGAATTCAGAATGGTTACTAATCTTTCTCACCTTGTAACCATGGATGGGAATATTTCAATAATAATCACAATCATCTTTTTTAGGAGGTTTTTAAATCCCTAATCAAATTCATGGTCCTGTTGCTCTACGTCTACCATATATCTAGAAAGACCATACTATTAAGAATCAAATTCCTAAAAGACAAGATCTGTCAACAAACTTGGACAGATAATGACAAGTAAAATGTGAAAAGCATGGAAAGAATGTTTCATCTCCCTTACCCCACGATTTGCAAGGTGTTAATATATGTGTGATAAGTAGTGTTGTATGATACCAACATATTGTGGGTTTTATACATGGTGCTCTGTGGATTTTTGTCTCCAACAAGCTGTGCAGCATGTGTCCCATGATCAGTAACAAAAGTGTCTTCTATGTGAACTTGCTCAAGGTGAGAGGAAATATGTAATTTGACTAAGGGCAGGGATATGCAATCTGCTTAAGGTTACTTTTAAAATTGCACTTACTGCATTTGTCATTCATGTAAAACTAAATCTTCACTGTATCTTCTAATCTTAATTAAACCCCTGCTATTACTAATTATGCTTCTACCCTAAAGGTCTCTATGAACTGTTGGGGTTATATAGACCAGGAAGAAGATATGATGTCTAGAAAACAGAGATGCAAAATACTAGCCCGTAGACTATTACTGGTACAGAGTGCTTTTTGTGAATTACTTTCACACCACAGATTTTTTTTTTATTTATTTATTTAGTTTCAGTACCTGTCTCATTGCAGTGCCCCAAAAAAATAAGGTACAGAATTTATAGTGGTTTAACCCTAGCCAGTAACTAAGCACCATGCAACCACTCACTCCCCCCTCCCCACCATGTCCCCCCCAATGGATGGGGGGGAAACTGGGAAAAAATAACCAACTTGTAGGTTGAGATAAAGACAGTTTAATAGGATAAAAAGGGAAGAAAAGAATAATAATAGTAATAATAATAATTATATATATATTTATAAAATAAGTGATGCACAAATGCAATTGCTAACCACGTGCAGAAGGGGAGAAAAAACCCCATGCCCAGTCTGATTCCGAGCAGCAATTCTGCCTCCCAGCCAGATTCCCCAGTTACATACAGAGCATGACGTTCTATGGTAGGGAATGTCCTTTTGGCCAGTCTGGGTCAGCTGTCCTGGCTGTGCTCTCCCAGCTTCTTCTGCACCTGGCAGGGCGTGAGAAGCCGAAAAGTCCTTGACTTTTTTCCTAGCAACAACTAAAAACATCAGTGTGTCATCAACATTTTTCTCATACTAAATCTAAACCACAGCATTATACTGGCTACTAGAAAGAAAATTAACCCTGTCTCAGCTGAAACCAGGACAGAGCAGTAAGCCAATGGCTAACAAATCCACCCAGAAACAGTCTCAAAAGAGAAATTAAAGTTAATTTTTCCATTTTAATAAAGTTATAGTATGAGAATAACTTATGTTTATGATCTATTAGAAATAACTAAGTCTACGTTTCTTGGGGGTATTTTGGACTGCTTTTGTGAACAAACTCAAGTGTGTGTGTTTGTGTTAGAAGCTAGGAATTGCAGATTCTGCTTAGCTTTCAGCTGCTATGTTCTCTGAAAGAGTAGCAGTGAACAAGCTTTTTCCACTTCTTGAATATGAACATCTGCAAGTGCAAAAAAGTCTTTTAGGGATGAAAAGTTACTAGCTATTTCCTTGTCTGATCAAGGGGCATTTGTATAATAATTCATATAGAATATTGTTTCAACATAGAAGACAAAAAGCTTATATCAAGTGTTAAAATATTAATGTTGTATTTATGGCTTGTAGGTTTTTCTGGTGTCTTCTGTCTATAAGTCTCTATGTGTCTGTACCTAGTTTGTAAACCCTACATTACAGTTCTGAAAGTCCATAGTGATTAAGATAATACTCAAGCATTTGCCAATGTAATGACACCCCCAGTGACTCCCTTCAAAGCCCTTTTATTAAAGCTGAGACATTAAGTTCCCTTTCTCATCTGCATTTACATTTCCAGGAGATTGTCCAAAATTGCTGGGTTTGTGTGACATACTTTTGTATCCTGAGATGTTACTAAACAGCTAAGGAGGAATTGCTCCACTTTTACTGTCTTGTCTCTTCATTTTTGCATTTGCAGATTATATCCAGGCTGATTTTTTCAAGTTTAACCATTTATTAGGTGTGAGAGAGTAAAACTGTTCAGAATTTTCTCTCTTTAGAGAAGCATCTGAAACTTATTATAAGAATACACCCTTATCCTCCAAAGAAATTTACAAATTTAGAATACTTTGGAAAGTGATCTCAAGGTAAAAAGGAGATGGAAAGATACTTAAATAATATCTGTTTCTTAATGCATTGATAATATTTTATCTGCTTTTACACATGCTTTCACCGTGAGCAAGGACGAATGTATTTGTAAAGTATAGTTTCCGTATTATACTTTTCCCCCTTCTCTGCCAGAAAGTTGTTCAATGTAAATCCTCCTAAGTAATACTGGATCTGCTGGCAGCTAGGTTTTTCCTCTTCTATTCATATCATGTTGTCTTAGGAAATAAAATATTCCCTCTAAAACTCCTGCCAAAATTAGGGATTGATCAGTTTAGATCTTTGTTGCAGATACTTCCCATTTTACTAGTTATCAATACTTTACCACCTAGACATGCAAAGGACATCATTCAGAAGAACCATGGACTGTTAGTTACTTTTGATGCACATAACTTTCATTCGTGTCAACTGGTAGGAGAACATAGATCAAAACATAAGAAGCATTTATTTCTGAAAGACATCTGAGCAAATAATGTCCTTTGCCACTCTAGTCTATACATGTCTTTAAGTCACAGTGCTTCCATTGACTTTCATAGTAAGCCCAAGATAAAAAACTGAGGTTTATTGGGACAGAAATACTTCCTTTATTTTATCCTTTAAAAGATTGTCATCTCAAATTTATTTATGTAACAGATTTTAATCTGAAATATTTTAGTCCAAATTCAGTGACATTTTTAGGAGGCTTTCCCTCTGATCCTAGAATTTTTTACTGAACTTCTTGTTTTTATGGAGATTACAAACTGCTCTTGTGGTTCTCCCGAAAAAGTATCAGCTAGATACTCTCTCTAGTTAGTATATCTAGACCAGTGTCTCTCAGACTATGGCCCATGAGAATTTGATAGGTGATCTGCAAAAAAGCAGTATTTTTACATATGTGAGGCAGAAAAAAATGCAAAAACGGAGAAAAGGAAGAAGCAATACTAATAAAAGGAAGTAAAAGTTCAGCTAAATTTCTGGATTGTTCTGTTGTAAATGAAAGCCAGTGTAGGAGCAATACATAGCTCAAGGATTTTTTCAAAAGGTAAAGTAAATCCTTAAATTAAAATGCTGAGAATCCCTGGAGGAGAGCATTCTTCCCAAAGTCTCTTAATTCTGATTACTTTTCTAATCATTATGCATCTCATGTGGATTTAGTATTGATCAGATAAAATGGGTGGTATAAGATTAAAAAAAAATCAAAACCAAGAACAACAACAAAGAAAAACCCCAACAATTAGCTTTCAGGCAGCTTCTACATTCAGCCTCAGATCAGTTTCTCAGCTGCTATACTGAAAACCCAACAGAAAGTTATTTAAGTTAACATTTCATACCTGACTTGTTCCATATATATTTTCTGGTTAGAACATTTGAATTCTATACTTCACATTAAAAAAGGTTGAGGTGGGGTACCCCAACATGCCTGTCCTTTGTTCATTCCACTAGAGCTGGAAAAAGCAGAAGTTCAGCATTTTTTATTTACAGACTGGAGTAGTGTATGATTCGGTATTTTCCTTCATACGAGAAAGTTTACAAAGGAGTGCTTCTTTTAGGAGTTAAATAGCTTTACGTAGTAACTGTGTCAAATCAAAAATGTGTGAAAGATCTGTTTCTTGCTAAAACATCTTCAAAGTCATCAGACTACTATGAATAGATCCTTTTCATTCTTTCTCTCAGACCTCCCACTGTTAAATAATACAGGGACTTAAAAGTGTCTAGGAAGAGTATCTTAGCAAAGAATGGAAACTATCACAAAGGAATCTTTTGAAGAGTAAACTCCTGCATACCCTTCTTGCTCTTTTTTCTCCCACCATCATATTCTTGGGTTTTAGAATACAAGTAGGTTTTAAAAAAGCAGAATAAAAATATATCTCAAAATAAAATTACCATTATTATGGAATCCAAATTTTCCCTCAGTTGTGCTATATGCATAGTTTTTAAGAAAATAATGTCACAGGTTGCTCCTCAGATAACTTTTCAATTTTAATTTTAAGACCAAATGAAAAATAGTTCCCAGGTGTTTTTCTGTGCCAAATCTTTGTATCTCCTTCAGTAATACCTGCTTGCTCTAGATTAGATAACAAGTCATTCTGAAAATTATTGATATGTCCTGAAAACCCATTTCCAATTTGATAATTCTTATTTTCTGTTTGTCCTAAGTATAAATATAACCAATTAAATCTATCATAGAGATTTAACTAACACAGAAAGCATCAGGTTTTCACTACAGCTTATCAGCTTATTAATTGATGTCAGTGCCTTTTAAGAGTTTAACTTTTTTCTTTTTTTTTTTTCCTATTTTAGATGAGATTCAGATAGAATGTGTGTATGAAGACTTTTTTTCCTCAAAGTGACATGTGCAGGGACTATTTAAATAGAAATGTTACATGTCACGATAAAGACACTTTTCATTTCTTGTCAAACATGCAAACCATTAGAAATGTCTCCTTGAAAAATTCAGCAGGAAACAGATATCTTAAAATCACAATTTTACTTCTAATGTAAGTTAGTACCTCGCTAGATGAAAGAGTCCTTGCTCAATAGTATATAAAACTCAGTAAGAATATTGGAAAAGAGTCCAAGATAGAGGCATTTTTTCCCAAATATTCTTCTGATACAATTTTATTGCACCACATAAAGATGTTTTTATAATTGTATAAATTCTGGAACAGATCTGAGAACAATAGGTTAACAAACAAACTTCACCTTTCAGTAAGCAGCATGGCTGTTTACAGGGTTTTAGCTTTAATAAAAAAGATAGTTTTCTACAAGGAAGTTGCTGTGCCCAATTTTAGTGAGTAGATCAAACTGGACGTCTTTGAGGTAAAACAATTTTGCAGAAATTAGTCTCTACTGCATCAGAAATACATCAGCTTCAACAAAATATGGAGGATGTTCTGGGTTCAAAAGAGCAAGTAGAGCACAGTGAGAGGGGGAATAAAAAAATAGCTTTATCAACAACATAAAGTAACAGAGAACTTTAAAAGTTCTGTGTTCCGCATTGCAAAGGAGTAAAGATGACACTAAGCTGAAGTTGCTCAGATGACATATCACCAATTTCACACACAGTGTTACCAACACAATAGAGCAACAAAAAGATACCCAGGTGTAGTTGGTCTTCAGCTGTCCGGATGCAGAACTCCTCAGCGTGTCTAGCCCCCTCTACCTTCACTGTGACCAGTAAACAGTGTGTAGCATTGAACTCTCTTAGTTGTAGTATTCTCCCCACCACTTTATTATATTATTGTGAAAAAGTATTCTATTTAATATCCAATCCACCTTTCTCTGTGTCGCGTAGCAATTTTTTATCAGAGTATATGTGTCTCTGCCTTTCATACTAAGTTCTGTATCATGATCTGCTGCTTGTTATATTTTTTGAGCATTTCCCCTATATTGTATTGTGTTGGGTTTGCGTGGCAAGGTTTTGATAGCGGGGCAGGGGGGCTACAGGGGTGGCTTCTGTGAGAAGCTGCTAGAAGCTTCCCCTGTGTCTGATAGAGCCAATGCCAGCCGGCTCTAAGACGGACCTGCCGCTGGCCAAGGCCAAGCCAATCAGCGCCTCTGTGATAACATGTTTAAGAAGGAAAAAAAAAAAACAGAGAGAGCTTTTGCAGCTGGAGAGAGGAGTGAGAAGATGTAAGAAACTCTGCAGACACCAAGGTCAGTGCAGAAGGAGGGGGAGGAGGTGCTCCAGGCACCGGAGCAGAGATCCCCCTGCAGCCCGTGGTGAAGACCATGGTGAAGCAGGCTGTCCCCCTGCAGCCCATGGAGGAAGGATGAGGGGGTGTAGAGATTCCACCTGCAGCCCGTGGAGGACCCCATGATGGAGCAGGTGGAGGCACCTGAAGGAGGCTGTGGCCCATGGGAAGCCCACGCTGGAGCAAGCTGCTGGCAGGACCTGTGGACCCGTGAAGAGAGGAGCCCATGCCAGGGCAGGTTTGCTGGCAGGACTTGTGACCCCGTAGGGGACTCCATGCTGGAGCAGTTTGCTCCTGAAGGTCTGCACCCCATGGAAGAGACCACACTGGAGCAGTTCATGAAGGACTGTAGCCCGTGGGAGAGACTCACATTGGAGAGGTTCGTGAAGGACTGTCTCCCATGAGAGGGACTCCATGCTGGAGCAGGGGAACGATGAGAGGAGTCCTTCCCCTGAGGATGAGAAGCAGCAGAAACAACGTGTGATGAACTGACCGTAACCCCCACTCCCCGTCCCCCTGTGCCGCTGAGGGGGGAGGAGGTTGAAGCCGGGAGTGAAGTCGAGCCCGGGAAGATGGGAGGGGTGGGGGGAGGTGTTTTAAGATTTGATTTTATTTTCTCATTCCTCTACTCTGTTTTGCTTAGTAATAAATTAGATTAATTTCCTCTCTAAGTTCAGTCTGTTTTGCTCATGACGATAATTAGTGAGTGATCTCTCCCTGTCCTTATCTTGACCCACAAGCTTTTCGTTATACCTTTTCTCCCCTGTTTAGTGAATGAGGGGAGTGATAGAGCGGCTCTGGTGGGCACCTGGCCTCCAGCCAGGGTCAACCCACCACAGTCTTTTTTGTGGCGCCCAATGTGGTGTGGTGTGAATATATCACAAGGTAGTTTCATTCAGATATTGGAAGTTCTTGATAATTCATTTACACTAAGCTGTTCAGTATATTACTCCTGCTAAATACCCTGTCTCAGAAAATATATTAATCCTTTCAATATCAAGAAGCACCAATACAGAATTGAGAGGAGAAAGCCATATTTTATGTCCTCAAAACATATTCTTCTTTGCTTTGCGAAGACATAAGACAAAAATCTAACACTTGTTAAGAACAGATATCTTTACAATGATACAAGTAGTACAACTGATTAACAATAATATTGAGTACAGTAATATTGAAATAAACTTCAGATTTTCAATGCCAAATAGCACTAGGTAAATATTTGCCCCTATTCTTTGTCAATATAAAAGTTCACACTGCTGCATGTAGAATATTAGTGCGTAATCTAAATTATAAGGTAATTTAAAATGACAGTTTGATTCTGAGAAGAAAGAAAAACTTTACTAATTTTCATCACTGAAAGTGAGAGAAAATATTTTTCTCTGTGCATATATATATTTCTCCCTGTGTACTATCTTCCAACAACACACCTGCAATGTGCTACGTGAATATCAGTGTGCATAAAAGGGCTCACATTAGCTTAAAAGTGGAGACCAAATGAAATTTCCTCTAAGTATATATATGTATAATTGTATATATAGCTTCCCATAGTGTACTGGAAGGTTGCCAAACTAGGAAGAGAAGAGATCTACACAACCACAGCAGATGTCTTTACTTAATTATTAGATGTAAATTGAAATTGGCTTTGCTTTGCAGCCTAAGCAGGGGTAAGGGAAGACAGATAAAATGCAGATTTATTTTTAGTCGAACCTGCACGTTACCATGGTTGACTGTCAATGTTTGCCTGTAGGTAATAAGCTGGAAAAGAAGTGTCCATGAAATAATCTCTGGCAAAAAAATATTGCTTGAGATTAAGAAGAACTTTCTGGGCACTGTGCATGTTACTGTCTCATCAGGCAATAAAAGCAGTCCTGGTACTTTTGTTAAATGGGTTGTAAGAGGTTTCAAATCAGTCCCTTTATATACCTTAAGAGAAAGACTCTTCACTTGGAGAGAAAATCCTGAGCAAAATAGATTGCTGTCCACCTTGTAGCATACTAGCATCTAGGGAATATTTTCCCATGCAAAAGTTCATTATGAAATCAGGGCTTGTCCCCATGCATCTGCTGTTTATACAAATATTGGTAGTTAATTGAAAAAATGAACTCCTCTCTGTTGTAAAATCTATACCAATCCCCATTTTACAGACTAGGAAATAGAAGTACAGATACAGCTTCCCAAATTAGTTATGGCTACTTCCTCAATTAGCTTAAACTTTGAGCACAATTTCTTAGCTTCAAAGTCCAAATAACTGTACTCCTACCATCTCCTTGTTGTACTAAAGACTGGGAGAAACTTCATTGAGACTGAGGGACATTCTGGAGGTGTTTGGTTTTGTGGTTTGTTTTGGTTTTTTTAATGACTAGGGGTAAGGAAACTGAAAACTTTCACCATGCCCACTTTATATCTAAGTGCTTCCTGAAAAGCAAAGGTGATTTGACCTGTGAATTGTTTGCAGGTTATCAGAATAATTCATCTGGCATAGGTCTGATCCTGAAGGTCCTCCTCCTTGACATAATTTAAGAACACCTAGGAAACAGGTTCCAGGCTGGGCAGTTTATTATCTCTATGGGATCAGCTTCTTTTCATGGAGTTTCTTAACTTTTTCCCCATTGTGTTGCATGATCATAGTCCATCAGCACATGGGATCTGTTTCTTGTGGCTTACACCAGGCATGGCTGAGTTGACCATTTTCTTTTTTTGATGGTGAAAGATGTGAATACATCACTCCCTTGCTATTTGAAAGGTAACATTCCCCGTGTGGCCATTGCTGATGTAAAGTATTAAATGTTTTTGAAGAGAGACACAAGCAGCATAAATCTTAATCTTACTGAGATCTATTTGCAGGCTTTTCCTCAACAGTGGAAAATGCACTAATACCATGAAAACCTATGCACTCAATATTAAAGGAAAACAAAACCGAAATACTAACTTTTCTGTCTTGAAATAAATCCTGCTACAAATAGAGACACATTACAGTAGGTTTTAATTTTTAACCAAAGTATAAATAAGACATTTATTTTAAATGTAGTGTTCCTTCTCAGTTTAGTGCAACTGCACTCTACTTCAGCTGGAAAATATATTTGAACTCACAGGAAAAGCAAAATCCAAAGAAATTAGAAAAGCTTGCTTAGGGATAAGAGATGGGAAACACCAACAAGGACAAATGTATACATAAAGTGACCAACCTAACTGTCTTCGGTTATGTTGCATTCTGTTAGGGATTTTATCCCATGAATTTTGATTCATAACAGTGGTGTAGATAACAAGTAATCTGTGGTCTGAAGGAATACATTCATCAGTGCAAAGCCCTAGCTTTTTTCTCTAACATGGTAGCCAAATATGTATCCACTTGTGTTTGATGCTGTGATAGATGATCTGCTACTACACACTTACTTTGTTGCCATTCTGACCTTGACATTGCCCTTCCTGGAGTGGAAGCGTGTCTGATGAAGTTTATTTGTAATTCCAAAAAGTTCCTTGCAGCTATCATGCCTAGTCATTTTTTATTGATTTGTTTAAAGAAAATGATAGCTAAAATTCTGAATTCTTGTCTCATAATGGGATTTTAATGCCTAAATCTCTGGTTGACCCTGGTCAGAGCACACAAAGGAGGACATGAAGAACATTTTAATGTTTTTATTATTCTATCTCATTCTTATGCATTACATGATACAGGACCCAGCATGTACCTTGTCCATGCCTTATTTTATCATATGTAAATGCAACCAATCTCTTTTCACTATGACTTTGAAAATAGTTTTCTAAAAAGAAACAAGCACATTGAGGGTCATTTCATAATCAATTCTTTTAGATTATGTGGTGTAGCTCGATGTACCCATTAAAAGAGAGATTCAAACTACTTACGATATAAATAGGCTGCCACTTTTTTGACATTATATTTTTGTGCAGCTCTGTTGGATATTTTTTGTTTTGTTTTTCTGAAAAATGTTTTAAAAGCTAGGCTGAAAAGTAGACTAATTGTATGTATTGGGATTCTTTTAAAGGGATATAATAAATCCAAACAATGACAAAGCTATTGCTCAGATATCAGATTTGTAGTGACTAAAGCGAACATTTAATGTTTGATCAAAGTACTTTCTGTTCGTTTAAAATCTCTCATGAAGTTCCAATGACATACAAGTATGTTGTATTTTTTGCTTATCCTGTTGCGCAACTTTATTATAGATCAAGTTTCCCCCCCCCCCATGCAGTGCTATCAGCCCTCATATTCTTATGACCTTTAATATGGTGTACCACTATTTCCTGAGTAATTCCACTATTTCTTTTATCACCAAGGGGGATCAGCAAATACTTTAAACCTGTATTTCTTCTGATCCTATAAAACAAGATA
Organism: Grus americana; assembly: GCF_028858705.1. Classification (NCBI taxonomy): domain Eukaryota; kingdom Metazoa; phylum Chordata; class Aves; order Gruiformes; family Gruidae; genus Grus; species Grus americana. The sequence goes on along the minus strand of NC_072856.1, from coordinate 23,054,399 downwards.
GTACAGATAGTGTCTGATTTTGAAAAAGGCTGAAGGAGCTCAGTAATAAAAAGCAATGGGTAAAATTCTTTACTTTTTTGAAATGTAGAATTTTAACAAGTCCCCTTAGATTATTATTTTCTTCTTTATCTATATCCATTTTAACCATTACCCTCAATCCCATTTTTATGATAAAATTCTGCAGACCAGATATGCAGAGCATATTTTTCTCTAATATCCTCTACTATTTAAAAAGTATTACTGACAAATGTCATTTTCCTCTATTACAGGAACAAAACTAAATATCTGCTTTCATTCATTAAATGTAAATATTTCTAGATTACCCCACTCAACAGTTTTATTTTTCAAGGTGTGAGACATACTGCAGCATCTATTTTTGTAGGTAGGATGACCAGGATTGAGCATGATATTGAGTTAGTTTTGATCTTCTATTTCTATGGAATACATGCTTGGCTCATAATCTTTCCTTTTTCAAATAAAATTTGAGATTTTTCTATCAACTTCCTGTTTAAAATTAACATTTTTCTCTTGCTTAAGTAGCCCCTCCAGTGAGAGTAAGAATTTTAATATCAACACTTTTGACTCTAACATCTTCGGCTTGTTTCACCTGGTTTGGTTGGGTTTTTTTGGTTGGTTAGTGGGTTGGTTTTTTTAAACCCCACTTCCCAAGTTCTTTTCTACAATTTTATGGTATGGAATGATAAACAAACAAGCCTTTCCCATTTTTAGTTGCTGTGATGATCTAATCATTATTCAGACTCTGTTTATGCAGAATTCAACTATTACTTTTAACAGCTAGTGAAGCTGAAGTATATGCCAGAAGTGCTCATGATTTACTTGGAGTCATGCTCCACAGCAGAGCTGGGAGTAGCATGCAGGGGTTCTTATTTCTAGGTTCTAGCTTGAGCCATCACTGGCCAACTGCACTAGAGGGTAAAAAATACAACCTGTTACTGCCTTTGTGCACTTTTATGAGAATCGTATTTAAACAGCTGTGATGTCAAGCACAATGATCTTTTACATTTCTTAAAAGGTTTCTTATTCCTACCTACTTGCTGACTAAGACTTTTGATGAGAAATTACTACAAGTACAGAAAGCAGCATCATGTGAATCTATTCTTTAAAAGCTGTTATAAAAAAGAGTAGCAAGTGGAACAAACCAAAACTCTATATCATGTAATCTGTAGACTCATAATTTTGTGGTTCATTCTGTGATGACCCTACTACCCTGCTATCTTACCTCTGCATCTGCACTGGCAAATAGATGACACCTCATTTCCCATCAGACTCCCAAATGTCCTAAAGGAAAATGTTTGATCGTTATCATCTCTGTAGTCATTTTGTAATTTTGTAAACTGTGCTAACAATAAGTGTTTTAGAGGGATTTCTTTCTTTCTAAAAAACATTACTAAAAGCCCTTAACCTTCACTTTTAACTCTGACTCAAAACAGCTTCAAATAGAATATATTAGTTTTGTCTCGATGTTTCAGTAAATTGAGGAATATATGTTTAGCAGATTTTGATGCTCAGTTTATAAGATTTCATAAAGTTCTGTCATTTACAAATTGAAAGTGTTGGTAATGAAAATATTTTTAAACATAAAGTATAATAACATTAACTCCATGTGGAATAATGACATTCATTTCTCATAAAATGCTGTTCAGCGTAAAATAAAGTAACAGTACTTTACATGTTACTTGCAGTAAAGCACACAGTCACAGAAAAGTGGTTTTAAAGCTTTATTTTCTATCTATTATGTGATATATATGATCATATAACAGCCTTGTTAAACTATGCATAAGCAATTGTTGACCTTTAAAACCAGCTGACTGTATATTAAAATTCAGGTTGTTTCTGATCTTGTGAATCAATCCATTAGAGCTGTGCAAGGATCCGCTTGAAACAGACGAGTAGACAGTATAGACAGTACCCTTACCACGGCATTAGCTCCAGGGTGATGGTTAGGACATGCTTTTGAAGTGCTGAAGATATGGAGTGTGTTTCTTCAGGCTGAAAAAAAAACCCCACTCAACGCAAAGGTTTCCCTATTCCTGAGCATGTGTTATAGCTGGTTAAGAAGATACTGCTATGACCTTCATGTAAAGCTGGCATGCTTTCTGCTGATTAACGCTGATAGCATGTATTGACTATGCTCAAACCATACATCTTTCACATATGTTTTTCAGGCTTAGGTACTGGGCAGGACCTGGTTTGTTAATCTGAGTTGGGTTTAAGCATGAGGTAGGTCTTAAGTTATCCAGCTCTGTTGAACTGGAAGTGCTTCTGGACATGCAGAGGAGAAGTCTACATTCCCCTGTAACCTTGCTGCAAAAAATTGAAAATGACCGTAATCTCTCAGATGCTAAAAAGACAGGAATGTAATTTATTCAGCTCTGAGATTTAAGCACATGAATTTCACTGAAGTGTTCTTAAACCATTAAATTATTTCAAGTTCTTTTCTGTTTTACCCTTTCTCTCTTCCACAATGAACTATAAGTATCACAAATTGATATAGTTTTTTTCACTCTGCAAAACTCTGCTCTTATGGCCTTGCAGAAAGTAATGTCAGAGCACTTTCTAGTAGACAGAGATCTGCATCGTGAATATAACTGAGATTTTGGTAGATGTTTTTGTAGAAAACTAAATAAGTTCCCAACAAAGAACAAGTTTACCTACTTAGCCTTACAGTGGCAAATTGACACACAAAAATCTTACTTGATAGCTTTGATATGAGATATAAGAAAAATATTTAGCTTTCTACCTATTTGTATTTTCTCTGTAAAAATCTTCAGACAAATGATGCCACATTCACAATTTCAATCACCCTTCCTATATATTAAAAAAGAAACTCTCAAAAAGAGAAAGAATATAACTTTAGCTACATGCTGAAAAGACAAGAGGCATCACCTTTGAATGGCTTTATAACACCAAGATATATGATCTCCATGAATAGCTGGAACTTTCTGAGCATCTGAGATCAAAATAATCGTGTATATTTAAATTAAATATTATAAACAAAGGACTCTATAAATGCAATTCATATATACAAACTGGAATGTGTATATATATATATATTTACATGTACATATTTAAAGTGCAAAGCCCGAAAAAAAAAATCAGTTGATGAGGTATCTAATAAACCTTATTTGTTTAAAATCATTCACTTTTCTTCTCCAGTCTTTCAGTAGCTGCATTCTTGCCTCATCATTGCCAACACAAAGGGGAGAAAGGACTAATATGCATTTAAATAGTTACTAGGGGAACAATATTGCCTCTGTATCTAAACTTTAATGGCCACAGCAATGAAATATTGGTGGAATTTATAGTAGGCCAACACATTTCTTCAGATGTGTTGTGTGTTCCTAAATTAAATTAATTTAGAAGAGTAAATAATGTACATACAGTTCTTTATTTTGTGTTAAGTTACTTTTAATCTACCACAGGAAGACTAGTACACATTAATAACTCTGCCTTTTAAAAGTTTATAAATGATCCCCATATATCATGTCTTCCCAGTAAAAAACAATAGCCAGGAAAGATATAAAAATGGTGCAGACTCACCTGTTGCTCATTTCCAATTAGTATTAGAATGTCCAAGAACTATTTTTAATTGGTGTTTTGAACCAATAGCAGAAGAACTTCAAATATTGTATCACTTTCCTCTACTTTACTAGAACATTTTGACAACTTAATTTAATGTGGTTTTCAAAACTCTCCAAAAGAATTGGAGACAGAGGCTGTAGCGACAGGGCATTCCGTATATCAGTGCTAGTGATGGTGTTTTTGGATGAAAGAAGTACTAGAGACAAAAAACTCAAGATGTTGATGCCAAAAACTATACTGATTCTGAGTCACTTAACTTTTGCAGGCATTTCTGTTACAATTTCCACCACCTAATAGATTTTTTAAGATTTTCATTAAAATCTCACTTTCTGGCCAAAAATATTACTTAGTTCTGACTGGCTCTACTGTTTAATTTTTAAGAATCTCTTTCTAATGTAAGACAACCTGTCTACATGAGAAACAGAAAGAATCTAGCTTCAGTAAAGCTGTGGCTGTTGTAAGAATGTCTTCAGTTGTGTGAAAACTTAGGCAAAACGAAGTAACAGTCTTCAGACAGAAATCAGATAATAATGATTCAGTGTTGCTAAGACTGTAAAGTGTTTCTATGGTGCTCGTATCTATGATAACAGTTTAAAAAAAATTAGAAGCAGTAATATCCTGATGTGATAAAACCAGAATGGTTTGTTTCTCTGAATTTTCTCTGCAGCTACTTTCCTAGCATAACACATTCTGCAGCTGTGTTTCATACACACCAAAATGAATTTCATTTCTTCTAGGTGGCATATCATGAAAACTAAGCATTAAAAACAACAAAAATATTATAACTTAAAACTGTGACTTATTTATAATCTTCTCATCCAGAAGTACTGTTTGTGGGCCATCAAGATTATGCCAGGCGCACATGCTTCATATGCCATTGTGTCAACACTACAGTAAGTTAGCTATGCAGCCAGGTGCCAGCATGATTATGCAAATAGCAGTACTATTGGCTTATCAGTCAAAACCACTGCCAGAATGCCTGGGAGACAGATTTCAATAAAGGAGATACATTCTATCTCAGTGAGGCTGACATTAATAATTTATGATTAATCAGTTTATGGAAACATGTTAACAGCAGAAAGCTGTGGAGAGCAAGATGGATGTCTTGCCTCCGCTTTCCCCATTTCTTTTCCTCCTATCTGACTCCAATTTTTTTATTATTAAAAGCCACATAGAGGACTCAGTTCTTCACAGGAGAGTGGATTAGCTTATAAAAGAACCATACAGAAGTGCTGAGCTGGGGGATAAGTGGTGAAAAGTCATCTGACTTCCAGTAAGTGGGATCAGAGCTGAGTCCATGCCAAATTTGCCTCTCAGGTTCCAACAGCCAGGCCTATGATAGGACGTGTTACTAAAATCTGAATTAGTATCTCGTCTAAACTTTAGCTGAGAAATATAAAATACCAGAAGTCAAAATATTTACATATTCCAACATAAAATTCATCCAGCCAAAAAGAAATTCATGCAGTGTTCCCTCATGAACCATTGCCACAAATGTGTCTTTTTCTTGGAGCCCAAGTATAAAATAGTTAATAAAATGTTAAGTAGAAAGCTATGAATACAATCTGTAATTCAGATTGTATTTGAGATCAGATACAGATCAACCTTTAAGAAAGTTACAAACATCCACTGCTGAGGTGAGCCTCTGAAATGCTTCTGCAAATTCTTCAGTTAAGATCCAAGTAAAAAGCAGGAGTCTCTGAGGCTAGAACAACATGCACAGACATCTTCTTGGTCTTCCACCATAGCTTGCTTTGAGAAGTCTACCAAAATGATCTCTGCAGATGGGACAGGTAGAACCATACCATGTTTGAGCACCTACTGGGACTTAACCAGGTTCTTCTGAATTTAGCCATGAGCATTCAGTTTTGCATGTTGCTGAGCTCATGTTTCAGGAAAAAACCCACAAAACAAACAAACAAACAAACAAGCACGCAAACAAAATTGAAACAAAAAGTAATGCTTTTATGTAAACAATTGGGATGCCTGGAATTTACCTAAGCACAATTTTTCTTTAATCAGAGAAATGTGTAATGCTAATAAATGTTGTATCCCATAAAAGGATTTCCCCTTTAGTGTTTAGTATAGTTAAGTGTCATGATACTGCAATCTTTTTTTCAAAACTTGATTTTCTTGTTATGCAGCGTCTTTAGATGTTTGCTGCTTAACAATACACACCATTATGGTGTGTATTTCTTCATTAGAAGAGTGAAAGACCTATCAAAGTGCAATAAGTGAGAGTTGAAACATAAATATATCAGCATCAGAATGTGTATTTCTTTATATTCTTCTGTTTTGCTGTTTTAATATTTGAAAGCCCTAATTTATGGTTCCCAATTTTAACCTGCATATAGTTTATTATTATTATTAATCACCAGAGACTCTGAGTGCCTCAAAGCTTGTGCTAATAGACTCTGATGTAATTAAATTGAGCCACATTGCAATGTAGAATGCTTCTGGAACCATCAATGACAAAAGTAATTGATACATCAACCACTAATTGACTTGAGATAATTAAGGTAATTTTAAAGTGCAGCAAGATTGTCACCAAATTAGCTTTGTAGAGAAAGAAGTAAGATTATGTTTACTACAAGAGTTGTGGGTAAATCATTGGTTTAAACAAAATCAGATAAATATACAATGTGGTAAAATGGTATATCATGCAGATGATGATTCTGTCTTTATATAGAAACAATCTTAGCAGCCTTCAAGTTCGGTGAATTTTATTTTCTGATTCAGTCATATATATCAACAATTGCAGTTATATAAGATACTGTGATTTTAAGAGGAACCAATAGGTTCCTCAAAATACGCTTGTCAAATATGCTTGTTACTGTTTCTCAAAACTGGGCATACAATTTTCTTGAAGGATCAAATGAAAATATCTCAATTATAAATTAAAACAGACTATTCCTGACAGTAAATAAAGATATTTATTCTTGCTTAGTCCACAAAATGGATTTATTTTAGAGCAGGCTTGACTTCTAGAGATCAACTGCCTACAGCCGTGAGAATGAGAAAGACATCTGGCTGTGCTGCACTGGGTCTTCCTCCGATCTCCAGAAAGAGCATTCCTCAGTGTTGAAGCACATTCTCCAAATCATTCTTGACTCTGAACACTTCTTTCATTTCCTGATTATTCATTTCTAAATAACTTGCTTTCTCCTTCAATGGGAACAGTTCCATGCTTCAAATCCTGCTATCCTTGTCTGTTTCTTGAATGCATTGTAAAAGCTTTGTTACGAAGAGAACAACAATCAACTGTTTTCAAACTGAAGTTTAACAAATGGAAGTTGACTTAATTTATAAAAGGTGGCATTTAGATGAGATTTGAGAAAAGTATTTCTGATATATGTTGTTATGCTTATATTGAAACCTATGAAAACACTGTAAACCACACCTTGCAGAGATTTTAAAAGACAAGTTTGACAAACATCTTTCAGACATGTTTTAGTTACATTAAGCCTGTCTCAAAGCCTGTAAAAGTAAAAGGATGACCTAGAAATTTATTCAGTAGATCCTTTCTGTCCTATAGCAAAGAATACATAGCTTATCATGTCCTGGCAGAAATTACTTTTTCACCAATTTAAATCTCTCTGCAAAGTCCATAAAATAAGTCCACACAAGTGAAAATGAACATTTCTTTTCTATTAGTGCCAAAATCTTTAGATCAAATATTGGACCTACTCTACAAGCTCAGCTAAGGATTACATTGATAACACAGAAACGAAATAAAATAAAATTTAAATGCAAAAGGCCGTTACTCTTTCAATAGCTATGTAACCCACAGCCTTCAATGACTTCATTACGTTCTATTCATTTCACTATCAAGCTACAAATTGCTCTTCTCTTCTCTTCTCTTCTCTTCTCTTCTCTTCTCTTCTCTTCTCTTCTCTTCTCCTTTTTTCCCCTCTAATACTTTGTGTATTTTTCTTAAGCTAACCAATGGTACTTGGCTCATATCAGAGCACTAGTTTATTCCATACAGTTTGTCTTCTCTGGATGTCATGATAAACTTCCAAAGCCCTGGGATTAGTTAATTTACTAAGCTCCACAATAAAAATTATTGATCCCATTTTCAAATGAAAGGCCAAGAACTTTATTTTTTGTAGTTGTAAACAGAATTTAACCCTAGGAATCTTTATCTTAAATCTTTCATTGCTTGTGGTTTGTCTATTTCTATATGAAAGATGAGCTTACTTTTCTTCTCTTTCCTTCTCTTTCCTTTCTTTTTTTCCGCTTTCTCACTACTTTCTGTCTCAGGTTCCCATCCAAGATCTTTCTTATCTTTGCATTGAAAAGGAAGAGAGTATTAGTTGCACAGAATTCAGTCTGATTGTGTCATAAGTAGGTAAGTAAGGTAGAAAAGACATGTCAGTGGACTTTTTCCACTCCTTCTTCAAAAATTACATGGTCTCTGAAGGCTTTTATTGTTGTCTAAATTTCCCAGCATATGTGAAGATAAAAATCATCTTGATGAATTTTTTTGAGAAACTCTTTTTTTCTATGTTTAGGAAGTGATATACTGTGGCAGCTTGAGTCATACACCATTTTATTTCTCCCTAGAAAAAGTGTTGTAAATCACTCATCATAAATCTGCACTTTGTTGATTATTTAGGCAGAGCTTGAATTGTAGAATTTTCACTGATATGGTGCCTATTTCTTGTAAAGAGATGCATAATATGGACCAATATTCTTTTTTGGTGCTGTTTTCCATCTTCTCAAAAGACTTATTCACCTGAAAGATTCAAAAATAATAAATATTAAACTTTAACCTATCTAGCTATTGATTTTGTAGCATTTCTTCTCCACAGGCTTTGAAATGAGGTGCCTTAGTAGTATGAGTAACACCATTTTGCAAGTGCAAGTAATTTCCTGCATGTCACCTGAAAATTAAAGACAGAACAGAGATTTGGCTCCAGATTTCTCCATATTGTCTTTTTCACTCTTTCTTTAACTTTTGTCCAGTATTAGTGCTATTTAGAGTCGGTAACCTCAGCATCAAAGAGTAATTTTGCATTTCTGCATAGATAATCCTAGTATTTAATATCTATGTATTATAGAGATGCTTTTTTAACCAAGACCTGCATTCTGATTAGTACTTTCCAAAAACTTTTAAAGGCCACTTCAGTCAATGGAAGAATTTGGACTGATTTCAGAAAATTGAGTCAGGCCTTAAATAAACTACTGAAATAATTTTATCATGTTGGGATTACGTGACTTGATCTGTCTCTGAGACTGTTCCTTAGTGCCTCTAATTTGATAAGGCTACCATGTCACAGATGAAATTGAGAAGTGAAAGGCAGCTGTCCAAGATGGATTGAGCAATATTCTCAGCTGATCTGACAATTGATATAATTACATTAATTTCACAGAGGAATATCAATTTACCCTTGGAAGGATATAAAAATCCTACTTAAAGGACAGCATTTGAATCAACTGATCAATTCTATATTTTAATTACTTCATTTTTCATCTTTCATTTCTTTCACTATCTGCATCATCAGAATAGTCCACTGTTTCATTTCCTGAACTGGCGATTGGATTAAGAGTAATATCTGAAACTTAAAGAAAGATCTAGACAAATAGATTATGTCAATAGGCTACAAGCAGAACTTTAAGGGACCATAGTTTTGGCATGGTTTCCTTTTACCAAAAAACCACACTCACTGCTGGGCATGCCATATTCATGCTTAGGACCATTAGTGGCTTTCACATTGACATGAAGGCTCGGGCATAATGTCGGCTGTGAGAGGTAATTATTATTCTCTTTTCAAACGTGGCATTAGCTATATATGCTTTTGTCACTTCTTGTCCTGAGTAGGGGAAAGCCTGACTACAAAAGGTTCAATCTTTGGTAAGTACTTCAGTTAGTATAGAACATTATGAGGCACTTCCTCACAGACAGGAGGGATGTGGACAGACACATAAGTTAATTGTTCTCATTTTTGCCTACACATTGACTTCAAACCTATTACATCCTTAGCCTGCAGTTGGCCAGCTGAGGGGACTGCTACTGAAAGTCAATGCTTGTTTGTGTCTTCCTGTAGATAACAGCATCACTTCATCTTATATCTAAATGAATATGAACATGGATATCCTCTGTCCCCAAAAACCTCCACCACAGGTTCAAATACCAAAGCCATTGAACACGTGGTATCAAGCCTTAAGGTCTTTAGCTTAACTTACTGCAGACAAGCTTGATTTTTTTATGGCTGCTTCCTTGACTTAAATGATCACAGTCATTGGTTCAGAGTGATGCTTGCTCCAAGTGGTGATCTTTTTTCTTTTAATCTATTCAACAATACACTTAACCTTAGGGATAATTAATAAGTGTTGTTACTGGTGTCATCACATTACTTCTACTAATATAATTTTAACTAGCCAATTGAGCCATTCATCTCAAATTACTAAAGACATGGTGAAAATATAGATTACAGGTGCCAATTACAAATTTCTTTTTGTCTCACTCATCTGGGATAGGTTCCATAGATGTGCTAAAACATAATTTTAAAATCTTGGAAAATGCCTCATCCATTCTAGGTGCCTTATAACACTCATCTCTCTAGTACCTGAGCACCTACATTGTGCTGCTGATTTTTAAAGAAGCCATAGTTCAGTTTCTTATTTTGCGTTTATACTTAGCCTACAAATAAACATGGATATAGTATGTACAGGCGCAGTCATCTTTTGTAAGCACAGATGTAAACAAGCAGTAAAAAAATCCTTCTCTGATAGAAAAATTCAAGTAGTTTCAAATCTGTATTCAGGGTTCCAAAAGCTTGGGCATAAAACCCGCAGTTGCAATAAGTCTCTTTAGGTTTCTTTCTTCTTTTTTTTTTTTTTTGTTTTTTTTTTATAATTACATGTCTTACATAAACCATGTTTAGATGAAGTTAGATGTAGTTCTTATCAGTAATTTAAGGTAAAATAATTTATGAGAATGGAACAGTTTTCTAAAAAACCCTCATAAATTTATTTGATATAGTTAATAAGAGATTTGAGAAAAACAAATATGTTGAGGGCATACACCTTGTCAAACATAGCCCTAGTTTAGAAGTTTTCATATTTTATATTTGGCTACTATAATGCTTAAAATAGCATTCTTTCCTCTTTCACCTAGCAGGTCCTATAACACATAGTATGTTTTTAGAGTTAAGCATTAACTTAAATGCTTTGAAAAATTAGAAATTTAGTCTGTGCATGGAGAATACATGTAGAAAATCTCAGTTCTATCAATATAAAGAAGTTCAATTAAGGGAGAAACTTCTCCACAAGATGGCATTCTGGAATGGTGATAGTTGAATATCTGATTCTTCTCACACATATATTTTCACCACTATAATTTGTCCATTTGCAGTAAGTAGAATAAAAATAATATTAGCAAGAGGAAATGCCTGTTACATACAGTAAATGCTAACAATTTATTGTTTCTTACATTTGTGTTTAAAGTGTTTAGTACTACAATAATACAGTGCTCTTCAGTCTTTTCCATATAATGTAGTACTCAATTTATCCCTTGTTCATGTCACACTTACCAGTTGGCTGATTTGTCTAGCAAGTGTAAGGGATGATTGTGAGATTGAAGAAGCATTTATTTCCTCATGGATGTGATGAACCTTATACAACAAATCTTTTGCTTGAGCAGTCTTGACTTCAAGAGATCTGTACAGTCAACCACTCTCCCAATATTCTAAATTGCTCTGTTACCATTATTGTTTCCTCTCTGGAATCCTGATGACCAAAGACCTCTGTCCATAAGAAGTTATGTTTACAATGCATATTCAAGCCATGTTTTAAAGCTGTAATTCATCTTCTACCCAAATTGGAAAATTTGTACAAGATGATACACAGATTCTTCACTGAATCTGGAAACAGTGAAAAGGTCTCAGGGTTAGCATTTTGGTGCAGGATGGTTTGGTTTTGGTTTTAAGTTTGAAAGGGGACTCTTTGACACATTTAAACTGCTAGTGGACACTAGTCCAAAAACAGAGGAGAAGAATGTCAGCTGTGCATCATGTTGCTTGTAAGATTAATTATAAATAAGACTTGGTTCAAGCTGGTACAATGCAAGCATTTTTTATGATGCATTGCTCTTAGAGGTCTTTATCACTCATTTGGGGAGGGAGCATTTTTTTCATTTTTCTAATGGCAAGTCAATAGCAGATTAATGATTAAATAAAAAAAAAAAAAAAAAGCCCTAAGGTTGCAGCATCTTCTCCAACATATCTACGATGTCTTCTCAACACCTGGTGTTGCAATTTCCCTCTTCATTTACATCTGTAAATGTAAGTTACAGTTTACAGATAAAGGTCTGAGCTGTAAATGATGCAGTAAAAGTCTGTAGTTATGACAATTTCAAGGTTATTTTGCAAAAGCTACTGAGGTAGAAAAATTGATCTCAGGCAAATTCTGAATCCTGAACTTCGAACTTTCTGATTTTTCTGTTCTGTAGATTTAGTAGCCTCTGACAGATTCAGGCAGAAAAGAAAGCAAAATCATGGACAAATTTAAAGTCAAAATTATAATTACCTGATTACTATAAGATAATGACAAGGTGACGACTGAGCTCTTTTCTTAACTACAAAAATATTATGTGTAAGCCATAGAATGTTTCTTCTGTATATGTTTATTAAATTCAGACTTCAAAACAACTGCTAAAAATTAATCACTGAAACAGCAGGCAGATGTGAAAGAGCTCCAGAATGCTCTTTACCCAGAATCATTATTCCTTTGTCTACAAAGTCAATTAGTTATTGTAGGCTCTTTTGTCTGAGGACATCTTTCCACATTTATTCACTAATCTTTATCTGCTAATTACCTGAATGGCAGCAAAATTAATTTGCATGTGTGAATCCTACCATGCTCAAAATCAGCTAGAACAGTAGCTGTTAAAGGATAATTCTGAACTGATTATTACAATTAGCTTCCTGAAATTTACCCCTTATGAAAATAGTTACATGGTTTTTCAGCATCTGTCCTGGTTTTCAGCTAGGATAAAGTTAATTTTCACAAGGAGCTGGTAGAGGACACAGCCAGGACAGGTGATCCAAACTAGCCAAAGGGGTATTCCATACCATATGATGTCATGCTCAGCATATAAAGGGGGCTGGCTGGGGAGGAGGTTTTGTTGCTTGGCTATGGGCTGGGCATCTGGTCGGGTGAGCAGATTGCATTGTGTATCACCCACTTTTTATATTCTAAGTATTGTTATTTTCTTCTTTCTCTGCTGTCCTAGTAAACTGTCCTTATCCCAACCCATGAGTTTACCTTCTTTCTTCTGATTATCCTCCCCATCCCACCTGGAGGTGGCGGCAGGGCAGGGAGGAGGGGGAGCGAAGTGAGTGAGTGACTGCATGGTGCTCAGCTGCTGGCTGGGGCTAAACCACGACAACATCAGAGATAAAAATTAGAGTTGTGAGCCTCTGAGATGTCCATAGATATCTCGGTTCCACAGAGGGCAAACACAAGGAAACACATTGCCTGAAGTGTTCTGACCTTTTTAGTGGTGAAATTGAGCTTTTGCATGTCTCCCTAAAGGTTCATTCCAATGTATATTTTTGGCTAAATATACCTGTTATCCTTTTAGGATGAAAAAAATTAAATTTGATGGTGCCATAGTAGCCCACCAAGGAAATAATCTGAACTGTTCAATAATGCGAAGTAATATTGCCAAATGTCTCAAAGCCGTGTAGTAGAGGACTTTCCTCAGGTGTGAGCCAAAAGTGTCTTAATTTATCAACACCAGCTCTGTACGTAGAAAAGGGAGCTTATAATTTGTTGTGAGGAAAATCTTAACCTAAATCTGAAGAAGAAACCAACATTCTGAATCCATGCACCTTCTTTACGTACACCCTAATACGGAAAGGAAGGGAGGGAACCATTCTGCTGGTCAGGACAGAGGGTCCCATATTTCAGATTTTCCACATCAGGTAGCGAATGATGGTGGTGAAATAGACAAACAAAAATGTTAAAAGAGTTACAGTCAAACAATATGTTAGTTGTCAGCTGTATTTAAAAAACAAACAAACAATAAAAGGCAAAAAAACCATAGAAAGCCAAAATAGAGAAATAAAACAGCATGGCAAATATGTGACAGTTTTCTATGCTTGCATTTCATACAAAAATTCCTCTGTGATGTTAGCAGATTCTTCACTATGGCTATTACATTTGACATTTCACATTTTATAATATTATTATATGGCTCTGAAGAACCTGTAGGTCATTTAAATCTCTACAGATTCACTGAATTGAAGGGAATTTGGTTCTTACATTTGAATCACATCAGAGAGGAAGTGAGATAGAAGTCTAACTAGAAAACACTGCTGTGGGCTGATGGCAAAAGGTGTAATCATTTTTTACATACTTATAAATTAAAATGGTTATATTTCTCATCTTTACATCTCTTCTTGATTAGTTCCATGAATCTCTATGGCTACCTCTACAGTACTTTTAAATACTGTCTATGATGAAAATGTTTTAAGAAAAATCAGTTTGAAAACTCACAGCTTGTCATAGTTTATTCTAAATTTTGCAGCATCAAATTTCAGAAAACCTTAAAGAAGTACTAACCTTCTTGCTGTGAGCCGCTAGTAAACAACTCTGCATTTTTGTATAGCACTTGTTATCTCAGAAATTTACAGCACATTAATTAAGTTTAACAACATTCCACTGAGTCAAATAAATATTTTCACATGCAGTAAAATATATTTACATGAGGTTATGATATGATCAGATTCCTCCAGTGGATCAGTAATGAGACTGGATATAAGCATGGTGTAGTTCAGTTTCCTAGTGTCTTTGCATAATAGTCTCTCATTTTAATACTATGGAAGCATTTTTACATCACAGAAAAATAAAGGAAGCTTTATTCCATTCTAGAAATGTAAAAAAGTAACTGTGAATTTGTACTGGCTGCAGTTGCAGCATCTCCTGTCAGGAATACTTGGTAATGCATAAATTGTCTGCAGCCAGAGAAATTTAGAGAGACATTAATAGTCCAGTCACTAATTTTAGGTCAGTACAAAGGATGCAAAAGAAAATTTGATTCCAAAAAAAGAAGAGCAATTTTGGGTAAAAAACATTCTGTGTTGAACCAGAAGGACTATTTAGATGTCCTAGGGTGAAAAAAGAACAACAAAAGATTAACAGATGGAAATATAAAAGGAAGTACATTGGTAAATTATTTTCAGAAATTAAAAAATTAAAATTGGGAAACAACCCAAGTTAAAATTGTAATAGTTAATATTTAAATTACATGCAATGAAAACTCTACTCCTCTACTAAGTGTGCACAAGTGCCTACAAAATTTTTAGGCCAAATCTTAAACTTTTCAGTTATGTCCAGGTGAAACTAGAAATAGAAGGGTATTCCTGAACTCTTCCTGCTATAGAATAGGCTGGCTGAAAACTCTGATTTTAAACAAGCTATCCAGAATATGAAAAATATTCACTTGTATTAACACTTATTAACAGCTTAAATTGAGAGACGTGTGATGTGCAGTGATCACTTAAAATTTTCATCATTAAAAATGTCAGTGGCATTTACCAACTTCATTGAAGGAGTGATGACTCTGGATTGAAATTAATGACCATTTTTTGCCAGTCTTATGAGGTCTCACAGTAGCTAGAGCCTAACAGAACATCCGTCCTGAGTAACAAAAGAATCCTACATAAACTGAACTAATCCTTTTGAAGTTTATAAAATGAAGGACAACTTCAAATACAGTGGGTTTTATATTTCCTGATGATTTGCCTGAATTTATTCTGAGTGTGTATGCCACAGCTGGAAGGTGGGGGGTTGTTTGTTTGTTTGTTTATTCTAACTTCCTAATGATTCCTGAGATTGATCACTAAATAAATTCAACATATTTAGCTTCTCTAGCAAGTGAACAGGCTTTCTGTTCTCATTGTTGCCACCTAAATAGTCTTTTTGATCACCTTTTTGAACTCCAATAGCAATACATCTTTGCCTCTTAGAATCCAATGGTGTTGTAATCCATTTCCTTGGTGTCGGGGAAAGGTTACTCAAACAGCAAGAACTAGTAGCAATTCTGTTCTTTGCTTTTTTACTACCTGATAGGAACTAACTGGAGTTAGTATGGATATTGCATTGGGGTTTTGCTTTAGCTAAAGAAAACTGTCAAGTAGAAAGTAATGGCTATAAATGCTTTGCCTGTAGCACTAGAAAATATTCTGCTGTAAAGATGTTAGGTTGGTTGATCTGCCCTGCTCTAGAAAAGAAAAAAAAAAAAAAAGTCATTCTTGACTGATTCTGAACAAGTACTGTAAGAACTGCAGCAGTTCAGAAATGCTTTTCTGCCCATAATGTCTCACTGTTTTGCCTGCCCGAATTGAAGCAGCCACTTTTCAGAAAATTCAACCACTCTTCCTGTCTCTCATTATCAGGAACTTTATTTTGAAACATATTGGCTTCTGAGGTATGCACTTGCTGTTCGTTCTCTCAGTTCTCACATCAGACATTTGAGGGAACACGTTGTGTGGAAAATTCACTGTGAAGTCATTCTCTAATTCCAAAAATTTTCTCACTCCTAAGCAATCTGTCTACCTACACCTCCAGCTCACTGCCATTTATTTATGCTATAATGAGCCTAGGATGACTACAGAGGAGAATAAGGCGGCAAATAATACGTCAAAAAGCCAAAAACACAGACCTATCTAAACAAAAAAATAAAGACTGTGCAATAGAGACAAAAAACATAAATATTGAGGTGAAGAACACGGTTTCCGCAGTCAAACCATATGAGTGACACGGTGTGGGTGCCAAGATTGATCCACAGCCTAAGTTTGACTTTGTTATTAAGCGGAAACAGAAACTTGAATCTGTGATTTCATCCCTGAACTTTGTCTTACTTTCTAATACTCCCTTTCCTTTAGTTTCCCAGTTTCATTTCTTTCTCACTGAAAAGTGGTTCCTCCCTCTAAATGAATGTTATAAAACCTGTCTGAATTAGCTGGTAGGTAACCAGTTAGTATGGTTCAACAGGCACTCTGACAGAAGCTCTTTTTGCCAGGGAAATACTGAGATGATGGAGTTTCCTGTGACTCCCGAACAATGGGAGCTTCAGTGACAAGCCCAGCTATAGGCAGAATGCATTGAACCTTGTCAGAGGGGGAGGTGACACTGATGTGGGAAACATGTATAGGCAGATTTGACAACGGTTTCTTTGGAAAATTAACTACTTTCCTGTGAGCCTCAGTCAAAAGCTCTTCTCTTTTGTCTTGTAACAGGCAGAGACATGACCCCTGCCCTGCTTTGTTTGTGTCTAGAGAAAGAAGAGTGTGCTCTCAGTGTCACTGCAAGGACCATCCAGAGCACTGCATCCCGAGGAGTAAGCAGTGTGAACCATACCTCGAATGGCCTGACAAAGAGGATGCTGCTACCATTGTCAAAGTACTGAGATTCTTGGTAAGGAGATGGGCCTTGAAGGATGGAGACAAAAAATGACTGGTATTCATTGAGCAATCACAAGCATTAACCTTACTGTTGCTGAGATTGTAAGTGACATTCAGAAAACACAAAATATTATTGAAGAGCATCTTAGTATGACTGAGTATCATGCGGTTATTGTATTAGAGAATTAATGCCTCAAACTTGTGCAAAGATTTACCTGTTGAGGCTAAATTCATGGATATGTTGCTCTTGTTATATTTTAGTGCTGGTTTTCCTAAATCATGCATCCCTCCATCTCTACGTGTACGTCTTTTCCGGCTTCAATCTCTCCATGTTTTTGTGCCTGCCACATTTTGGCAGTTACCAATATGATTCCCTTTACCAGTAACTCAACGTTATGACCTAAATATGGAAAGATCAATACCACTATTTAATTTTAGGAAAAGTCAAGAATATTAGGATTTAATAATTACTAAGTTGGAGAATATTAAAACATAGTTCTGTGAATCTCTAATATGTCCTTACTGGAATCTGGAAATCTAATGAAGAACTCTGGTAATTTTACCACATACACACATATATACATTAAAAATGGAGTAGAGTTAGAAAGATTTCAGACACACAGGCAAGAAAAAAGACTAAAAAAGATTTATTTTGGAGAGGAAATTAAGAATAGAAAGATATACAAAACAATGGTCTGAAATAGGACATCCTGATTCCTTTTCTCATTATACCTTTCACATATAAGCAAATAACAAAGAGAAGATAGCATATATTAAGTTCATATCTTATTTTCCCTCATAGAAACTTATTTGTGTACACAGATGCTAAAATACCCTGAATGTGAATCAGCAACTAACCCAGTAAATAGGTTTCCTGTCATTCAGTCCTTTACACTGTCCACTGGACCATGCCGACTTCTTGATGTTTATTCAAGCAGCTAAGCACCTTTCTAGGATGATGAGGATGCTGTCTGATGCAAGCCTATTCCAGTAAACATGTAATGTCTCTTCTAGCTGCACACAAGCTACAAAATCATTTTTGTATGATTAATAGCACTAGGAGGAGTGACTTTCTGTTGCCATGGGATGACTAAATTCTTCTAGGTCATCCAAATAAAATCAAAAGCATTTTTCTTTCTGAAGGTATCATACATGCTAATTGTTTTCCTGCCACCACATGCACACACATTTCTGCAGAGTTTATGGGCTCAATTGGTTAGGAAAAAACAATCCTATCAGACAATGGCATTTTGAAGCTGGCATAGCCTCCTTAATTCTTCACACGCAGCAGAGTTTGACACTACCTTTTGGAAGCAATGCATGACAGTTTAAAATGAAAGTAATCTTTCAACAACTTGAAAGGTTTCTTTTTTCCTTGAAACGAACTGTGTGCAAAGAGGTAATGACAAAAAGAATTAATTTAAAATCCTTCTAAAATTTCATCAGTTTAGTTATCCAAAATGTGCAACTTTAGAAAACCTGAAGGGTAGTTATCTTGCAGCAAAAGCAATTTAAATAGCTTACCAGAAGCAGCACAAGTGTGGATATTTCTCTTGTTTATCAGTGCATTATGTACTTACAAGTAATTTATTTATTTAGTGAGGAAAAAGACATTCTTTAGGTTGCTAGCAACAAATGTATCTATTATGTAGTTCATATCTTTCAGAACTTGGGTTTCCTTCTGGAGGTTTTTAATGTTTTAACGAGAAGAGTTGCTTTTTTTTTTTTTTTTAAAAAAAAGTTTTCTGTTGGTAGTCTCTTCCCTTTGCTCTTACTTCATCCTCCACTTATTCAAAATTGCAGGTGAAATCAGCTGTTCAGCTGATTGTTATGGTCAGGGACTTTAAAGATTAGACTTTTTATTTCTCATTAGCTAGAAATCATTATTCATTATTATATTTCTTAAACAATTTCAAATAGCAGTATGGGTAGTCTCCCAACTATATATTTATATTAGATCCAGTGAAAACAACAAAGTACAAAAATATTTTCTGTAAGTACATTATGTTTTTTGATTTAAACACAGGGGTGGTTACCTGGGGAAACAAATAATATGGCAAAGACTGGGGTCTAGCCCTAATTTTTATTTCATTAAAAGTAAAAACAAACTAAAAAACCTTGAAAAGAGGGATAAGTAAATTGATGCAGGTAAATGTAATGATCTGTAATATGTCCTAGTGGGATAGTTTTGAACTTGTCATGGAACTATAGCCTCTGAGTGTTTCTAAGCCTTTTCTTCTTAATATCATAGAAGAGAACTTCTACTGAGAGTTTTATCTCTGAGGGGTTGTTATTAAAAAATGGTTACGACTGTTCTTACTAGGGGAATTAATGAGCAGGCACAGATGAAAAGGTGTGTCTGTGAGTGCAGCATTATAAGGAGGAAAGTCTAGGCAAGTTCAAAACATGAACTTTCCAAATACATACAGTTTTTTGTGGGTGGGTGTTTTCCTTTAATGGAGAAAAGACAAAATTTTCTTAGAATATGTTTTTGCTCAGCTGTCTTCAAAAGAAATATTTAAAAGAAATAAGAAAGCTGTCTTCAAAAGAAATATATAAGCTGCTTCTGTGATTTTAAACAGAGTTTCAATCTATTTTTAATCTTGATTTAAAAAAATGTCTTTTATGTGGGAGGTTTGTGCAAACTGACCTCAAAGAGCTGAAATTCTCTCAGCTGCTAAGGAAGCTCTGAGGATAGTTCCACAGGTATTGATCAGACATTAACAGCAACATCAGCTGGGCTAAGTGAACCTAAAGGCATTGCTGTATGGAGGAATCTAAAATTAATTCAAATGTCATTCCTTGAACCCCAATCTGGTGGAGGTCCAAAGCCCTGTTTCTGAAGCAATTCCACTTAGGAAAATCCCTCTCCCAAACATCACAGCATCGTGCAACTCTTCTTCACTAGTGCCATCAATGGCAATGTCCATCTCTAAGCTCAACCATTTTCATCTTCACTTTGCTTCCACTGCTGAGCTGGTATCTCCATGGGGACCATTAGTCTGGAAAGATCTCTTTCTATGCCCTTTCACAACCCTACAGTCAGCACATCCAGACCAAGAATCACAAAGCCACTGGCCCGATTTGTCTCTCTTTAGGATCAGGCTTTGACCATTTTTAGCACAAGCTCTCTCTTCCCAGAACCAAGCTCTGTTATCAGATTAAAGTCCATTTCTGTATTCTCAGGATGACCCATGATGTCTATGTTTATAAAACATTTTAGGAGCTTAAAGTTTTAAAGGAGCTTTAGTACTTAAGCACCTTTTAATCCTTAAAGCAATTTATGCACAAACATCTTTTATCTTTAAGGAGATAAAAATAGCTTTGTTTCTTAAATACCACACATTTAAGCTTTATCACTCTTAAATCTTTTAAAGTGGTTTATATATTAAAACCACTAATACCAGTATTGCTACTGATTCAGTCTGTGGCCTTGGACATACAACTTTCTCTTCATATCTATTTTGTTACTTGTTGCACCAGTACAGATTAGGAATTGACCTGTTGGAAAGCAGCTCTGCAGAGAAGGACCTGGGAGTCCTGGTGGACAACAAGTTAACCACGAGCAGCAATGTGCCCTTGTGGCCAAGAAGGCCAATGGTATCTATCCTGGGCTGCATTAAGAAGAGCGTGGCCAGCAGGTTGAGGGAGGTTATCCTCCCCCTCTGCTCTGCCCTGGTGAGGGCACATCTGGAGTTCTGTGTCCAGTTCTGGGCTCCCCATGTCAAGAAAGACAGGGAACTACTAGAGAGGGTCCAGAGGAGGGCTACAAAAATGATTAGGGGACTTGAACATCTCTCTTCTAAGGAAAGGCTGAGAGAGCTGGGTCTGTTTAGTCTGGAGAAGAGAAGACTGAGAGGGGATCTTATCAATGCTTATAAATATCTAAAGGGTGGATGTCAAGAGGATGGGGCCAGACTTTTCTGTGGTGTCCAGCGACAGGACAAGGGGCAATGGGCACAAACTGGAACACAGGAAGTTCCCCCTGAATATGAAGAAAACCTTCTTTACTCTGAGGGTGACTGAACACTAGAATAGGCTTCCCAGAGAGGTTGTGGAGTATCCTTCTCTGGAGAGATTCAAAACCCACCTGAACACCACCCTGTGTAACCTGCTCTAGGTGATCCTGCTTTAGGAGGGAGGTTGGACTAGATGATCTCCAGAGGTTCCTTCCAACCACTACCATTCTGTGACTCTGTGATTCTGTGCAATAGGAATAAGATCATTGCAACTATTGTTTTGCATAACCATTTACTGTTTGAAGATGAACTTAAATATGAAAGAAAAAAAGCATAAAAATACTTAGTGTTTTTATGAAACACTAGAATATTAACGGTTAGTAGATCAGTGCTAAATCAGTGCATACAAACAGTAGCAGAAACTATTTTTCAGCAACAGTCAAATAAGTTCAAAAATGTAAAATAAAATATTTTCTTGCATTGTACAAAGAAATACTGATCTCTGGCAATACTGTGAAACAAAGTTGCCAAGATAAAGTATATACCTACTTTTTGAAAGATATGAACACATTTATATGCACTCTCTTCTAGCTCTAGCCCTGTCTTTCATTTGCTCTTTTCCTGGAAGAAATCACAAGATTTTTTTTGGTATAGTTGTCTGCCTTTCCTGTGAGATAGGATCATGACATGAAAATGTTTTCCTTAACACAAGAATGTATCACTGGTATACGTAAAGGTCAATATCATAATTCTGGAAACAGATTAACATACATGTCTGAATATTTTTGTGACTGTTTTTTTCTAGAAAACTTTACTGGAATTTAGGATGTAAAATAAAGAGACAAAGTGTTGATTTTTTTAAGGTTATGCATACAGTTGGAGAAAGATTGACACTTCATTCAATAACCTTTTGAGAAAGAAGGAGAAGTTATAGACGATGTAATGCTGAGAGATAGATGAAGTGACTTTAGGTAATCAAAGTAAAAATTGCAGCCTGACAGAATCCCAGCAGCAAGGCCCTCTTTTTCTGAAATACCTGATGGATTTTTACAGTGTTATAGCATTTGAGTTTTATGTTGTATGATATTCAGCAAGTGACAGTGTGACCCTCTTCTCCCCTAAGATGTTATCACTTTTCTGTGGCAAAGTAATTCTGTTGCTGTCTTACTAGAGATGAACTCATGAATCAGTGATGTCGGCAGGGGTGGCAGTCCAGATAGCACTCTGTGAAATCTATAAATCCTTTAAAAGAGACTGTTTTTCTGCTGCCAGCAGTTATTATTGTGTCGCAATCAGGCAATTTCATTCTGAAACATTGGGTGGCCTGGATTTGAGTACTAAAAGCAGAAAAGCTACCAGGAGATTATGGAATCAGCACATTATATGATCTGAAATCCAGGCAGTGAAGTCCACCTATTTTTGTATGCTCTCTCTAGTTAGTACTGATCACCACTCCAGTGCACACTGGAGTACGTCCTTTAATTGTATCTGGTAGAAGTTATCATAAAGTTTTAAGAACAAAATGTGTATCTTTTCCCCCTTAACCATGAATTCACTTGAAATTTGCTAACTTTCATTATTTAAGCCACACCATATCCATGACAAGTCATTTTAAACATGTAACTTTCAACTCTTTGCATGCTTAAAACTCAGGTTGGTCAATAAGTCCTCATGAACTCTCTTGTGCAAGAGTGAGTAACCAAAAATATGCAGTGAATTGTCCACAATCACATGCTCTGAATTGGGGTATACACACAGAATTAATAGGTAAAGATTACTAGGTTTGGTCAGATACAGTCTAGCATTTGATACAGCTACTGATGACATAAAGATTGGAAAGCCGATGTACAAACAAATTAAGTACTTTGTCTTACACCAAAGAGCAAGTCAAGTGTCTCTTTGAATGCACAGAAAGGTTTCCTGAATCCTAAGCCAATGTCATGACCAATAGGCTACAGTCCCTTTGACTGCTCTTCTTCTGGATGGGTTTCATCAGTATTTCTGTCAATTTGATCCTCTCTTCTTGATCTAAAACTGCTCATAACTTTCAAGACCATCTCACAGAAAGCTTTCTTGAACTTTTGTTATCTTTGGAATGTTTTTTATTAAAATCGAGCTCATCACGAAGAGGTGGAAGAAACCCTGTCAGTTTGTTTTCATGGCAAAATCAAGAACATCTGAAAAATACCTTGAGAATCATAATATAATTTGACTTTGTCTTTAGCACTTGAATTAGAAGGGTTGACTAGCAGCAGTAAAATAAGAATACCAAAAAAAATTTGTATCCTAATTTTGGTTATTTGTTATTCTCAATTAGCGTTCAGAGAGTCACTAGTGGTTGAAAGAAACTGGAAGGAATAAGATCTTGTGTGAAGATTCAGACCAGACACTGTATTTACTCTTCATGATATAAAATTAACCAGAAAGCAGAGGACATACCATGGCTCCTTAGGAAAAAAAGACCTAATACATTAATTTTGTTGTCTAAAATTATCTGATAGGAGCATTTATAAACTAATTAGCTAAAAAATTTTGTAATGTTTGGTAGATTCAATGAGAAAATAGTATTTTTGAGAAACTAGGATTGGTAAGTGAACTACTCAGTGACTTTAACACAAACTCCATTTGGCCAGATGTATGTTTTCAGAAACTTCACAACAAGAATTTAAAGACTGGATTTGTTTCAGAGGGGAAGTTAACTGTAAGTTCCGTGAATGATTAATATGGTCATCCCTATTCTATTTGGCATCAGATACAAAAATCAAAAGAAGGGAAAGATCAGAAGTTGTACCTAGGGGAAGTAAATAGTGAATCAAATAGCACTGTGGTACCCTGCTGATTCATTAGCTCAGAGAGAACAGTCCCACCTCCTGACTTCCTGGGATACAACATTTTGGGATGGGATTTGTTGTGGGGTTTTTTGTTTGTACCCTTTGGAAATTTTCATTTTTATGTAGCCACAATGTAAGGCCCGTGAAACCTGATAGGATCATGGAATACGTTAACCAGTTTTAATCATGGTTAACCATTCCTAAATTGTGTTAACCAATTTTATTTTGCCTATAATGTATTTAAAAAAAAAAATAATAATAGAGAATCTAGTGTGTAATGTGTTTATTGAATTTAGGCTTGAGAAATAGAGAGATGAGATTTTTCCTGCTAAAACAGCTTCGCTTGACAGGATATATTTGTAAATAAGATAGTAGACATCAGGAGCTCCCTTTCAGTTATATAAACATTTTGAATAACTAACAAAGCCATAGGATATAATTTCCTAGCATTTAACTTAATATTTACTCATTATTATAATATATGATTACATACTGCAACTTGCTATAGAAGTAAGAAGGGAATGATGCATCACTTCTGGTCTCCATTGATATATTATTTGGTGTTAGCTCTTGTTCAAAATCTAAACATTGTAGAATAAGGGAGAACAGAAAGCTACTGGCATGTAAATACAGTGGAAAATTCTGCTTATCTTCTGTGGAAACCACCAGTAGCTGTGATGTAGAGTTTGCTACTCCATGCAGTGAAGCTGAGCAAGCTCTGAAATTGTCAGACTTTATTCAGTCCTTCTGAAGGCATGCCAGTGTGTGCAAGAATATTAATTCTAGCACTGATCAAGAAAGAATAAAATACAAGACTTAGCTTCTGGTCTTAAGAGTGGTGATGGTAGGGCAGATGCTGCAGTCAAGTATAGTTCCATTGAAATCACTTGCAAAATTAGTTTCTTATTCATTAAACTTAGGGAAAATTACTATTATACCATGGATGACTAATGTTTAGGAAAAAACCTGATTTCTAGCAGCCCAGAAAAGACTGCTGAACACTGCAAGTGGTACCTCCAGGGAACTAAGTCTACTCAGCCAAATGATTAAATTATGATTTTAGTAAATTTAAACAAAATTCTTTAGTGTTAAGATTGGACTGGACCTATTGGAGATGAAAATTTCCTTTGAGTAACAAAAATTCTCAAAAAAAATCAGATAAGACTTTGTCTTTATGCATAGACTGTAACACTCTAATTAAATGCCATTATTACCTGAGGGAACAAATATAGTGATTCCTGCATGTGTACAAGTACAGGCGCTTGTGTGCTTACACAAATGCACATGTGCATGCACACACACACATTGGTATAAAGCTGGTTTGTACTTTTATAACTGATGCAACTTCTGTGATCGTAATAATTTAAGCATTTTGGAAAAAAAAAGTATTACTTTAATGAAGACTGCTAATCCTATAATAGTCATCTGTATATAGATAACAAACTCTCCCTGATGCCAGTGTTGTAGAATTTGAGCGCTTTTTTTTTATTAAATATGAGAGTAATGCATGGAAAAAAAAATGATAATCCCAAAAATAGTTGGATAATTCATGAAGTGCTTTGTACCATAAGAAATCACTTACGGCCATCTCTTTCTCTCTTTCCCACACTTCAGTTGTCTTATGAAGTGATATCTTGGACCTTTGAATCTAATTAAGGGTGATATGGTTGACAACTAATAAAGTAGTGCTGTGGTGGTTCTGTGTCTGAGTGAGGTGAAAGATTGCATTTCTCTCCCCCTACACACATGAATCTTGCCACATTGAGAATTATTCATTGCTGATATAAAATAATAAATATCAAAAGGCCAGAAAAGATCTCTGCAATACTTCAGTCATTTCTCTGCAGTGATTACAAACTGGGCTTTTTCCATGTTATAGGAAATGAAAAGAGAATGAGGGTTCACAACTTTTCTTAAAGGTTGGAAGGTAAAAAAATAGAAAAAAAAAGTACATCTTGTGCTGTGTAAGTTTAAAGTATTTTATGAGCTACCTAGTAAAAATGAGGAAAAGGAACTTCTCTAGCACAGGGGATATAAAGAGCACAGCAGCATCTGTCTTAAATGAGTCATTTGTTGGAAAGTCTTTTAGAAAAGGGAGCTTTTGAAAAACTGTTGCATAATTCTTTTAATAGAAAAGGTTTGTTTAGAAAGTTTCACCCTAGAAGGGCTTCTCACCGAGCACCTTTGAGTTAAATACAGGCTATATTCATTCAAGGGTCAGTGTGGCCAATATTTTGCAAATATCATAATTTATGGACCTTGGTTTTTAAAGGTTGTGTCAGGCTATAGTGTGGCAGGGAGGATACAAACTGCCAATGCAATGTTCTCCATCAAGGTCTCATGAAAGTAGAAAGGGTGGACTTTGTCTCAAAAAATGAGTGACATGAGTTGAGGCTGGTTAGCAAACACAGTTTGCAACTGCAGTTGGAAGCAATCAGAAGACTGAAATTCTATTTCCTCTGTCAGCAGTACTCTTCATAAAGCCAGGCTGATAGCAGCTTTCTCAGTCTGGCTTTCTGAAAGCAGTATCTCCCCAGGGTGAATAGCCTTTGCTAATGCGAAGAGATGTCTTTGGGGTTGACTGTGACCCTAAGGCTTTGTTCTGTTTTCATTCTAACACACCATCAAACTCCATGAAATATTTATAAATGTGGAAACTTCCAAATGATGTTCTATTTATAACAGTAATAAAATGACATCTCTCTAAGTACATTTCCTCTAAATTTTTAAGTTGTGTCATACACTCTGGCTAAGATGATAAATTAAAGAGTAATCCACAACTCATGGGAACCAAGCAATAACGTTCAGCTGAATAACAGTTCTGATTCCTTATCACTCCTTAAAATATTTCTTTCCCCTTTCTCTTATTTTTGTACATTTCTCTACAAGTGAAATCATATTTGGATCATATTACGATTTTTGCTGTTTCTCTGTGCTGGTTAAAACCTTTTCCTATTCAGCTTATTGTCTTTCTACTTTTCTTTTATGTACATATAATGACTCTATAAACAAGATTCAGTTATTTCCTATAAGAGTACAAAGAATAATGCATGATCTTTGGGTTTTGGAACACTGCATAGCTTCCAAAATTCAAGGTAATGAAACCGTGGAAGTGGCCCAGTTTCAGCAGTAGCCACCTACCAGTGGAAACCAAACCAAACCTTTAGACCAAGTCATCAGCATTTAAATGTTGTAATAGGAAGAGGTGACAACACATTTTATTCGTTGCTTGATTTACACGACATGTCAAAATATATATTGTTCCCAGTCAACCCAAAGCAGGACAGACTCTTGATAGAGATTATATTGCTATAATTCATACACAATGAATAGCTTCTGCAGGGCAGATGCTTGTGTCTTCTGCTTTTGAGATGAACTTCTCTCTTACAGACCCTTAAGAGCTTGTGGTGATAGTGCTTATTGCCCTTTTCTGAAGTCCCCTGGAGGCCAACTTACACTGCTGAAGCAGAGATGTACCACCTATTAATAGTAAATCTCTCCTTCTTGGCATGCCAAAATACATGCCAATTTGGAATCTGTGATATGAATTTGATTGTTGGAACTAGTGAACTGGAAAACCAAAATTGTTTCCAGTTACAAATCCCAAAGTTGTCCCAGGTGGGAGCAGTCACAATTTACCAACAAGGATACCAGAGGAAAGAGAGAGAGAACGTGCACTGTTAAACACAACATGCTTTTTATTTTACATGAGGTGCAAACAGAAATGTATTAGATTTAATCTACTTTTGTTATCAGAGAGAAACAGCACAGTGACAACCACTCAATGGAGCCTGGATCATTAAATTTTATAATATATTTACAAATACCACTAAAGAGATGATTCTCAAGAAAATCAAGACCAAAAATGAAAAGATTCTCTGACATGCCTGTTATGGTTAACACATTGCATCACAATGTAGGTAATTGCAGTTTGACTTCTTGTCCTCATCCAAGGGAAGGAGAACCCACCATCATAGGGGTAACATTTAAAATTGACTAAGGATTGTGCCTATTAAACTCTACATGGAATCTCATTTATAATTGTTGATGTTCAAGCATCCATATTGCTAAGTAAGCAAAATGGGAAGCAACTGTCTTCTCCATGAAGTCATGGACAATAAGAAAAATCTGCAGGATTTTGCCCAGCACTACTCAACCCTTACACCCAATGCACACGGAAATATATCACTAGCTTACAAAAACCTTCAATGTGGAAAGAGAGATGTGACTTAAACAGAAAATCACTTTTCATTTTCTGTCAGTACACAGGACATGCTGACAGAAATAATTATCCAGAGTCATCAAGCCCCATCAGAAAGCTGGGGAAGCTTTTTAGTCCCCTGTTTTTTTGTAGAATGTCAGTAGATTTTGCTTGAGAGCAGTTACAGCAAGGCCAGTATTGTAAAAAAAAAAAAAGTCTGACTTGCCATACACCTTTATGAATGCAGCTGAGTTATCCCTAGATTGTCTCAATTTCTTCTCACAAGATACTATAGACTGTATAGTCACTATCATACGTCTATTACAGGAATTTTATTCACAAGCAGAAGCAAGCAGTAATCAAACTGCCAAACAGTGGTTTTGGTTTGCCTCTGTTCTGCCAGCTTTCCATGCCAGGACAAACCCTTTTGAACTCAGTGACAGGAAAGTAAATATATGGAAATTGGTCCCTAAAAAACCCACTGTTATCCCCCCTAACAATCACAGACCGCTGTCCAAAATTGTACAAACAAGAGCTTTCCCTTGGCTTTTCAAGAGCTGATTTTACACAAGGTTGCACACAAAACACAGTGGATTTCTATGAGTTTCATGCCAGCCTTCGTTCTAGTTTATGTGGCTTAATAACCACAGGACCTCACTGTAGTTTTAGCTCAAAGTTACTCATGAGCCTATACTGAAATATTTTATGTGATTTTTCATTGTTGCTAGGCTTTTACAATCTGCCTCAAAACCTGAATTTTGTAATTAGCTCTTTATTTGTAAAGACAGTCTGTGATGAACATAGCCCTACTCTTTCAGATATGTAAAATGCAGAGGTAGTATTTGCTGAGATCACTAAATGGCTCAAAATCTGCTAACCATACTCTTTGTTGTCTGGAAATTCAGTAATGAAACAACCAAAATTATCCTTCAAAGTTGGCCATTCTTTCCACTGCATAAGGATATTTGAACACATGACCTACTTCTGAAGCATGTTATATAGTGATAGTTCTTTGACGATGGTTTTGGAGAAAGTGTACTATTTTCTACTCATTACTGAAAAGGTCATTGAGACTGTTTCTTTGACCTGGTAGAATATATTGACCTAGTGTGACTCTGTTTCTAGTATCAGTGAAGATTTTATTCATATATGACTTCCTTTGTGAGAGTAAAAGATGCTGAAAACCTTTTGTAATCTCATGGTTAAGATATTTCTTTTTCAAAATATTGTTCAAACCTGAAGTAGATGAAGGAATTCTTTAAAAAAAAAAAAAAAATTAAAATGTTCTAACAAAGTACCTTCTCTAACCTTTGAGTCAGCTGTTATGAGTCTTCCTATTTTGAGATGTTTCTTTCAGCCAGAACTAAATTCAGCTCAATTCCAAGAATAGTTGCAGATAAACTGAAAAAAAACCAAACCAAACCAAAACAAAACAAAAAAACCATTTCCAGAGAATTTACTATCCACTGATATTTGTCCAGTGCTACTTGCAAAATCCCTTTCACAGGTCAGTCTTAACACTAAGAGCCTACCAGATCTGGCTTAATTTTTTTCACTTCTTTTGTTGACAGCTCCCACTGAAATCCAACATTTTGGCACTTTTGAAATCAGTGCTTTACTCAGAAAAAGCCAACTACAACACCTACACAATTCCTTTACCTAGTGATTGTTGCCTATGCAACACACACAGAATAGGCTCTCAGCAGCAGCTTTTTCTGGTGAATTATCATATTCATTTTATTAATGGAAAATTCTGCTAAAGAAACTCACCCTCTCTGACCTCCTACAGTGTGTAATGTGCTAGTCCTACTCAGGGTAACGGAAACTCTTAAGCTTTGTCCTGTATTTATTAATGTTAATGAAATTGAACAAATAGCTGGTTTCAGGGAAAGCAATGAAAGCATAGGAAAGGGCAATGGCAGTTATGAGCCTGTAATTATTTGTAGAAATAAAGAAGAGAGAGTTCTTACACAAGAAAGAAACCTCATGTAAAGACAATACTAATACAAATGGTAAGACTACATGCAAAGTTTTTTCAAAGTTGTGTAAAGAAGAAAGGGGATTAAAAGAGGAATTAGCAAGAGCTGAAACAGCTGCTATTCATGAGTTAAGAACATTAACAGTCAGTACATTTTCTGTGCTACCACCAATTTTTAATGTAATGAAATAGGAACTTTATCTCATTACATATCAAGCAAGAGGCTCTCTATCTCTAGTGTATTCTATGTACTGTGGTAATCCAGATATTTCAATATGATGCATTAAAGAAGGAATTCAGTAAAAAGAAAATTTTTAAATGCAAAGTTAAATACTGGCTATATTAAAACATAAAGCAAAATGGAAAGATAAAGAGTATAAACCAGTTAAAATACAGATGTATGCCTGTATTTTTCTTTAGAGAAATGCAAGTGTCTGTGTAATAAGTTGCAAGACCTTGTCGAATCGGATGTTCAGTGAGGGCTTGCATCATTTTTGGTCACCTCACCATGCAGCTGCCCAGCTTTCTCCTCAGAAAGTTTCTCAGCACATCTCTTGCTCTGTTGATTCTGTGATCCTTTATACCTACACAGTTTGAACAATATGAATAGGTAGAGTAGCACTATACCTCTGCTTAATGTTTGGTATACTGGTGTAATACTTTTAATGACACTAGCAAATCCATCATTATGAATATCACACACATATTTGCAGTAATAGTGAATGTCTAGGCACAGATATAATTTCACCATTGAAATTCATACAGGACAGACGTGTTTGTTCACTGCTTTGTGTTGTTTATAGTGACATTGCCTATTGTATCACTGTTCATCAAAGGGAATCCAATTCAGAATAGGAAGAGTGGTTGCTATGTATTTTTTTTCCTCAAGTCATAAAATTTTGGAAAAAAAATTGAATCAGCCATGGTATTTTGTTCCAATATTTCATTTAAAATTTAACATTCAAATATATATTTGGATATAAAATAAGTATATATTTCAAACTACAGTATTTTAACTTGAGTACTTTTTTGTAACATTAATTAGTTATAACCTGGCAACTATATAAATGTTGGAGTATTTGTTCAGGATATTTAATTACACATACAACTATTGAACTCAAAAGACCAAAAAGACTGTAAAATTCAATGTGCTTGAAAAAAGCATAAAATCAAAGTACTTTTCAATAACACAGCATTCATAAAGAAAAAAATTACTTCACATGTAACAAAAACAACTACTGTCACATCAAAGTGCCTCTTTTTTCTTTTGCCTAAACAGAAAAGCTTGAAGTTTTCTCTGAAAACAATTCCTAGCCAAGGTATGATGTTGCTTATTATTATATTGTATTGTGTTGAAGTCAGCTATGTTTTTTAATTACTTGTGGAGCCATGGTAGTGTCTATAACATACTACAATGTTAAGGTCTCAAGCTGCATCAGTTTCGATAAGGACTAGAGCTGGCAAACAATTTCCAGTGCTGTAGTTAATATTTCAACTATATATATTCTGACCTGAGCCCTCACGAAGGTCTAGCATTTTGCTTTTTCTTTCTTTTTTTCTTTAATGTAATCTCCCCATTGTTGTACCATTCATCTGTGTCATATCACTTTGACTCTTTTCTGGTTGAGAGCGCTAAAACGAGCTTCTACTAAAGTTAGGTTAATGCCACTCCTGATCAGCCAGTGCTGTGAAATAATGCAAGGCTAACACCTCCTCTTGGAAGCTGAGGTCACTGCCAAGAGCAATGTGACTTCTTTTTTTGGTACCAAAAGCAAAACTGACACTTTTTTCCCCGCTTTTCAGCGTTTCCAGCTGGGAGTGAAAAGGGGTTTTCACAAATTAAATAAACCACCTGCTTTCTCCACTCATACACAAAGAACCCTTTTCCTTAACAGAGACACCAAATATATTCTGCGTGCTTTGAAGTAATCTGTACACTAGAGCAAATGGGGAAAGCAGGTGAATGGGACTGGTAACCATATCTCTTATCTTTCTTTTCCCATAGGATCCTGACTATTTTTAGAATTAATGGGTATTGTTGATTTAATTCCATCTATCTCTGTAAGAATATCAACAAGAGAGCATAATTTAAAGTAGGCAACAAATTTTCTAATTTTAAGTACTTTCATACATAGTAATACCTTCCATATCATCCTTTACCCAAAGATCTCAGAGCACGTTTTAAAACTAGGCTGGGATTCCTACCTAGCAGATGGCTGATTATCCCAGCTTTGCATATAAGGCAAAGAAGCAAAAAAAAAAAAAAAAAAAAAAAAAAAAAAAAATTATGAACCTACTGCAAAGGTGTCTGTGGGCTGACAAACAACAAATTTTTTATACTGGCAATCATGCATTTTTTTTTGGCCTGTCTTGAACAGACTATTTCATCCATGATTACTGCAGTATCACTCAGTATGTTCTCCAAACTTTTGTTCAGAGTATGGAAACAACCAGAGAAGAGTTTCTCCAACAAATCTCTGGCAGAGTTTATACTGCCACACACATGATACGACTTTGGAAGTTTAATCAGTTCTGAAATAAGACATCTTTTCCTCACTACCAGAAAAGCAGTTATTTGATTTTGACTTTTTTAATCTCCTGGATAAAAAAAAATCTGTCTGTTCCAGAAGGCAATTTGATATCCAAACAACTTTCAGGTCAGTGTTTGATGTAGCAGTAAAGGAAGCCATTGACCAATATTTCCTCGGAAGGAAGACTGAAGTAGCAAATATATTCCTCAGGCTTGGTTCTCTGTAAAAGTGTCTTTGAACTTGTAGTCTTAAACCCTGGTGTTCACAAGAGATAACTAAGGTGATGTGTGCTTTAGCAAGTAGTCTGCCACAACAGAAAAGATCTTCAGAGTGAGAGACTCGGAGCTGAGGACCTGACATGCATACTCATACTGGGGGCAGGAGGCTGGGAACCGACTTCCGACCACCGTTACACTCGTGACTCGGACCAGTACCTGATCCATACCTTTCTCGTTGGTTAGTCAAAAGTGACCTAGCTCAAACTACTCCGCAATGCAAATCAAAGCCTGGGATCTGGTGACAACTCTGAAATTTACTTTAAAAGCACACTTTTCACCCTAAAACGCTAATGTAGATACAACATATGGAAAAACCAAACTGTTAAAATTCCCTAGGTAGGATTGAAACAAGGGATTGCAAAGTTGCAGGGTTGCAAACAAAGTTTAAAACTACTGCACTAATATATTACGATACTTTTTCTGAAAAGGCTATTATGGATATATAATGGACACAATATTTGTGAAAAAAGATTGTTCACACAAATATTCTGAAGTAATAATATCACACTGCCAAAGGTTTCTCTTCAGTGTGACTTTGTTTCCAGTGTTTTCCAAGACTGAAGGGAGATCTTAAATACAAATTTCAAACTTTGCCTTTTCAATATGACATTCTCTAGTCCTGTTGAGCTTTGTTTCTTATTTCTACATGGTTTCCTGTTCTGAGTTAGCTTGAGCAGCAAGAAGCCACTTGCAGAATGATAAGAGAACATACTTGTTCCTAATCCAAAGGGTAATGTTTAATGATTGCCTTCACTTTGAGCCTCCTCCTTAAATTTCCATTTGGTTCAACATGCTTTTAAATGGAATCAGGTTAGTAAGGTGAATAACCTTGGGCAGCTAGCCAAAGGGAAGAAAGATGAAGCAGATGATGGGAACATGACTGTTCATTTACCCTTGTTAACATGCCGGTGAACTCAACCCACTTCCTAGAAAGCTTTTCGGTGCACAAATAGGGCATTTCTAATTTTCACACCATCACACTAAAAAAAGGAATAAAATTTGAAGGTTCAGAATCTCATTAAGGCCATAGGTACTTCACATCGTTCTGAAAGTATAAAGGCAATCTGGATTTCATCTTCCTCCTGTCTTTAATGCTTTTTTATTCTGCCAGAGGTAAAATCATTTTAAATTCACAAGGACCTGACCTAATGTCTTTATTCTTAAAGGATATGTAAAGATTAAAGGAGAATAACATTTTATGAAGTGTTTAGAATTAAAAAATCAACTGGCATTGTGTTATTCAGTGACACATAGAAATCTATCAGTGGGGATAACTCCAAAGACTTATATTTCAGGAGCTGATCTGCATTATCCAAGCACAGAGCCTGACTGTGAGAAGTAGACCGTGCAGCAGTATCCCCTTAAATCAGTGCACTAGTGGGCACGTGCAATGTTCCAATGCATGACAGCTTGTGGGATTTGTGCCACCTGTATCAATTCATCTGGAAATACACACATACGTATAAATATACACATATATATGTATGTTTGTTTAAAAACATTTTTTAAAAATAAATATATAAAATACAACCTATTTTTGCATCAGACACAACAGTTCTGCTTACAATATATTCAAACACTATTGAAACACGTATCAGCTCCTCATCTACATATGATTATTACAGCTGATCAATCAGGAAATGGAGACATAGATTGCTCTTGGACTTTAAATGGGGCAAGAGGTACTACAACCCTTCAATAATCTCATCCAAAAAAACCCATTTTTTTCTTGTTCCTCAATGATAGGCTATATATTAATGTTTTCAAGACAGATTGTCAGATTCTCTACTCACTAAAGATGTGTGGATTTACTTAGTTAAAGAAAAATATGAATTTTTTTC
This sequence comes from Grus americana, assembly GCF_028858705.1. Taxonomy (NCBI): domain Eukaryota; kingdom Metazoa; phylum Chordata; class Aves; order Gruiformes; family Gruidae; genus Grus; species Grus americana. The sequence goes on along the minus strand of NC_072856.1, from coordinate 23,019,762 downwards.
CCCCATTTACTCAGGTCTGTAAGGCTCCTCTTAAGTGCTGTTCATTATATTTTTTTCCTAGTAGAATTAAAATATATGTGTGTAAGAAATGTGATTTGGATGCTGGTACAAAAGATTAGAGAATTACCTATCACTATGAAAAATACTAAAATATAAAATCCCTTGAAGCAAAAAAGTTCACTCTTCCTTCCCTTTGATAATTCATTTTTTTTCATTTTATTTATTTATTGAAATGTTGAATATCTATTAACATTTTAAAGATTTTGCAGCCAGCTGTAGATAAAAATCTGAAGTAAGCTAACGCAGATGAGACTGGCTTTTTCTCCTCCATAATTATCTACCGACCTGATTTCTAAAAATAATGCCACTTCACCTTAGAACATTTGTCAGACAAATTGGTTTGTGCTAGTGGTAGAAATGGCAGTTCTAACCTATGCAGGCTAGAAGATACATTTCAACTTTTAAACCATATAAAAATGGTCTAGAGTTATACAGGCTCATAAAAGAAAAAAAAAAAAACCACCACCATTTTAACACCTATATGAGAAAGGAGAAAGACAATGTGATTGCAGCGGATTCTGCTTCCTTAGGAGGGAAGATGTTACTCCTCTTGTGGCTCTGCAGACTGTAACAGGAGCAGGTAGCTCTGTGAAGTCACTTTAAAGATAGCAGCCAGATTTAGCCTGTGCCATCCTTGTATCCAATCTGAAGACTATTTGAACAGACTTCAGAGGCAATAAAAGACTCTGTGCACATGCTTAATTCATATACTTGTGAGTGATTCCATTTTACTCTATGTGTGTCTAAATTATACCTGAACTGTAGTAGACAGTCTGTAAGTTGTATATAAGAAATTGAATGCATTAAAGAGTCAAAATCAACTATATATAGATCTGTTGGGGAAAGAGAGGATGTCCCTGAAACCATTTTCCTGATTTGTCACCTGAATTGTCATTGACTAGTCCTCAGAAGTGGTTGGATGGCATTTATGGAGTGAAAAGAAAATAATAAAGAGAAATCCAAAGAAGGTCTAGTTAATGTAATCCTCAGCTGCATCAGTACATGGCAATTTTCATGTAAGAGAAAGAGCCTGCTAAAATGAGTCAGAGTAATTACAGGACTGTAAAATTCTTAGTGGACTCTATATGTTTTTTGTAGAGGGGGATTTAGAAGAAAGTTTTCATTCATGTAGTTTTGTTTGATTTAAGAATCTGCTTGATGACTGCCTGATGGTACAAGGGCATCTGAGTGTAGAAGCTTTCAAATGTTTCAGTTTTGCAGAGAAGTATGCCAGTTTTTCTGTTGACTCTATGGTTGTTTTTCAGTAACTACCTTCTGAGAAATTAATCCATTTTCTCTGAAAGGATCCGAACTTAAGATCACCGCTACTGAATCTCATACTACTGCAATATTCTGGATGGAAGCTTCCAGTGGTGGCCATGGATGAGACACTGAAGTGATCATGGCATTTCTGTATTTCCAGAACAGAAACTGCTGTACTGCAGTAACCAGAGGCTGCTGATAGTGACCAGAAACAGCTATCATCTCACAACCATGCCTGTTAATAACTACCAGGAGAGTCTTTCAAAATTCAGACAGAGGGAAGGTTCAAACACTAGTCCTGAAATCAACATTATTCAAACATTTGTTTCTAATCCAGATGTAGAAGAACCCTACACATTGGTTTAATTTATCTCAGACTAACACTTTTGCACATAACTTCTCAGTACAAAGGTGCCCACGTGACAGTCCTCTCTTGGTAACAATTCTGCTGATAAATCTTGAAGCACGGGAAAGTGTGACGATGTACAGAGCCCAAGTTAGTGTGTTCTCCTGAAGGAAATTCTTCCACAACACTCTGAAGCAAATTCCACGGTGAATATTAAAGGACCTGCGGATTACCATCAACTGTGTTGTACTGCAATCTGCATATACAAAATGGTCTTTGTTCTACTGGATCACTTTTTTCTCAATTACTTTTTATCACCACAAAATGTTTTTAGCTTAACAAAGGAATTCATACATCAAGTGAAAGATGTATCATTACACTTACAAAAATGTATAAAAAGCCCTCAATATGTATACAGTACAAATTGTAATATTTCATCTGTTTTAAAAACTAATTTTTCATTGTTCCAAAGTCAAATACAATTGAAGGCTGACTTGTGGAGAAAAATAAAACATCTAAATAAACAACTCCTGCCTCCCATCTGCAAATCTATTCCATAATATCCTTGGCAACTGGCTCTTAAAGGAACAACCTTGTTGAAGGAAAAATATGATATCCACATGGCAAGGTTAAGTGTTAAACAGATTATTATTTTGTATTAGGTTTGTTCATTTTGAGAGGCAGTGGAGACTGATTGCCAGACAGAGAGGAGTTTTCTAAATAGGATAAAATGGCACCTAATTGAAGACTAGAGCTATGGAAAAAAAAAAAAATCCTGAGTGCTTCTTCCAGCTCTAATATCTATAATTTCAGTAGTGAATGTTTACGTAGCACTTTGAACATGTAAAGGGCTTTTCATGAAGCATTGTTGTTTACTTAGCAGATACAATGTAATGGTGGTGTTTTCAAAGGGGATATATTTAAAGATTGAATAAGTTAAAATGTTTAAAGGAACAAGAGGACAAGACAGTAAGTTTCTCAAATGAAAAAAATAATCATAATTTTCATAAGAAAAGAATAATCAGCTATTAGATCTACTGTAACTCTAAAGAAGGGACTTTTTTTTTTTTTTTAGAAAAGAACAATGCAGTTTTGAAAAAAGGAGAATATATGGGCTTCTTTCTTCTGCTTATAATTTTGTAAATAATATATTGCCTTTCCTTCTTTTTATCTGCCTCTCTGCTTTTGTTACAGTGCTGAAATAAACTTTATTAAGTTATGTATGTCAGATTTTTCTGTCTCAGCTAGACCTTAGACAGTCTGTAGCCTGTAAGGAACAGTACTCACCACCTGATGCTGGAGAATTTCAATAGGTAGAATGTTACTATATGAATGATGGTACAGGTAAATATTTACATTTCATCAACCACAATGAAGTTTTATCATGAGCTGGGATACATTTCTAATAACTAGTCTAGCCAAACTTTTAAGCGACTTTGCTTTTTAACAGTTAATATAGCATAGACGGAAATGTGAATTTAAGCAGTGTTTCAAACTCTTCTTTTTGCTCAAATGAACCAAAAAACCCCAAAGAAACAAACAGAAAATTGGGGAGTAGAGGGGTGCTAAAATTTCAAAGTCTTTTTGTCTGTGGTTTTTGATGTTTTTTTATTTCTTTTGTGGTACTAAGAAAGCAAGATGATCATAATAGACAAAGAATTTTGTTTGTTTGCTGAACCAATAATGTGATTGCATTCTTCTTTGTGTCAGTACTTCAGAGCATCTTATAATCAGTCTTCAATCTCAAAACAGGAACTCTCTTATGTAAAGTAGTGAAAATAAATGGGAATAAAATTAGCACTCTTCAAAAGAATAGAAGTATTATTAACTACTGTATCCTCTTGAGCAAATTCTGATGAAGATACTTACTTTATGCTTTATACTAAGTTCTCCTTGAAGCTCCAACTGGGTGTAATAATCATTTTCACTTCCTCTCCAAATGTGCTCACTAGTGCAAGTAATAGGAGGTATTAAACATCTACCATCTTCCACCCAGTTCCAAATATACTTTAGTGTTTCAGGAGTACAGATATAGTTGAACTATGGCTAGTTTTTTTCACAAGTACAACAGAAATGACAGATCACAAGGAAGCTTCCTAGTGATAGCTCTTCTGCTCAGTTTGTTCAGGTTTCTTTAGCTGGATGCAAAGAGACTCTGAAAGCAAAATATACAGAACTTAAAAGTACCAAGCAATTTTTATTGACTAACATACAAAAGATGGCTAGGATCCGGCAATCTGTTAGGCTAAACCTTAGTATACTCACTGACACAGCACCTGAAGAGTCTTTGCTGGCCAGGGAACCTCAGCCAAGTGGGAAATGGCTAGCCTCTGCAGCTTCTATGAATTAACCCCCCTGTTGTTGAGATGTAATTTTGCACCAGCTCATCAGCACAGGTGAAGTTGATAACTTGATGTGATGACCCAATAACCCAACCCTAGCTAGGCTGCCAGGTTTTGTCCCATAGATATTTATGCCTTCCCATAGGGGATTTTTTCCTTTAACTCCTTGATCTGGTAATGATTTAACCTCAACAGTGTAATTTCTCTGATTTCTTATCCCTCCATGACCTTCCTCACAGCTCTTCTCAGCAGTTTGAGTCAAGGTTATAGTCCTGTACAGTGTCAGAGCTGAGCCTTTGGTACTTGGTTCACAGGCAGCAGGAAGGGGGCAGTGTGAAGGGTATAGCATGTATTACAGAGAAAGGTTTACACCAGGAGTAATGTGGCTTTATTTTCCTCCCTGTACATGAAAGGTAAGTGAAGGTCTTAGTCTCCTGGTAGTGATGTAAGTGAATAGAGAAAAAATGTAGGTCTTACTAAGTGTTCCTAGGTAGGAGACTGTGGTTGAAGAGATTTAGGAAAAAGAAAAATATATTATGCATGGTATAAGAGAAAGGATGTTACCTGTTTTTCACCCCTGGGAGATATATTTCCTCTGGCCTCTTCATTCTGCAGAGGCTCTGAGGCAATCCTTTCCACAGTGTATTTTTCTGTTCATATCTCTCAGCAAAACGCTATGGAGTCATTCGTATTTCTCCAGAGACATCTCAGCCCACAACTGAGAAAAGTGGTTTAGACACAAGTAGTATGAAGACATTCTAGATTTTGTCTGACAGAATTCCTGCTTGTAGGTTACTGCAAGGAAGCTCTGCATTCATAACTTCTAATATATGATATCTGGAGGTATAGCTAATCTGAGCAATGGGGAAATTTTGAATAGTGTTTAATACCTAAGCTAACTCCTGATTTAAACAGGAAAGCAGAGTAATACTTGCTCTCCCTGAAGCCTGTAGTCCCTTCTACCATTTCTACTACTCTCTTACTCTCCTTCCAGGATACCAGTTTACTGTATTAATGAGGTTGAACTATGAAATGTTTGTCACATCATTTGTAGACACTTCGAATGAAGTTCTGTAAAAAGCATAAAGCCATATGAAGTTTAGCAAGTATTTAAGCCTTCTGTTTAAGACCTAAGTTTTATCAGACCTTTCATCATGAGCAAATTTCAGGTGAATTTAAGACTGCAAGAAGCAACAGGGGCTCAGAGTGTATAGACTTAGTAAGTATCTGATGAAAGATTGCATGTATAGAAAAATCTTTAGTCCATTCTGTTTTCCTTTCCCTGCTATATTTATTTTCTAACTTTCCTCTGTCTTCCTTTCTTGATAATAGACATGTTGCAGTAGTCAGAAAACACTGCAGGACTTCTTGTGTGTTTTACTTCAAGCCCCCCTCACAACAGTCTTGTTGAAGAAATGAATCCTCAAGTGAACATTATTTGCCTGAAAAAAACTTAGTTAATTACTTAGGTCTTTGTCAGTTCCTAACCAGATCAAATATTAGTTATAGTTAATCTCCAGGGAATTTTTTAAAACAGCAAAGTAGTTGTTATTGTTTATCCAATTTCCAGTCATATTTGCTTATTTTACAATAGATGTCATAAGGACAGTAAAGCTAATGCTGGTTAGCATTTGTTAAATTATTCATGGCAGAAATATTTGTTCTGTGGGGCTTTCTCTTTCATGCTTGTATTTCTGTAGGTAGTGTCGTATGCTGTAACATCATCCTGATATAAACTTCTTTTCTAGGACTGACAGAAATATTTTTGTCTTGTCATTTCTTACAGGCAGCATACCTCCTTTCTTCAGTGTTCAGTTCCAGGAGAGCTTTATTTAGTCATTTGGTACTTCCTGATAATTCCATCTTCATGAATATTAAATAGCCACTCAGACATTAGTTTCAACCTTACCTTTAGTGCCTTTTATAGAAGACATTTCAATGTGTCACTACTGCAATATTTGAGCTATAAGATATTTCTGAGGGAGAGGAAAGTGTTAGGCTTCAAGGGTCCTTGGCTTTGGCTGTGCAGTTTTCTCTGCAAACCTGAATTCACAAATTGCTTATTTTTCCTTTGCAGCAGTGTGTCTGTGAAGCTTCCCTATGGGAAGAATGTTACGTGTAATTTCCACCTTTTTCTTTGAAGAGTTGGAAGCTTTTAGGTGACTGGCTGATTTGTCTAATATATTTCTTTATGAGAAAAAGGGACTTGCTACAGATATCCTCAGGTTTTTGATGGTGAAGTTAACACTACTCTATAGGCTAAACTATGTTGTATCCAGCAGAACAAGAATTTTTTAAAGTAATTTCCCCTGTTATGAAAAGCATGAACCTCGAAAGTATTTGTGGTGTGAATATACTAGTTTATCAGCTATAGAATTGATGGGTAAGAGTGTGTGTTACTGTAAATATATATGTATTTGTGTACAAAGAGTGAGAAATGGTGAGTCCTAGTACATAAAAATGACATCCTCAAGTTTCCCTGCATCTACAATCTTTCCGAATAGTTTAAGTAAAGGTCTGAGACCTGCATGTGAGTGGGGCTCAAAGTACTTATGAACTGCACACTTTCTATACCACACTGAGGAGAAGGCAGGTACAGAGCTAGACAGGAAATTCTGAGTCATCATTACAGTCCTTGGAAACTGCAGGCAACAGTGGAACTGCTGATTACAAATAGCAGTAGTTCCTTCTTATAACTAATTACATTTTTTTTCCACAGTTATTCTTGTTCAAAGGCTTTTTCAGAACATCAGTTCCTTAACAGTTAGAAATCTTTCTCTAATATCTACCTTAAATTTATTCATGGTCTATTTATACTCATTTATTCTTTTGCCAAAATAATCCTTAAACTTTAATAGCTCTTTGCTTTCCCTGGTGTTTATTGACTCGAACTGATAGAGAACAATAAACACCCCTCTCCTCTTTCCAGACTGAAAAGGCCAAATATTTTTAGTATCTTAAGTCACTCAATTACCTGTTTATTTTTGTAGTGGAAAAGGTGTCCTTTTCCAAATTGATCTTTCTTGAATGACGTATCAGGTTGACTAGCAACAAATAAGAAAGCTGGAGAGGGACTTTTTACAGTTGCATGTAGTGATAGGACAAGGGGTTATGGCTTTAAGCTGAAGGAGGGTAGATTTAGATTAGCTATTAGGAAGAAATTCTTCTCTGTGAGGGTGGTGAGGCACTGGAGCAGGTTACCCAGAGAAGTTGTGGATGCCCCATCCCTGGAAGTGTTCAAGGTTGGATGGGGCTTTGAGCAACCTGTGAAAGGTGCTCCTTCCCATGGCAGATGATCTTTAAAGTTCCTTCCAACCCAAACCATTCTATGATTCTACAAAATAGGAATTCCAGAGACTTTGACTTGCAGCATGGGTATTTGTTTAAATTAAAGGACGAAAGCTGCTATCTTCAGTGGTATTGTTGCAGGATTAAAACAAACCAATCCTCAAATGTTCTGAGACATGGGGATCAGAGTCTTAAAAGGTAGGAGAGAAGTTAGAAGATGGTTTCTGCCCATTTGCTTAAATCTCAATCATATCTGTTTACTTATTTTTAATAATAGTCATTTGGCAAAGATTTTGGGGCATAATTGAGTCTCTTGGTTACATGGTTTTGCACTACAATTATGCAGTTTTTTTCTACATTTAATTTTGTAACTCAATAAAAGATAGTACAATGTTTGTTAAAAAAGTAAGCTCCTAAAATGCATATATTACATTGCATCTGAAATAAAATTTTGAAACAATCAACCCATTCATTGCAGCTGGAAAATAGTGACTGCGACAATTGTTATATAGGAGAAAAATAAAGACTTTAGCAATTGGTATACAGGCCTTTCTGGGTGTCCCCTGTCTGTTGATGCTGAAGGTACTACAGTGTTCAAAAACCCCTAATTACAATATTCATCCACTAATTTTTTAGTTCAGGTTTTATATAAATGTTGGTATCTCCTTTCAGGACAATGCTATATCAGTAGCGGGGATCAACACACAGAGATATGAATGAAAACTTTATGCACAATATTAGTGTGAAATCAGTTAGGTAATTATATTCAGGAATGAGGCAGAGAATTCAAAGTCCCAAGAGCCTTGTTTTTGACAAGGCTGCACAGTTATAGTTAGTGTCAGAGTTCTGACAATTTCTGCCCATGTGTATAACACCATGGAGAATCTACCTTGCAAGGCAAAAACACTGCTCCAGTGCAGCAGCAGAAAGGACAATTTGATAATTTTCACAACATACAGAAAGATTTAAAGCTCTTAAGTCAGTTTTCACATAAACATTGTCTTACTATGATCTATTTGAGCAATAACATTATGCCATGAACTTCTATTATTTTTTTTCTAGTTGTAGACAAAGAAGCTACTTGGTTTATAAATATAAAAACCTACCAAAAATGGAGTTCTAAGCACAAGAAATGCCAAAGCTTTTCTTTTCCAGAGTTTGAGACACAGACGCACAAAAGAGCATATAACTCTTCAAGACAGAAATACGAAGGAGACTATATAAGTGGAAAAAACAAGCCTTTTATTTTTTTCTTTTAAACTTTCATTTTCATTTTTTTCTATTATTCTATTATCAAGTAATGAATGTGCATCTCAGAAATGGAATCTATTTTTCAGCAATGCATTTATATAGTTACATCATTGACAGTTCCTATTCAGCTTTGAAAGTGGAGGTTATCCGAAGACATTTCTCTTGAATAGAAGCTTTTCTAGTTTGGGGGGGTGGGAAGTCAAGTTGTTTCATCTTTTTCACAGGAAAAAAAAAAATCCGTTAAAGCAAAATTTTTAATTAGAATCAGACAATTTTCACAATATATTCCACCATTCTCAGTGGCATCACTAGTTTTTATCTATTTCTCTCTCAAAACAAAAGATACAGTCATATTGAAACTCTTGTTACAATTTTTTTTCCCTAACCCTCTTTGGTTGTTAGGAAAATTTGAACATATGGGCTGTCATATCAATAGACTCCATCCTCCAGAAATAAATATGTACAGCTGTATACTTACTAACTTTGACTTTCTCTTTTTAAAAGGCAGGACTCATCTGAGTCGTGAAAGCTCTGGGGAACTTCTCTCTGAACTGAAGACAGACATATGCCCTTAAAGTACTTAGAAGAAGTATTAATCACTTCATGGCTTTTTAGAAGCTGTGTGTCTAATACACCCACCAGAGATCTCATGTGGAATGACTAAGACCCTCGGGCAGATAAATACTAAACCAGTACAGTTCATTTGCCATAACTGAAACTGTTGACCCTTAAAACATGAAGGAAAACCAGGGACCTTTCAAAGTCTTGCTGCCACTTACCAAAACCATGAAATCAAGAGAAAACATGGTGAATCATGATGAACTGTCTCTTCAGTATGGATATTCTTATATTGTAGATAGTATATATTCTCTATGGTGTACATGTATGTATATGTGTATGTAATTAATATTTTCAGTAAGTTAGAGCAAGAAGAAAAATTAGTAACAACAATTCAAATAAATTTTAAACATCAAGATCAACCTAAAGGAAAAAAGAAGAGTATGTGGAAGATCCTTATTGGTAATACCATCAGGAAATGATACATCATATTAGCATCAGCAATGAAATGAACTACTAAAATAATAAATTTGTTCAACATGTTGAGAGAGACAGCAGAAGCAGCTTAACTATGTGGAAGAAAAACTTACTGAAACAAAATAATATTCAAAAATCTAAGCTAACTGAACTACCCCCTATTAAGTGGTAAAGGACTGGCCCAAATCCAACTTCAGTTTCCACCTTTCCAAGAGAAACAAGCTAAGAGGGTGTTCTCAGACAGAGCAGATCTTTTAAGCCTTCCCTTGATGCTGCTTCCTCTTTTCTTCTGCTCCCTGGAGGCAGGAACAAGAGCCAGGTGAGCTGCCTGGGTACTGCTCGCTGCTCTCACATCAATTCCTCATCTCTTCCTGGGAAGGGACAGCAAGCTAGATAGATAGAGTGTCACACAGGCCTGAATCTCATTTATGCGCTGCCAGTGGGCCCACGCTGAACTATATGCAGAAACTAAATGCAAGGAAAGCTGCAAGAAATGCTGCGTTATAGCAGACAGTACAAAAATCCCATGGAAGGAAAATGAAAACTTGCAGAGCTAGAAGCAGCAAAAATACATTCATCTAGAAAGTTTGAGAACCAACTTGCTACAAGAACAGTTTTGACATTTTGTGATATTGGTGAATGTAATTTCTTTGTTTGAATGCAAATGTAATTACGTATCTCTCCTTTCAACTTCAAATGTAACCAGGTAAATTCTTAAGGTAATAACTTGGGAATTTGTCAAAATTCCACATCAAATTTTTGAGCTTTGTGTGACATCCTAAAAGAAAATGCTTTCCAGAGGTTGTATTAGCCTCTCATAGCACTATGTATAGATAAAACATTTATATCTACAACTTAAAGATAAAAGCCATACAAATAATATAATTTTGTTCAAATCAGTATAAAGAAAAGATCACTAAGTATATACTTGTTCTTTCCCTGAAGTCCAGCATTTGGGGCTAGGCTAAATGTAAACATTTATTCATGTGTCAATAAGGACTGGTCGTTACTAATATTTATTTCTCTGAAAATTCTAAGATGATAATTACTACTTTTACTATCTTCTGCATAAATATGATAAGATTTTACGACCCATCTCTGCATCATATAGAGGCAATGGTAGAGCAAAAGTGTGGTTAGAGGAACAAATTTTCAGGAATTTTAAGAGAATTTTTATGAACAGTCCCATTACCAAATACCTCTTTACTGTCAGCAGGTCTGAAGATTATCACATCAATTTTATCCTAAGGCAAGTAATCCAGAGAAAGATAGAAATGGATTTGACAGTGAATAACAAATGCTTGCACACAAAACTGAGAAACTTTGAAACTGTTTAATAGTCCATAGAATTTCATGCCCAACAAATCCATACATTTTCATGATCTGGGCGTTTTAACCCACAGATTCACCTCCATTTCACCCAGGGAATTCACTGTATTTTCATTATGGATTAGAATCGGGATTTATTATAGAAAGTACAATGCAGAGAAGAAGAGGTGCAAACCTGTGGAGTCCAGCAAGCCGGCTGTCAGAAACCTGAGCCACGAAAAGAACTGAGAGCTTCCCCCAGGAGGACATCATTATTTGGAGAAAGGCCTATACAGAGCTCAGAAATGAAATCATTGCCATGACCCAGATGGAAACTGGTAGACCAGATCTCTGAGGAGGCAGTAACAGGCTGCTCAAATGTTTTAGTGCTTACCTTAGAATACCAACCCATGTACCAGCTTACATTTTTGGAACCTAAACAACATACCATTCTGCCCCCTAGACAGTAATGAGTAAAATGAAAGAAAATCTGCAACAGCTGTCCAGTTGCTTCCATACACAGTTCACGGGGAGAATGTGTAAATCTAATGTGGCTTGTGGGGGGAAATGCAGTTTGGCTCTTAGATTTGGATGGTTATGCTCTCTTCAACCAGATACCAAAAGCTTTTGAGTATAATGGGTGTTTTTTCTGTGTTTGCCCAATCTGTTACTGGAAGTAAACTCTAGTTCTGTGACAAAAGAGACATATGGCCATCTGTACAACCAGGAAGATGGAATACTTTTCTCGGATAGAAAGGTATGAAATCAAAATGGGCAGTTTAACAGGGATTTAACTGGGAAAATATTTGAGAGCTTACATATTATCACAGCTAGTGATCTCATACGGTCTTTGATATGGCAAGATGGCCTCTGGGAAGCAAACAATGAATGTTTGAATTACAAATCCCAGTCTAAGAAGAGTATAAATATACCAGTCCATGTTCTTTTATCACTAGATTATACGTCTTGTTAAATAACATGGCATTATTTATGAGACCACTGAGGAACTCAATAATTTAAGTTGAAACTAAAGCATAACTATTCTCCAATGTTTGCTTCTACCTCATCCTACCAACTCTTAAATTTTGTTCAGCCTTAATGTAAACTAAACCTATAGCAACTTGTGCATGCAAAAGCAGACAAAAAACTGTTAAATGTTATATGGCATGTCAAATGGATATTTAGATAAACTTTCTAGGGAGGTTAAAATTTTAGTCAAATATACAAGTGACAGTTTCAAAGTATATGCACTGATAAAACAAAAAGCTTCTGGGTTATACCAGCTGTTGTAAGAATCAAAGAAAACAAGAGAACATGGCAGTTTACTGTTAGAAAGATTGCACATGATATTATAGAAATTAAATATCCATGAACAGTATTCAGAAGCAATCCTCCTATCTCTACTTAAAATTTGTTATATTCAGACAGCAGATAAACCAGTGTGGTAAAGATCTCAACATATTTTTTTCTTTACTTTTCCCACTTAAAATATGAGTATCTTCACAATTTTTTTGAAAATGAAATGGGTCTGCTGTACTGTACACAGGCAAAAGCATTCGATCTATTAATCCTCATATTTAGTTTATCATAGTCTAACCCATTGCTGAATGCTATAATTTGACAGTCTTTCAAGACATTTATATCACAGTACAAAAGCTGTATTTTTTGTCAGCAAAAGGGGAATTTGTTCCTGTCCCTGGGGGCTGCATCACTTGGATGTGCAGATTATTCCTGGATGAACATATCACAGACCTTACGATGAGTGACCAAAAGTTTTTTGTAGAAACACCAATGGAATAACATCAGTAGAAACATGAAATAGGGACTCATTGATGTTAACAACCAGTCAAGAATAAACTTAGAGATTTTTAATTCCCAGAAGAAAGTCCATCTTGATCCAGGAGTCAACCATTTTGACAAATGTTCGATAGAAATCAACATACTGAAAAATCCCTGAAGGTCATCAACAACAACCTTTATCCATATTGGGAGGTATTAAATGCTCCTTCAGGTTTTAACAGCACAGATGCCTTGTATGTGGACACATTTTCCCACATCATCAATCACACAGAGTCCAGTGACAAAAGTAATTTCATAAAAAACTTATCCAGAGAATGGGAAGAATATTATCACATGTGCCTGAATGTGATGTAGGTTTTGATGACATTTTTACAGAAATTATAAAAATCCACAAATGAAATTGAGGGAGGAGGGATGCTTGCTATTTTTAGCAATGTCTTTGTCCATTTAATGGAGCAGACTCAATTATTACTGGTGAATTGTCTTCTGTTTATCAAAAGGGTAAGATTGAGAAACCTTTTCTGCAGGTACTCTTACAAAACTTGTGTTTCTCAAGCTTAATTATATACATTCTTCAAAATGTGTGGGGTTTTGAGTGAAAATAATTGTACTGTATTACAGAGTTAGGGCTATGATGTTTTGAAAAGGTCTGAATCAACTGCACTCAACCACTCTGATAAAACACTGATATGCTTGCAGAGCATTCCTGTGTGGAATTACTTGAGCAGGTTGTTCTCTCACTGGTTAACTGTGACCCCGGTGTCAAAACCATTGTGCATGATATTGTTTCTGCAGTGATAATAAGTCAGATATTAACTTAGATTTCTAGTTTTAATCAGCAAAAAACAATCTGAACACACCTGATGAGATGAGCGGCTGAAATAAGCAGCACTTTTCTAATGATACATAAATCACTCATAGCAGCAGCTGCTGTCTCTCACTTGGACTTGATGTCTCAGTGGCAAGGGTGTTTCTAGCATCAGCTCTCTAACTCCTTTTAACACTGTATAAAGGGTATCATAATGGCTAACAGTGGGGGCTTCTGTTGATATTTGCCAAGAAAAACAATGTTGTTAGCAAATTGCAGTTTAATCATTTCCAGCTGTGGTGCCAGGAAAGGTTTATTCTTGCCGATCTGGCAGTTCAGTAGGTTACATGGCCCTGGCCACCACAGGACTTTGTCTTGGACCAGTTCCACATCCACTATGACTTCCTTGTCTCTCATAAACCTGCAGATTAACTGTGGTTGATGGCATCTTCCACAGACAATACAAAGATGGTTACAATGAATGCAAACATCACACCAATGTTATTTTTCCATTATTACTCAGAAAAATTTCAGTGTCAAAAATGACTAGGCAAATCTAACTTTTTTTCCCAGAAATTAAGATATCCACTAAATCACCTTATTTGCCAGTCTTTTTTCTCGCCACAGTGTCTCCCAAGACTATCAGTAAGGAGCAAACTATAAATTATGTAGGAAAAGTAGTGATAAAATTTCTACTGAAGATAGGGGTCCTGTCAAATGAGACTGGCCTAGTCATAATTGTCACATCCATCGATCATTTTGATATGTGCCACATCCCCCATGTTTGAAGAAATAGTCCTTGTTTACACTTTGAGAGGACTGAGGTTTTTTGTTTCCCAGAATTTTAAATTCTCATCTACCTGTAGGCCTTGATTCTACATGTAATACATGGTCTTATTCAGGAAAGCTTTTTTTTTAACGATTTCCTGAATTAGAGACATAAGACTCGTAACACTTTGAATCGTTTCACTGATTTAGATCTTTTCAATGTACTTGGTTTACTACTAAGTGGTTTTTAGGTTCAAGTTTCTAAGTATTTTCTTCACTTATCACTTGCTGCAATGAAAATGTAAAAATATTCCATGAAATTACAGAAAGGAAACTTATTAAAAACATATGTAATATATAACACTTCTCCTAAGAGCTTTGATATGCCTTTTATTTAAGATTTTTCAAGACAGCCACTGTAGACCAGAAATATGGGTCATGGTATCCAAAACATCCCATGTATTTTGACATTCTCAGACATTTACCTCTCAGATTCATTCCCAGGTATCTTAGGTCAAAATATTCAGTTAATACCTAGAAAATTACATAAACTACAGTTTATCTTGGGACTGGAGAGTTTTGTGTTTACTTCTCTGCTCTGGAACAAAATTCCCTAGATGACCTTCAGTTCTCCTTTCTAAATGACTGTTACTGTATTTCTTCACCTCAGGTAGATTTTGATGATCTCTGTGTTAAAGATAGAAGCTCCTTAACTAAAAGAAGGTGTCATGTAATAACAATATTGTTGTTAAATCAATGTGTAGCAACCAATTAACACCAAGGCTTCCTTGGTTTAGGCACAGGAATACTCAGTATCTCACAGTCACTGACCCCAAAAGGTACAATATTATTTGTATTTCAGTGCCAATTTAAAACTTCACAGAAGTGTAGCACATTAACAGTTCTCCTCAGAAAATCTTGCTCACATCTGAGAAAGAATAACAATTTGGCTTTTGCTAAAGGAACTAAAAATGAACCTCATTTTCCTGAATCAAGATTTTCCATCTTCTTCAGAAATGTGTTAGAAACCACAAATCCAGCACCATAACTCTGAAGATAATTTTATTTAAAAGAACATGAGGTTTTTGAAGATTCATTTTATTCTAAATCCAAGCAAATTTTGAACAGTTTAAAGTATAATCTAAAGAATTTATTAATTTATATTAATAGGAATTTTTTTTATTTTAACATTTTAAAATGTTGCTCAAATTTATTGTGTAGTATGCTGTAATTAGAAATCTGAAAGAAACTCTTTTCAGTGGGAAAATAATAAGCTATTAATTCTTTTTCTAGGTAAGATATTTCAGTACTGTCAAACTTATTTCTCATTTCCTCCTCAGAAAGCAGTTATAGTAGGAATGTGACTATATTCAAAGACAGATTTCCATCTTTCTGTTTTACCTTTTTATCAATAGGTCCATCCTCAATTTCCTTACCACATGATGAGAATTTGAGAAGTTATATTAGTTTTGAAATTTTCACTGATAAAAGCATATATATAGAAAACTTGTTCTTTGATTTCTGCACAGAGTATATGTGGGTTTTTTACCCCAGATTGCTGTATTTCACAGTGTGGTATCTTAAATTATTCTTTATCATTCTGAAATGTCATATATTCATAACAGAAAAAGAATATTTCATAGTAATATAATAGTATATCTTGTACATCTTGGATTTAAGCGAGTCTACTTGTGTCACAGGATTTGGCTGCTTATGTAGATACATCTTTGCAGAACAGCAATGACATCAAAAACTGTGAATCCCAGACAAGAAGTGTGGGTGCCAGTGTGGTTAGAGGTGCCCTGATTTTAAGTAAGATGGAATTTCTGATTTAGACATTAGACAATGTAGACAATTTAATGAAGAAAAGGAGCAATACAAATTAGACGTCTTACCCTTGCTTCTTATCTATCAAAAAAGAAAAAAAAAGTATCTGTTCCAAATGCACTAAAATTTTTCCAGTTTGTTAGTTGTTTGTTCACAATTAAGGAAAGTTATACGGACAACTGATTTCCCTCTGTTATTCCAAATTAGTAATTTTTTATCTCTTCCTACTCCCTTCTTTTTAGGTCTTTTAATTAATACTATTTCAATGATTTTTTTTCTTGAAGTCCTGTGATAAACACTCTAGAAGTTTCGCATGAAAAATAGTGTAGTTTGGAATAGCTCAGAAATTAAGTTTATAGACAGAAAACAAACAGTGTTAGAAATGATGCATTAACATTACAGTTAATTTCATATAGGCCAGCAGGTCGGTAGGTTTCTTATCCAGAGCTTTCAATTAACTTGTATTTTTGCTGTATATCATAATGCTTGACTGCTTTCTATATATCCAGACTAGCCTAGCATGTTTTCTAGGCATTTTTTAGAATTTTTTAGAGAGATTATTTAACAACAACTGAGATTTCTTTTCTCCTTTTTGCCTTGGAATTCAACTGTAAATGGCACAGATTTTTTTTCCACATCAAAACATATTTTTAAGGAAGTAGAATTTCACCAGAGACCTCCTTATCCTCTCAATTCCTTTTAAATTTGTCTGAGATTCACATAAGTCTATCATACACTGAAGTTGTAGCATCGGATAAGGTTAAAAGTGTTTTGCTTTGCCCTGACCACCAGTTCACATAATCACATTTCCTTTGCAGTAGTTAAAAACATATTTGTTTATTCCATTCTGTAACACAGAAAAATAATGTTTGCAAACAAATATGGATAATGGCTGACATAAGTTCTTAGTTCCATAAATATTATTTATGAAAAGTTCCTATAATTCATGATGAGTATCAACAGTGTACAAACCAACTTTTTTTGCAGACAAAAAGAATAATTAAAAGGCAATAATACATATAAGCTCCTGCTATTTCAACAGCTTTTGATGGTAATTTAATCATAATTTGCATTTATTGAATTACATGATAGACTATACTATATTTTAGTATATTTTGTAGTGAATTTTTCTAGTGAATTTCCAGGATGTATGGAAGTTGGGCAAAGCTGGGCAAAGAGTCTGGATGGGGCCAAGGCTATTGAGGGAAAAAAGAAAGATCTACGGAGTGAAAAAGTGCACATTTCCCAGAAACAGACTGGGAGAAATAATCAGAGACACAGTCTGCAAGGTCCTAGAAGATATCAAGGAGATTAGTGACAGCTACCACAGATCTATCAAGACGAAATCATGCCAAGGCAATCAAACTCCCTGTGGTAACAGGGACTCAGACCTCATAGACGGGGAAAAGCAGTAAAATTTTTGATACTTTCTTCTATAACATTCCTAGAAGCAACCAAAGGAAATAGCTGAGATGAAGCTATGTTTGGAAAACTACGTGTGGGCTGGCAGTGCATGCTCAGTGTCAGGGTGGGAAGGCAAGCAGAGGGCAGCCCTCAAGGCGGTTCGTCTCATCCTCTCCTTTTCTATTTGTGGTGAACAGAGAACAGCTTATTAAATTTGGATGTGGCACAAAGCTGAGAGGGACTGCAAGTATACAGAATAGAGGATTTGAATTTAACATGATCTTGACAAATTGGAGGAATACTACAAGATAAACAGTGTGTAATTAAGTAAGATATGGGCTAGGTTTATTTATGGGGGAAGGCCCATGATTCTGTTTCTCCATCTGTATTGACCTTGTGACTGTCCTGGCGTAGCATCGTTCAGATAACATTTTTCCAGGTGGGGTTATATGCCATACATTTTAAAGCAAACTGGGCTGCTTAGTTTTGTGTGATCAGGCAGTACTATGTCTGGTATCTGGTTGCTCATTCACTGTGTGTAACTGTCTCACTGATCACCTACTTTATTTGGTAAATTGCAATCCAGTGCTCATGGCTTTTAAAACTGAGCCATAATAATAAAAAAAAAATTGCCATCAAAGGTCTAAATCTCTAAGGATGAAATAAAACACTTCAAAAGAAAAATGCACTGGATTATGAAATTTTAATTCTTTTTTTTTTTTTTCTGTTTAAAGCAGTGTATATTAATATCTATAAAAATGCACAGCTATGAGAAAGTGGGCATGTAAACACCCTGCAGGCATCCAAGCTGGCTTGCTGCAGGCCAGGCCTGAATAGTGCTGGTCTGCAGTATTGCGAAGAAGCACCCTGAAAACTTTGTACATCCGTAGAGGCACTGTGCAATGTTACTGTGTGGTGGCTGGGTCCGGGGGTCCCAGCTCAAAAATGCCCAGATTGCAGGGAGAAAGTTCACATCCGTTTGTTGTCACATGCTGTTCCTAGATAGAAACTGCAGCCATTGACTAATTTTTAGTCAGATTTGGCTGTAGCTCTTTGAACTCCAGGGCAGGCAGAGTGGTGGAACAGCTCCCCTCTCTGTGTGAAACAGTACCCTCTCCTGCTCCAACAGGCACTGTCTCACCCTGAAAAATGCATTCCTTCTGTTGCACATACTTTATATGAGCACTCAGATGGGCAAAGCTCAGTCACGCAGGCCTTCAGCAGCAGAAAATATAAAAAAACCTTTCACCACCAAACTTTTCACCAAATAGAGATTATTTGCAGGTTGCTCATGGTTACATTCATTATTGATATCATAATGTGTGGAGGTCATTTACTATCCACTCTCCTATCCCCCACAGGAGCTTTGGATCATGATTTTTAGCTTGCAAAGATAATATCTCTGTAAACAAAAATCTGTATAAACCTAGAGATAGAAAGGTGATAGAAACCTGATAGAAATTAGTCTGGCCAGGGATGTCAAGGACAACAAGAAAAGCTTCTATAGGTATGTCAGTGATAAAAGGAGGACAAGGGAAAATGTGGGTCCCCTCTGGAATGAAACAGGTGACCTGGTTACCCAGGATATGGAGAAGGCTGAGGTACTCAATGACTTCTTTGCCTCAGTCTTCACTGGCAAGTGATCTAGCCACACTGCCCAGGTCACAGAAGGCAAAGGCAGGGACTGGGAGAATGAAGAACTGCCGACTGTAGGAGAAGATCAGGTTCGAGAATATCTAAGGAACCTGGAGGTGCATAAATCCATGGGACCTGATGAGTTGCATCTGCGGTTCCTGAGGGAACTGGCAGATTAAGTGGCCAGGCCACTCTCCATCATATTTGAGAAGTCCTGGCAGTCTGGCGAAGTTCCCACTGACCAGAAGAGGGAAAACATAACCCCCATTTTTAAGAAGGGAAAAAAGGAAGACTCAGGGAACTACAGGCCCGTCAGTCTCACCCTCTGTGCCTGGCAAGATCACGGAGCAGATCCTCCTGGAAACTATGCTCAGGCACATGGAAAATAAGGAGGTGATTGGTGACAGCCAACATGGCTTCACTAAGGGCAAATCGTGCCTGACAAATTTGGTGGCTTTCTATGATGAGGTTACAGTGTTGGTGGACAAGGGAAGGGCAACTGACGTCATCTGCCTGGACTTCTGCAAGGCATTTGACACCGTTCTGCACGACATCCTTGTCTCTAAATTGGAGAGACATGGATTTGATGGATGGACCACTTGGTGGATAAGGAATTGGCTGGATGGTCGCACTCAAAAGACTTGTGGTCAAGGGCTCAACGTCCAAGTGGAGAACAGTGACGAGTGGCGTTCCTCGGGGGTCGGTACGGGGACCGGCACTGTTCAACATCTTTGTCAGCGACATGGACAGTGGGATCGAGTGCGCCCTCAGCAAGTTTGCCGATGACACCAAGCTGTGTGGTGCGGTTGACACGCTGGAGGGAAGGGATGCCATCCAGAGGGACCTTGACAGGCTGGAGATGTGGGCCTGCGCGAACTACGTGAAGTTTAACAAGGCCAAGTGCAAGCTCCTGCACATGGGTCGGCGCAATCCCAAGCACGACTATAGGCTGGGCGGGGAATGGATTGAAAGCAGCCCTGAGGAGAAGGACTTGGGGTTATTGATTGATGAGAAGCTCAGCATGAGCCGGCAGTGTGCGCTTGCAGCCCAGAAAGTCAACCGTGTCCTGGGCTGCATCAAAAGAGGTGTGACCAGCAGGTCGAGGGAGGTGATCCTGCCCCTCTACTCCGCTCTTGTGAGACCCCACCTGGAGTACTGCGTCCAGCTCTGGGGGCCCCAGTACAGGAGAGACATGGACCTGTCAGACTGAGTCCAGAGGAGGGCCACAAAGCTGCTCAGAGGGCTGGAGCACCTCTCCTATGAAGACAGGCTGAGAGAGTTGGGCTTGTTCAGCCTGGAGGAAAGGCTGCTCCGGGGAGGTCTAATTGCGGCTTACCAGTACCTGAAGGGGCCTACAGGAAAGATGGTGAGGGACTGTTTATCAGGGAGTGTAGTGACAGGACAAGGGGTAATGGGTTTAAGCTGAAGGAGGGTCGATTTAGATTAGATGTTAGAAGGAAATTCTTTACTGTTAGAGTGGTGAGGCACTGGAACAGGTTGCCCAGAGAGGTTGTGGAGGCCCCGTCCCTGGAAGTGTTCAAGGCCAGGTTGGATGAGGCTTCGGGCAACCTGGTCTAGTGGAGGGTGTCCCTGCCTGTAGCAGGGGGGGTTGGAACTAGATGATCTTTGAGGTCCCTTCCAACCCAAACTACTCTATGATTCTACGATTCTATGATTGCAATTGTCTTTGGTAATGCTTTTGTTATGTTTTGATGCTTTGAGGACAAGTTTAAAAGCCTTGGCTGCTGTGCTTTTTCCACAAAGCGATAGTCATGGTTCTTGAATTCTTGAGCACTCATAGGACAAGCAGTTGATAGACTCTCTTTTATCATTTCATTGAGGCTCTGACACTACTTGTTGGTACTATTCCTTCAAAGTGCTTTTGATGTTAACCTCAACAACAGTAACCAAAAAACTATAGTAGAAGTGGATGGAGGCAGAAGTTGGTAAGGGTGAAAGAGAGAAAGAGATTACAACCTACTCAGTGTAATAATATTCTGACTCCCGCTCTGAAAATAAAGAAATTCACTTAGCAAAAAGCCAAAACTTCACCTTAGAGAAATTTTCACCCAAATAACTTGCATTTCCTGTAGTTTTTAATTTCTCAGTTTTGTAAATTCATACAGCAAAGTGAACATAGCCTACAGACTTTGAAGTAGAGCTGCTGAAAAATGTAAAAACCTGCAAATTCAGGGCATATACACACAATGCAAAAGAAGCCTGGTGCTGGAAGATCCTCATTTTACAAATCTTTGTCTGCAGCCATTCTTTGACTGTTAACTGGAAAATGAGTTGCACATCCCAACAATATCTTTCATGTCAAATCAGCCTGCCAAACTATCACAAGTGCTGGTTTGATTTCAGAGGAGGGAATATTTTGAATGAATCTTGAGACAAGTCTCCTCATTTCTTGGTATTTCATCATTTGCTCTGTCAGCTGACATGTGCCTTCTTAGTCTTTTTGATTTTAGTTGCCTCTGTCTTAATATATTTGTCTCAAAGCAGGTCTCACCTTCTTGAGCTATAGACAAGAATATAACATAGCAAAGATGGAAAAGAACCTCTTGCACAGTGCATCAATCATAGCTATCGGAGGTCAATGACATTCTTGAATAGAAAGGATCTAAAAATGTGATTATAGTGCATTCTTGTTAAAAAGATCTAACAGTATTTTAACTCTTATAGTGCTCTGACTCTGTGTATGTATGCAGTGAAAATCCTTCTTTAGGTATTAGACATAATCAAAACAGCTCATCTGGGTCATAGGTCCAACACTGGCAATAATTCAATGCAAGCAAAGTGGGTGATTTTGTTGCTGGTTGTTTTTTCTTGGTGAGTTTTTTTGTTTGTTGTTTGTTTGTTTGAGGGCCAATTAGCTATGCTTTAAAGCAAGTAGTCACGGATTTCTACCATCAGTTCTGTGGCAGTGAATTCTGAGTCCTTCTGACTGGATTGTGCTATATTCAGCGAAATTCTCAGTGGACTCATTGATAAGATATCTGATAATTTCTCAGCAGCTGTCTTGTGAAAATTGACAGGTGACCTTCAAGACAATGATGTAGCTTCTTTCTTCATTTATGTTGATAGATATGTATTTAGGCTTTCATTCTTTTTCTCCAGCAGTTTTCTGTTACTTTTGCTTCTATATTTTTGGTCTTCTTTTCTTATGCTTATTTTCTGTTGAAGGTTTTTCATGCTTGGTGTTCATCATTAGGTTTCATTATTCTAAGTGAATAAAAAAAAGCATGGGACTGTTCAGACTACAAATATTTGAACAGTGAATATGTGATACGAAAATAGGCCATTACAGGTGCCTAAAGTTTATGGTAATATATTCATATATCTGCATGTTTGTGAACACAAAACTTGTTTTTCACAGTTTGTACTAAGGTGAATCAGTTCATTCAAGTACTGTACATCACATTCAATTAACTCCCAATCCCCTATAGAAAAAATTAAGCAGTTGGTTTTTTTCTGGTTTAGTTTGAATTATTCAAATCCTCATATAATTTTTTTGTTTTCTACCATTGAGAGTCAGTAAGCAGTGGTAGTGGAATCATTTACACCAAAGCCAACCTGTTGACTGAAATGAGGTTACTTCTAATGCCTTTTTTCTCTGGCTGACTGCAGATGAGAAATATTGAAAATCTTATTTTCCAGTACAGGCTATAATGAAGTCTGAGTCTGAAGTTCTTCTGTCTCTAAGAGGTAGCAGGTTTATTTTTAAGACATTAAACAGTTGGTAGAACTGTCCATAGATGCAACGCTCCAAAGAACCATCAGTGCAATGTACACTCAAGCTCAATCTTAAGATCAATCTTTAAACAAAAAAAGTCTTAAAATGCCTTGAAAAGGCAGAAAAAAATGCAAAACAGACAGCAGTTCAACACTCTATTATACCACTCTGTTTTCTTGATTATGTTTTTAAGTATCTATCTAATTACTGAAAAGGAAAGAAAAAAATCTCACATGGTGTGGAAAACACTGTTAAATTAAGATGTGATATTGAGATAGATATGAAGAGCCCTTCACTTAAATCAGGTTCAATGTTTCCACATTGTTAACTTTTGTCCTCAGTCACTGACCATTTTGTTACACAGTGGGCCACAGACTTCACATTTATGGCTTTTCTAAAGCGCACTTGTCAGCTTCCACTATAAACACTCACATCCATATAATCTTGGAAGCTTGATCACAAAGTGCTGTAAATACCCAACATGGTGTCACAAATATAGAAATGCATTTCACAACACTAAGGGGCCACCATGAATGTCCTTTGCTAAGTATCAGGAGAACAAATGGTATTAATGTGGCACAAGGCAAACATTGCAGGCTTCCTAGATTGGAAAAGAATAAATAGTGTTTTAAAAGGCTAGTTATCTGGAGATAACTCTTGGAATACCTCTGGCAGCATTATTTTTAAGCAAAACAAAAGAATTAAAATAAATGGTTGGTTCTGCCATTGTCCATAGAGAAACATGAGAAGAAAGTGTGTTTTTCATGGAGCTATTTAGTATTACTGTGCTCCTCAGTGAAAATGGTCAGCCCAGAACCCATCATTTTATATGTGGAACTAGAATATTTTTTTTTTCCCATGTGCATCACTTTACAGTTCTCTACGCTACCTTTCATATGCTATTTTCATTACTCAAGCAGTCTCCTGTAGTCCTTTTGCAGTTGTTCACTATCTGCACTTATCCTTTCTATCTGGAATAAATGTCTATCAGAAGCCAGCCTTGTCACCTTCCTGCTCACCCTCTTTTCCAGAACCTTTACGAACCTATTAAGCAGCACAGTGACTGAGCCAACACCACACCCAACTCTACTGTTACGTCCCTCCATTCAAATAGTTGACTAACTGTGCTTGTTTTCTAGCTCCTATCTCTGCAGCAGTTATTTACCCATGACAGAGTTTTCTCTCTCACCCCATCATTGCCTAGTTTCTGTAAAAGCACTGAGGAGTCACTGTAAAAAGGCATTTGAGGTAGAGGTATCAAAGTACGAAAGAACTAAGGAATGAAGTTAGGAGGCAAGCGCCTATCTCACGTTTCAGGAAGGGAATCCCCTCCCCTGCTTGTCCTAGCCTTTGAAATTCATTGTTTGTTTTTCTTCCATAAAATTTGCCATAGAAAAGATGATTTAGCCCCAGGGCACTCAGATAGAGGGGAGAGGTGACAAAATACATACAGCTGAAAAATAAGCAAGCACATAATGTTTGCTTTTTGTTACTGCTTTGGCAGTGATCCGTGTCACCTGAGAATTCTGCAATCCTGACTGTCTTTGAACACTTCTCCTTTAGTTGGGAAGTAATTGATTTCATAGTGCAGGTTTTTCAAGTCCTCTGCAAAAGCTTCTGCCCTAATTTTTTCTCACATTCTCATTTTCATCCATTCCCGTGATTTGGCAATTCATCATGCTGTTTCCTGTATTTATATTTTCTTCTGCATAGCAAGGGTTTTCCATTTTCTTCTTCCGCTTCTATCTTAAAGTTTCCTGGATTTATGTCTCTGATTTTTCTCCAAGCTATAACCATCCAATTCAGTCTCCTCAGTGCAATGTGCTAAGCAATTCAGTGTTCCTCATAACACGCACAGGAATCAAGTGTACGCTTGTTACAAGTGTAACCACAGGACTCTTCTGACTGCCTTTAAGGATATTCCTCTCCCTGTTCCTCAGAAGACTGTTTGCAGTTATTTAGGAAGGTTTCACTGAAGACTGAACACTGCATTCACTGCTATCTGAATAAGATATTGCATACTAGGAAAAGCCTAGGGTAATCAAATTTAAGTTCATATTAATTTACTTGAGAATCAAAACCAGTCTTTCTTCTCAAGAATCTTCTCACTTTAAAGGAAATAAAATTCTTAGGCTTCCAAGAAAATTCATATATATAGATATAGATAGATATAGATATAGATAGATATAGTTATAGATTGTTCTTAAGACATGTGGAGAAGTTTCTAGACAGTTTTGAGCTTATACCAATCACTTAATTGGATGAAAGAAAGGCAATAACAGTATAAATCACAACTACTATGATACGGGAAATTCTGTACATACCAGATGTAACGGCACCAGTCAATGCCATAAGACAGGAGGGAATCAGGTGTTTTGTTTGGGATTTTTTTACTCTGAAATGTACACAGTGTGCTATTACTCATTTTCATCAAGCTACACAATTATAAATCTGTCCATTTTGTCCCATTGAAAAGCTTTCAGGAAAAAATTTTTATTTCCTAAGGCAACCTTGCACTCTTATAAAGCACTGTAATTACAACACAGGTAATATGAGGATAGGGTTTTTAATAATCCAACATTTAAATATCTCAGTAGTAAGAGCTACCCCCATAGCTCATCTGAAATAGTTCAGGAGAAATGAAAACCTCAAAATTCCCGTATTTGGGTGCAGTACAGCCCTTCATGATAATAAGCTTACAACCAGGGTCACTGCACTGAGCGCAAATTGCTGCTCACCCATGTGAAAAGAGGCTGATGAATCCCCATTAAATACAGATGCCTAACTGAAATGCAGAGGTCTTTGGCATTGAGACAGCTTAACCTATTTAAGGTTTTATAGCTAAGCATTGTGACCTTCAAATGGATATGAATCTAAAGTGAATATTAATTTAATAATGAAGTAATGAATTAATGTGGTAGAGACTGTTTTTTTTTTTTCTCTGAGTGGCCAGGATTTTCTATTATCCTTACTTTCTGGATGGTATTATATGAATTTAGGGATGGACTAGGGTTAGTAAATACACTGTCCTCCTGCTATTTCAGTCTTCAGGCAGGGGTTTCCCCAGATATTCTGTTAAAAAATCTAAAACATTAATATCAGATTTCATTAGTTTTAAATAAAAGTGGAAATTCTTGAGAAAATGATTGCTTTTACACAATTTCTATTGTACTAAAATACTCAGATGATAAAAATATTCTGGGTAAAAAATGACCAGACATATGTTTATTTTACAACTTTATGTCATGCTTGGCACTAATAAAAATTAATGTAAAGCCTCTTGTTGTTCATCTGTCTACTCAGGTGCCCATAACCCTTTTCCTATGTTTAACACTGAAATTTGAGTTGCAATGTCAATCCCAACCAGACTAACTCTCAGCAAATCTAATACACAATAAAGACCAAGATGGGATGGCAAAAAGGTGTCTTCAACACAGCCTTGCTTCTAAAGTATGAAACTGTGATGCTCTAGGGCTAGTTTCAGGGCTTGCCATTCCATTCAGCTGTAACTGGACATGATTTATTAGCAGTTTTCTTCTCTGATTTGCTGTCCATCATGAATA
Organism: Grus americana; assembly: GCF_028858705.1. NCBI lineage: Eukaryota > Metazoa > Chordata > Aves > Gruiformes > Gruidae > Grus > Grus americana. The sequence goes on along the minus strand of NC_072856.1, from coordinate 22,993,328 downwards.
TCTTTTTGCAGGCTAATGAAAAGTTTATGCTTAGCTGACATTTATAAAATCAGAAGCCAAGGAATTCAAAGAGAACGTTAAAGCTGAGCAAAGGAACTTGAATTGCTCATAATTTTCTTGGCACATGAAGGTCTGCAGAATGAGAACTATTTCTGTATGAAGAGCTTTCCCTCTCAGAGGCCTGCTCTTGTGCAAACAAAAGCATTAGGTTTGCTTTCACAATAAACAGTGTTAACAGGCTATACTTCCTTCCACAGGCTTTTCTTAGGAAAAAAAAAAAAAAATATATATATATATAAATTGTGCCACTTATCTTCCTTCTCTCTGTATCTCTATATGGGAATCCATGCTGTGTTTAAAATCAGCTTGTAATTGATTTTTATACAGCCACAGGTGTCAACAGAAAACACTGAGAACACAGAAGCTTTCATTTTGTATATGCAAGAATAAGAATATAAGAAACACTGAAGAACACACAATTTCATGCTGAAAAAAATCACTGTTAATCAGGATATTACTACACATTAGAAGGATGAAAACATTAAATTTTAGAATTAAGCTAATTAATAGTCAGAATCTATTCTTACTTTTTGACCATCACATTACATATATGTCTTCTAACAGCTACAGAGGCTTAAGTTCTTGATTATTATTGAAGCTTTTTATACCTTTTGTCTGAGAAGAAGAAGAAACACCAACTTTCTCATCTGCTTTTTAACCACCACTTTCAAACAAAGGGAGGAACAGACATTTTAAGCCTCAAAATCATCACTGCAAAATTCTAAGTCCTCAGTCCCAGGTGTGTAAGGACAAACCTATTGCGGGCTGTTACTGACCCGAAGAGAAAGGGGGACATTTTGGGACAGTTCTTGTGGGGCAGCACAGAGGCACATCACTGGCTGGAGCTGCCTTGCAACAGCCAAGAACTGAGGGATCTAATCTCTGCTTTCTCCTCTGCCCCCACCTGTGATCAGACAAAATTTCATTTTCAGTCCTCCTTAACCTCAGTCCTGTGCAAATGTCTGTGGAAAACACCTTGGAAAAAGGCTTTTAAGCTACTAAAATGCATTACGCTCACATCTGAGTGACATGACAGAGTAAACATGCCAGTAGGGACTGGCCGAGACTTACGCCCATGTGTGGCGATAGCCAGGGTTTCCTACTGATGGCATGAAAACATTGACTTGACAAGTTCAGCATGTAAACTTAAATGATTCTTTTCTTTTGAAAGTGTAATTGCTATACTGGCAATCATCATCAATTCCATGTGAAGAGCTTGAGTAGGTTGTTGCTCCCAATGACTTTCTCAAATGAGCATATAGTTAACCAGTGGTGTAAAATGAGTAGTACTCTGGCGACCAATACTCATTTTAAGGCATCTGATTAAATTTCCCTGGATCATAAAGCAAAGGATAAAAGTAATCTTAAATAATTATCACAGTTATAAACATTTTGCATTAATTTCTAGTCTCTTATACGTATGAAAAGCCAGGTTTTTAATAAAAAATCAAGTGTGGGAGAAAATGGGTTTCCTACTAAAATATGTAAGTTCTTTAAAATATTTTCCCAAATCTTAAAACTAGTTAGCCTAAAAGATTTTGGGTTTTTTTTGAAGTTTTTATATTTTGGATGATAAGTTTTGGAAGAATTTTGTAGCTGGAAAAAATATGCTTTTAAAATTTTTTATTTTTATTTGAAATGCTTGAAATGGGCAGAAGGAGGTAATGAGAGTTTAAGAATATTCCATTGTTTCTAACAAATTTGGAGGAAAGCCCTTATTCTCACAAAAAATTGTTAAATATAAAAGGGAAAATTCAGAAACATTTCAAGGACTTAAAGATCATGGTCTGCTTACCTCTCATTTATTCATTTTACTCATTCAGATGAGTTGTTTTTATTATTAGAAGCTTCAAATTAGACACATATTTGAGTGTAGTATAAGATATTATTAAAGTATAAGATGAAGAAAAATCATAATTACCAATTTAACATTCTAAGTATCTAGATTAAGGATATGTTCAGGATATATTCAGGATATGTTAAAATTAGGATAAATTTAACAACTGCTGGCTATTTAAGATTACCTTTTAAAGTGACTGCTGAGTGATTGGGTTGGCTTCTCATTAGCTAGAAAAACTTTCCATGATCAACTTGTACAATAAGTTAATATGCACCACCGTGGCAGCACATTTGCAATAAATGTGTTTATGTGATACAAAAGGTCCATGATCTGTTCTACATTATCTCCAGCTTTGCTGGAAGCCTTTAAAAATTGAGGTGTGTAACACATTTTAAAATAACTAAAAATCGTAATGAGCAAATTCCATTGCAAAGAACGGCAAGTTAAAAAAAAAAAAAAAAGCATATAATCTATCCCCACTTCATCTAAAGGATTTGCTGTAACCCAGGAGATATCCAGAAATGTTTCCAATTCTGCAAACCAGACCTTGTTCACATTTAGAGGACCTGTCAGCAAAATATACAGATAACTATTTTCATTGCATTTTTCCTGTTTAAATTATTTTAAAACATTTGCATAGTACCACAAATTTACAGGGACCATCAGAAACATACAGATAAAACATGTTTCCCTCCCAGTTCTAATTACACTATATGAATAGTGACCAAATATTTTACTGTTTGCTACTGTTTGCAGTCAGTGCACTCTTATGTAACTAGAGACAGCTTGTAAGTTGGTGTGCTGATTTTCAGGACTCCTGCAGACCAAGCAAGGAACTGCCCACATGAAGAGAATGACTCCCAGGAAATGCGTCCCCAAAATGCTGCTCATCTGCTCTTTAATTGGTGCTGGAAAGAAGGTCAAGTGACCCATTCAAGATCCAGGGCTTGGAACTTTCTGTCTTCTGAGGATACTCACCAAGGAACAATTTTTTTATTTTTTTTCCCCTCAGAAAAAGGATCTGGCACATATTGGAGCTCCTGTTCTAAGCCGAAGTTCTGTGTTCATTACATACAACTTGTTTATGCCATTTGTTGGTTTTATCAAAGTGTGGCACAGGGAAATTAGTCAACAGTCAAAAAGAAGAGGAACAAAAAGCACATTGTCATTGCACAATCATTTTGATCATTTAAAAGTATACTTCAATATATATCTATTGTTAGGTTGCACATGATGGAGCTCCAAAATGCAGGTATTTTAGAAAAAAAAAATATTTCATAGAATCATAGAACGTCCCAAGTTGGAAGGGACCCGTAAGGATCATCGAGTCCAACTCCTGGCTCCACACAGAACCAGCTGAATCAGAGCATCTGACTGAGAGCATTTTAAGGAAGGAAAGAAGAATTAAATTATATATAAGAAAAAAACATTACAAAATTTTCTCTGGAAAGAAACATAAGTGATTTTCAACATCTTTGATTCAACGGAACAGCCCTGAATGTTTAGCAGAGCTCAAACAGAAACAAAATCTCAGCTAAAACCTGGAGTCAAGTTGACCTCTATTTAGCATTGAATATTTTCATGTTAATTTTTAATATTTATCAATATCTACATGTCTCATTCAGTCTGATGCCCAGTACTTCTAAAAACTCTGCAGATAACCAGCCAAATTATTTTAGGGTAGTGATGAGAAAAGCAAACACTGTGATTTGATTAACTTTTCAACAAAGACACACTGAATGAAGTATACAAATAAAAGGAAGAAGCATTGCAAAATCAGTTTTCATTTAATAGGTAATAATTATTAAGGGATGGACCCCTGTTTGAATCCCAACAACAACAACCAAAAAAAAAATTAAAATATTGTTTTTAATGGTGCAAATAATTAACCACACGGCTAAAGGAAAACATGGATTCTGTAACTGTCTACATATGAAGACAGGATCCCTCCTTGAAAGATAATCTTCAGCCAGACAAAAGTCACATCTTAGCCAAAACCAATTTACTGAGTTGATCAGAGGTGTACACGGGTCAAATTTAAGGACTGCTGAAACAGAAAGGCTCTGATTAGATGACAGATATTTCCGTATTTAATTAATTGAAGAAATCAATATATCTTTTAAAATTTTTCTTAATTTCTCTTCAAGTTTGTGTTTGGGGGTTTTTTGGTTGGTTGATTGTTTTTTGGTTTTGCTTTTTTTTTCCCATTACAGCTATAACACTAGCTTTTTACAATAAACCAATTTCAGTAGAATAAATCTTTAAAATAGATATAAATTTTGTTCACATTTTTGAAGATAAAGCTGTTCAACCCAGCAGGTTTTTTAGGTTTTGCTCCTTGTTCCCATTATGTATTTGTAACTTCAGAGAATAAGTAATCCTGCCACATTACTTGGTACAGCTATTTAAATGATTTATACCCATGTGAATTGATACAATCTCCTTTTAGACTTCCTCACAGTATTTGTCAGATTTGTCTACCAGACCTGCTATCAAGGTCCCATTTATCTGTACACCATATTTGCAATTCTTTCTAAAATTGCCTAATTTTTCAATGCCATTTTATTGCGGCTATAATTCTTCTAGGTTGAAATTCATCCTATTTCAAAAATTTGCTCAAGACTTGTGTATCACTGAAGTACCACCTGAGCTTTCAAAATAAGGCTTTGTGCTGATCTCATGGATGAAGTAGGATTCCAGCTTTTGAGGCTATTTGTCAATTGCTTGTAATTATTTATGGGTGGACGATTTAGAAAACTTTGGGAAAAAGATCTCTGTAGCTTGTCTATTAAAAAATTGCTTCACTATCTGAAATTGTCCTTTTGTTATTCAGAAGTTAAATATATATGTCAAGACCTGTCAAACTGGTTGCATAAAACCGATATTAATGGAAATGCCTGGAGAACAAATTTGCTAAAATAAAAGTCCTCTAGAGCTGGAAGATCCCAGCCACTACTGATTCCATGATGTAGACATTTTCAGTAGAAGTTAAAAAGGCATAAGTGACCCCTTCTTTCCTTATACACAATATTTGTTGGTTTGTTGGTTTTTTGTTTGGTTTTGGGTTTGTTTTGGTTTTTTTAAAATGAAATTTACCTAACAAAGAAGGATTAAATAAAGCTTTTGGACCACATAAGTGCAATGTTTTAATCCCATTTATAAGGACTTTAATAGACATAGCTTTGAAAACTTACATAACCATTCCTCCAGAGTTGGGATTAAATGGGTTTTTTTGACAGTCTCTTGCTCTCTGGCCTTCAGTTATGAAGTCATTCAGAGTGAAACTGTAGCTGAGATTTCCACTCATCTACTGTGAGACTCAGAGATTTAGCAATTCAGTTTTTCTGAGATTATTGCGAAGTCCATCCTTCCCTCTCTCCACCCCCACCCCCCCCACCCCCCCCCAATTTCTGGAGGAATCCAGGTTAACAACTGAGGAGTTTAGTAGTATAGTCTTCCTAGGGAATAGATTTTGTCTGTGCAGAGAAATAGTGCTTCATCTTAAATAACATTTCTTCCACATGTTGAGTTAAAAATTAGACACTTATGTTTCATTTCTTATTTTAAAATAGGTAAGCTTGACCAATTTCTCATGTATTTTCCAGCATAAGGTGATATACAGTATTTTACCTTGTTGCAAAGACAACCTTATAGTTAATGAGTTATGTATGCGTATGTGTTGAAGTGTTTAATTTATTAGACAAATCAGATAAGTTCCTCTCAGCTCACTGTGCACTTACCTACTAGAATAAGTGTTTGATACATTATTAAAGAGGAATAAATACTTAGATACATTAAGTAATTACCATTAGCTACTTTGATAGTAATGTTCAGCTGCTTGGAACATATCCTGAATATACTGTAATACTCATTGTTATCATACCTCATCCCTCTTCTTCACTTAGATTGTTATATAATCTTAGAAAAA